>NC_000075.6:56818603-57140603 GCF_000001635.26 Mus musculus
ATACCATGTGTTAAGCTATCAGCCTCAAACGTGTTAAGCAAATGCTCTACCACTACTGGCCTGTATCTCCAGCCCTCTTTTACTTTTTCATCTGAGACATGACAGGCCTTGAACTAAAGATCCTCCTGCCTCAGCCTCCCTAGTCGTTGGTATTACAGGCCTGTGCCACTAGGTGGCTCATTTTGTTTTCTTGATACTATTATAAGTGAAATTATTTTCATAGTTTTCTTTTCAGTTTGTCCTTATCATGTATGGGGTTGCAGCTGCATCCCAGATGGTAACTTCGCTGAATACATTCATTCCGACAGCGTTTTGTGTGTACTCTTGAGGATTTTCTACACTTAAGATCGTATCATCTGTTAGTAAAGACAGTTTTTATTTCCTCCTTTCTGGTTTGCGTGTCTTCATTTTTCTCACTTAATTGCTATGGTTAGAATTTCCATATGGACTAGGACTTGTAGGCTTTGGTCACTCACACAGTGGTCCTGATCTTAGTGGGAAAGCCTACCACAGTTGAGCATGCTGCTTGCTGTGTGTTTTGTTTGTATGGCTTTTATTACATTGAGGTAGTTTCCATTGATTTTTTTTTTTTGGGACAGGGTTTCTCTGTGTACCCCTGGCTGTCCTGGAACTCACTCTGTAGACCAGGCTGGCCTTGAACTCAGAAATTCGCCTGCCTCTGCCTCCCAAGTGCTGGGATTAAAGGCGTGCACCACTACTGTCCGGCAGTGTTTTATCTTGAAAGGATGTTATTTTGTCAAGTTCTTTTTCTGCGTCAATGTCAATGGTCAGGAGCTGGGGTGGTAGGAGGTACCTCATTATTTATCTGCCTATCATGAAAGAGTCCCTGCATTCAATCCCTATGTACTGGCTGGTTTTGTGTGTCAACTTGACCCAAGCTGGAGTTATCACAGAGAAAGGAGCCTCCCTTAATGAAATGCCTCCGTGAGATCCAGCTGTAAGGCATTTTCTCAATTAGTGATCAATGGGGAAGGCTCAGGCCATTGTGAGTGGTGCCATCCCTGGGCTGGTGGTCCTGGGTTCTATAAGAAAGCAAACTGAGCAAACCAGGGGGAGCAATCTAATAAGTAACATCCCTCCATGGCCTCGACATCAGCCTCTGAATCGGCTCCTGCCTCCAAGTTCCTGCCCTGTGTGAGTTCCAGTCCTGACTTCCTTTGGTGATAAACAGCAGTGCGGAAGTGTAAGCTGTATAAACCCTTTCCTCCCCAACTTGCTTCTTGGTCATGATGTTTTGTGCAGGAATAGAAACCCTGACTAAGACACCCCAGCATCACATAAACAGGGTATCTATAATCCCAGCACTTGATAATCAGAGACAGAAAGATCAGAAGTTTAAAGTCATCCTCAGCTGTGTAGGGAGTTTGAGGCCAGCATGGGTTACATGAAACCCTGTTTCAAAGAAACAAAAGGGAGGGGGAGCTTGAAGACCTTCCTGGAGGTGGCAGCAAACACCTTTACCCTCTGAGCCATCTTGCTGGCCCTCATAAATGTTTCCCATTGGTGTGCACGAATGATTTGATGTATGGTCACAGTAGGGGGTTTTGTTTGCTTGTTTTCTGAAACTGGCAATTGAGCCAGTCAAACACTGATCACTGAAGGACATCCCTCCTTGGTGTCACTACACTTTTGTCAGGCTTTAGCTTGAAGGTATGCTGGCCTCATAGAATGAGGAAGAGTTTCGAATTTTAAAACAAAGTTTTAGAAAGATTTGGTGTTAGTTTTTCTCTGGATGTATGTTGCAGTTCACTGGTAAACCATCAGGCTCAGGATTTTTCTTTACTGGGAGATTGATTTTGTATCAGAGATTCAATTTCCTTGCTGATCATGAGCCTGCTCTAACTTTCTAATTTTTCATAATTGGCGGATTTTGAGTTTCTAGTAATTTGTCCACCACATGTGTGACACCAACCGTTCATAATACAACATCTTCTTCCCTGTGAAGTCAGTGGTGGTGTCTTGAGTCTCCTTCCTTCCTTCCTTCCTTCCTTCCTCCCTCCCTTTCCCCTCCCTCTCCCCTCCCTCCCTCCCTCCCTCCCTCCCTCCCTCCCTCCCTCTCTCCTTCCGTCCTTCCTTCCTTCCTTCCTTCCTTCCTTCCTTCCTTCCATTTTGTCTTTTTCTGTGACAGGATCTCTACATAGTTCTGGCTGCCCTGGAACTCACCCTGTAGACCTGGAACTCAGAGATCCGCCTGCCTCTGCCTCCCAAGTACTGGGAATAAAGGCATGTGCCACCATGCCTGGTCTATCTGCTTCTATTTCTGATTTTTAGTAATTTGACTCTCTCTTTCTCTCATCTAGTTAAAGCAATAATTATCAGCTTGTGGGTCAAGACCCCTTTGGGAGTCAACCCTCTCACAAGGGTCACCTAAGACCCTCAGAAAACACAGATATTTACATTATGATTTATAACTAGCAAAATTACAGTTATGAAGTAGCAACAAAAATAATCTTGTGGTTAGGAGTCGCCACAGCATGAGGAAGGCTGAGAAGCCCTGAGTGAAGGTTTTGTCGGTGGTATTTTATTTCCGAGATCTGGCCTTCGTCTCGGGGATGCTCTTTGCTGTTTCCTGCTCTCTGACCTCTCTACTCTGATTGGTACCATTTCCTTCCTCTGTTCCGCTGGGGGTTTGTTTGTTCCTTTTCTAGTTCCTGGAGTTGAAAGTTAAGTTGTTGGTTTAAGAGCTCTCTGTATTTCTCTTCTTAAGACACAGTCTCAGGTAGCCCAGGTTAGCCTTGAACTCACTATGTAGCCAAGGATGGCCTTGAGTTTCTGATCCTCCTGCCGCTGCCTCTCAAGTACCAGGATTACAGAGCTGCAACAGGATAGCTAGTCTACGTGATGTTGGGGACTGAACCCAGAGCCTCTTTGATGGCAGGCAAGCAATCCACTGAGCCTCATCCCCAGTCCCTCTATCTTATGATTGGATGTAGGTGTCTGTTCCTGGAAATTTCTCTTTAGCGTTGCATTTGTGATATCCCATAAGCTTTAGTATGTCTGTTTTCATCTCCATTTATCTCTAGATATTTTTCAAATCCCCTGTGATTTCTTCTTTGAGCCACTGGTTGCTCCAGATCATGCTTAAACGTATACAAATCTGTGAAATTTCCCATTTTCCTCTAATGATTGACTTCTAAGTTCATGCTGTCGTGGTGATAGAGTATGCTCTGTGGGCTATCTACCCTTTTAATTATATTGAGACTGTATTTTACATCTTGAACGAAATCCCCTACTGAAGAGACTGTGAAGTGGTCTAGTCATAGTGGGAACGGGCAGAAATTCCTGGAAAAGTTAGAATTCAGGTAACAGTGAGATCCAACAATCCTGTGTTCTCAAAAGAATTTAAGATAGGCTCTTGAGAGACATCTATGCTCCGATGTTCACCTCCACACTATCTGAAATAGATAAAACAAGAGAGCCCCCAAATACCCATCAGCAGAATAGATAAGCCAATGAAATCACGTGGCAGACTGTTACACAGATTTTTAAAGAGAAAGAAAACAGCCTGGCATGATGGGGCACCCTTAGTCCCATCACTCAGGGTGCAGAGGCAGACAGATCTCTAAATTCAAGACCAGCCTAATCTAAACAGTGAGTCCCAGGTCAACCAGGACTACAGAGTAAGAATTTGTGTAAAAAGGAAAGGAAGTTTATTGGCTGGTTTTGTGTGGCAACTTGACACAAGCTGGTCTTATCACAGAGAAAGGAGCCTCCCTTGAGGAAATGCCTCCATGAGATCCAGCATTTTCTCAATTAGTGATAGAGGTGGGGAGGGCCCATTGTGGGTGGTGCCATCTCTGGGCTGGTAGTCTTGAGTTCTAAAAAAAAAAAAAAAAGCAAGCTGAGCAAGCCAGGGGTATAATCAAGCCAGTAAGTAGCACCCCTCCATGGCCTCTGCATCAGCTCCTGCTTCCTGACCTGCTTGAGTTCCAGTCCTGACTTCCTTTGGTGATGAACAGCAATGTGGAAGTGTAAACTGAATAAACCCTTTCCTCCCCAACTTGCTTCTTGGTCATGATGTTTGTGCAGGAGTAGAAACCCTGACTAAAACAGGGAGGGAGGGGGAAGGAGGGAGGAACCTTTAAGGGTTTGTGGAGTGGAGTACAACTCCAGTAGTGTGCTTACAGAGCATGCACAAGGCCCTTGGATGTATTTCTAGCCCCTCAGGGAGAAAAAAAAAAAAAGCCTGACAGCAAATGCAGCATCCTGAACACTGAGGACATGTGCCAAGTTCTATAAGGCACTTTACAGAGATCAACATGCTAAGATTCTGCTTCTGTGTGAAGTACTTGAAGACAGTGAGTAGGGCCCTGTAAGATCAGCATCAGGCAACACTATTTGCTTTGTAACTTTGGCAACCCGAGTACAAGCCCAGGAACACACATGTGCACCATGAAACCCCCCACACACACACACACACCAATAAATGAAACTTAAAAAAATAATTCTCCCTAAAGTACATAGAACGGTGATTGCCGAGATCAAAGAGAGACGAGAAATGGAGAGTCACTGCTTAGTGGAAAAAGTTGTGTTTTTTACAAGAGGAAGAAACATGGAACAGACAGTAGCAGTAGCTCGGAGCATCGAGCGTACATGCCACTGAGCTGTGCATCTAAAAGGAGTCAAAGGATAAATTTTATATTAGGTTTATTTCACAACAATAAAATTTTTGGCAAAAAAAAGATATAGTAACCACAAAAGATTATGAATATAATATGCAGCATTCGACGCACAACTAAAGCAATCTGGAAATGAGTGGGTTTGTAGAGTACAGAAAGAAGCACAGGGAAAGTACTTATCTAACTGAAAAAGGGAGGAAGAGAACAAAATAAAGCCAGTGAGCCCGACAAACTGAGCTCGACTCCCAGGACCTACACAGCGGAAGGAAAAGAAGAAACTCCCTCTGCTATCTCTGACCTCCATAGAAGTCCTGTGGCACACTCACACACACACACACACACACACACACACGCACCACACGCACACGCACACGCACACTACAATTAAAGAACAAAGTATCAGGCCCAAGTTACCAAGAAGAAAGAAAACATCCAATATGTTATTAGTAAGAAGCAGAAAACACACACCTGAGGTGCAGGCGTTGGCCGATTATGCTTCTCACATCAGCCATGCAGAAGCTATTTCTTTGTACACTATAAATTTTTCATTTTGACCTTGTCTATCTGAAAAGTGATTATTTGTTTGAGCAGTCTGATCTTTCCTTGGGAGGTCTGGTGATAAGTTCTGACTGACGGTTGACTGGTTGATTCTTTTAGGACAAGGGGTCATATAGCTGAGGTTCCTTCAAACTCGTTGTGTAGCCAAGGCTAGCCTTTAGCTGCGGATTCTCCTATCTCTCTCTACCTTCTAAGTTCTGGAATGTACCACTCGCTCTGCCTGGTTTAAATGTAGGCATGATATTTTTTTATGTGTATTTACTTATTTGGATGGTAGAGAGGGGGAAAAGGAGAGGGCAGGGGTGGGTGCTGTGTGCACACATAGAGATCAGAGACAACCCAAGCAAGCCACTTCTCTTCTTCCGACACGTGGTTTCCAAGGATCAACTTTAGGCTGTCAGACTTGAGAGCTGCTTCCTTTACCAACTGGGCCATCTTGTCAGCCCCACATGAATGTCTGAACACTGCGTGGGAGAAGCAATCTGTGTCAAATGACTTTTAAGACTTTCATCTCAGGGTGATCCTCTCACCCATCAATGCCGTGGGAAGAGGACAGGGCCATCTCTGAGGGTCAGCGATGTGCAGGCTCTTGCCTCCCCCTCTTCCCCTCACTCCATCATTCCCTACATCTCCCCACCTCTCCTGGGAGAACTGCTAAGGATCTTGCCTTGAAGTCTCCTGGCTCAGACAATTCAGACCAAGCTTATGCATACAACTCACAGGGCCCCAGGGAACAGTGCCTAGCCCCTACCTACCCTGAGAAGTAGGAGCAGGGACTGCCAGAGCCTGCTTCATCACACCTGCTGTATGAGGTAGACAGCAGGAGGGCTTTCTTATAGGACCAGACAGAAAGTATTCACGATGGTATATGGGGTGCGGGAGTGGGTCTTGTTAAGGAAATCACTGTTTATCTTTGTGGCTGCTTAATGCCAGGCCTTGTGTCCTTTAGTTAGTATTTTCATCTGCTTGGGAAGAAAGTAAATCATTGACAACTGCTCTTGAGAGTGACTTGGACCAATATTGAGCCTATAAAACCCCCTAGCCTGGTAAACTTCCTCATCTGTGAAATGTCCTTCCCCCAGGGAGCTTGCAGAGCACACAGACTCCTGACAGCTTTCTGTGAGTTCCTTAGAGCAAAGCTAGATATGGCTCTGGGTTCTCTACAGGCCTGCACTATCCCATCTGTCACTGGGTGGGCTGAACCCTTTTACTGAGCCACTTTTTGGCATTTGATTTCCCCAGAAGCACAGCTTTAGAGGGAGTAGGTCCCTTACTCACCAGGCCCGGGACAAATCTTTCTCCAGAAAGGAAAAGGGGGTGCCCTCTGGTGGAGATTTGCATGTTACCGTAGCCTCTGTTCACCCAAATTCTGCAAAGTGCAATTGACTCTGAAGCAGGCGTCTCTCTCTCTCTCTCTCTCTCTCTCTCTCTCTCTCTCTCTCTCTCTCTGTGTGTGTGTGTGTGTGTGTGTGTGTGTGTGTGTGTGTGTGTGTGTGTGTGTTGTCTTATGTCACTTGGTAAGTGAAGGCAAACATTCAGGAGATGACACAAGGTCATTGTTGGCTACACACGTAGTTCAAAGGCACCCTGATGTGTAAAACCCTATCTTAACCCAAAAAATCCGTAAAGCAGTCAAAGCGACAGAATACGACTAGTCCAACACCCATCTGCTCTGAAAAGCCAGTGGAGGCTTAGAAAGGACCAGCCTGCTGCCCGAGGTCCCAGGCTGTGCACCGCGCACACGCACGCATACACACCCTAGAGCCATGGGGACCAAATCCCCGCTGCCCAAAGGGGAAGCCTGAGGAGGAGGGGAGAGGAGCCGGGAACAGAACAGAGGATGGCAGGAAGCTGCATGAATTCGCTCTGCCCAATTGCAGCTTGATCAATCGGGAGCCGCGAGCGTGGCGGGTGCGGCTTCTGGAGCCACAGCTCCCCTGAGCCCCATCACTCAGCACTACGGTAATAAAGTGGCCGGGCCTGGAAAAACGCTATGAGGCTCCAGAGAGCTCAGTCTCATCCCGCTGGATTATAACCCTGTTATTGGCACCCCTGGGGCTTGTTCTGTCTCCTTCAACCCCAGCTTCATAGATGAAACTTGCCAGGGGGGCCAAAGGGGTGAGGCAGCCTGGCAGGCAGCAGCAGGGGCGGGAGAAACCTGATCTCCTTTTTCCCCCAGTCCAGCATCCTCTGAGGCCTCAGCCACCACCCACCCTCAGGGGGCTGGTGCAGAGGAGAGACAAAAAGAGCCTGCAATCCCAGAAGGCTCACATATAGTCCATACTAGCCAAAGGCCCAAGAAACAGCAGGCTTGGTGTTCAGTGGCAGACACACAGAACACAGAAATTACCTGAGTGGCTTCAAAGGAGGCGGGGAAGATGAGGAGAGACAGCGCCAGGTATGATAACATCCTTTCCACAACTCTTGAGGGATCCACCTTGTCCCCATGCCCCCGTGAAGAGACAGAGGGCATCCTATGCAGCAGGTGCCCCTCTGTGGTTCCCCATAGAAAACTCTGCCCAGCAACCCAGTGCTTCCAGAAAAAAAGTAAAAATTCTATCGATAATGTTATTCATCTCTGTACAGCGAGGACATTCTGATTCATGTAATATAGATGAAACTCAAAATCATTATACCAAATGAAATAAATCAGACACACACACACGCAAATACATGTTGCATAATCACTACAATAGAAAATTTCACAAAAAGCAGAAGAGAGGTGTCCAGGGGCTGGAGGAAGGAGCTGGGATCTCACTGTTTAATGAGTGCAGCTTTTCTGTTCGGAATGATGAGAACATTTCAGGTATGGGGAAGAATGTTACCTGCACAGCTTATGTGTTGAACCGTACCATAAATTAGCTCAGAATGTGCTGGGTCCTACACTAAACTGTAAGTCTTTAAGGGCAGCCTCGTGTCCTTCATGCCACCAGATTGTATAATTTAGAATGGATAACCAGTAGGTACAGATACATGCATACATAAGTATCAAATATACATGCATATATGGGCATGTATGTGATTTCTTCAAAAACCTGTTACCTGCCACCCAAAGCCCTGACCATCATTCCCTGGTTTCAGGAAGCCATGTCTGTAGGATATGAGAAGACGAAGACACGTGAGTAATGTCCCTACCACCACATCTCGTCCTCTGCACTGACCCTTGTCATGGCCACTGCAGAAGACTCTTGGCCTCAACAGCACCATGTCCTGTCTGACACCTCTGATTCTTCAAGATTCTGCTGAGGTAAGCCTGCACCAAGACCCTAGCCTCTCCGTGGTACCACTCAACCATGTTCCAACACAAGAGTTAGAGCCACCTTCCTCCGGCCATCCACATCTCCTGAGCTGCCTGCAGCAAATTACTCAACTTGTGGCTACAGACAATACGTCTGTGGAAGTGAGGCCAGACAGGGCAGGCTAAGTCATCACAAAACAGGTCCCCCAGTCATCCCCGGCCTACAGGAATACTTATATTCTTAATTAAAATAGCAACAACAAGTGCATTGCTGAACAGAAATAGAATTTGGGTGATTTCCCCTGCAGTTTAGATCTGAAGGCAAGCCAGGCCTTCAAAGCAGGAGGGGCCTGGCTCTAACATTAGGGTCAAGCTTCATGTTAACCTCCAAGAGACTACAGTGATAGTCTGGTCCATGAGCAACCATGGAGAGAAAGGGTAGTGGATGGGGCAGATAAGTTGGAAGAAGGGCTGGAGAGATGGCTCAGTGGTTAAGAGCACTGACTGCTCTTCCAGAGGTCCTGAATTCAATTCCCAGCATCCACATGGAGACTCACAACCATCTGTAATGAGATCTGATGCCCTCTTCTGGTGTGTCTGAAGACAGCTACAGTGTATTCATATACATAAAATAAATAAGTATTTTTTAAAAAGAAATTGGAAGAAATCACAGACATTGGGATAGCTGTAACCACTTCATCTCTCTAAGGACATTTTAAAATTACTCAACTAGAAGTTAAGGCATAGGTATTAGCTTAGCAACTTTACAAGCTGTAAAAATGAAAATCCACCAATCAAGGTCTAAACTTGTGTTATTTTCCAGTGCAGAGGATGTTGAATCCATATAAGTAAAATCACATCCAGGAGAGAAAAAGGATGGAGGGAGGGAAGGAAGGAGAAAGGGAGGGAAGAGGGGGACCTGGATGTCTCTACGACGAAACCCATCTGTATTTCCAAAATCACTATGACGTTTACGCACTCAATCATCTCAAGTATTAGCCAGCACCATGACATGTCTACTAATGTGCCATGTCCCTAACTAGACTGTGAACTTCTCAAGGGCAGGTAATGTCTCTTTGTGGTCAGAGTCTAACAGAGCTGGGCACATAAAAGGAACTAAATGAACGTGTGCTCTGCAAATGAATGCATTATTCTTCCTATCTGCAGTACGCGGCACAATGTATGTTTCATCCCCAAAGCCTGATGCGTGATGTGCTGTCCTCCACGGCACAATGGCCCTGCTTCCTGTTGAAAGACAAGAGGTTCAAGAAGCAGCGGCAGCTCGCAGGAGTGCTGTCCTGTCTTTGCTCATTAGCTGGCTGGCTGGGGGGAGTAGTGGGTTTGTGAAATGGCCTCCGCTGCTAAGAGGCTGGGCTGCCTGGGTAAGCGGCCTGAATCCTGAGGCAGGAGCTGTGCCAAACTCTCAGAAAGCTCTGAGTAGCTCCAAACCCACAGTTTGAATGATGAAATCAAAGTGAAGTTTCCAAAAAAGAGATTCACAACAGCCGGATCCATTTAGAATAAAGGAAAGAGAAAAAAGAAAAAAAAAAAAAAAAAACCACCCAGAACAATCCAAATGTACTTTAAAAAAAAAAATGCATATATGGGGGTAGAGTCATTCTGTGGGAAACTGTACTTCAACAAAATCTTTAAAACCATGGCTATATCCCATAGCAACATGGGTGCTCAGCATATAATAATAAGAGAAAAAGCAGAACACTCCAAAGACTACATATCACACAATGCCTTTTTCTTATAGTGTTCACAAAACATCTCCAATCAATCTAAAGATGGACCGGGAGATGTTTTCCTGGTTCAACTACACTTCTAGGGGTGGCCTTGGGACGATCTGGAGAAAGAAATGTCAGTCAAAGTACTCAAAGTCACGTTGTAGCTTGAGGTTAGTTCTTCTTTCTCCCCACAACCCTGAACCCAAATCAAAACCTAGGACCTTCATCAGAAACAGTCACAAGGCCATGGCCGTACCACATGCCCAGATCCCTGGTCTCTACAGTGGACGGAGTCCTCTGCCAAGCTGTCCCAGCAGAGACGTAAATCTTTGTAAGGTTAAGCCACTGAGACTGAAGAGTTCTCCTTGTTGTGGTTATTATGCACTACCTAGTTTATTCTGACTTCAACAGTGATAAAAATATGTTTTAAAACGCTGGAGAGTAATAGCCACAAAATTTAGTGTCCCAGTTGCCTCTGATAGGCAGGCTGGGGTGTGATGAAGGAGAAGCACAAAGGCAGAGACACAAACAGTTCCAAGAGGCTAGATTTGGGGTTAAGACCTGATTCGGAGGTGTTCATTTTGTTGCTATGAGTGAGCAGATTAATCAAGTAATTACAGTGGCTCTGTACGGGCTAATAACGAGAATGTGTCATAACCAGGATGCTATTAGTCCAATTCCCTGAATCTGCATCCACTTAAAAAGAAGAGAGGCTGGCAAGACGGCTCAGAGGGCAAAAGCACTTGCCAGTAAGCCTGACTACCTGAGTTCAGACTTGGACCCACACAGTAAAGACGGTTCTGGTAAAGGTGCCTCCCGCACCAAGCCAGAGCCCAGAATTCAATCCCCCAGAACCACACGGTAAAACATTGTCCTCTGATCTCCACACACGTGCTATGAAACATGTACCCTCTCTCTTCCACACACACTAAATAAATAGATGTGATAATTTTTTTAAAAAATTAAGAAAATAGCTGGGCGGTGATAGCCCACATCAGGAGGCAGAGGCCTGCAGATCTCTGAGCTCAAGGCCAGATCTACAGAGTGAGTTCCAGGACAGCCAAGGCTACCCAGAAAGACCTTGTCTCAAAAAAGGAAAAGATAAAAAGTTAAAATTAATAAGACATTTTTAAAAGTGATCAGCTGGAAGCCAGTCACATCACTAACCTGCCAGATAAGATCTTTTGTTCTTGTGAGGCACATAAAGTGCACACATGCTAGGAAAAATATCTCTCACTACCCTTCATCCCCAGGCCCCTTTCCCTTGGTATTTGAGTCGGGGTCTCATTAAGTTCCCCAGGCTAGCTTTGAACACATGTTCCCCCTCCATCAGCCTCCTGAGTAGACTGGATTACAAGCCTGTGTCAGTAGACACAGCTTGTATCTCTTCTTGTAGAGGTGGGTACCCATCAAAGGGCATAGGGAAGGCTGGGAATGAGCGCAGATAGGTGGTCTTGCTCCTGATTCCCTAACGTCCAGGGCCTGTGATTCTGTCCCCCTCAGCCCCTCCTCTGGGTCCCCAAGGAAGATCTCACTCCAGCCAGCTGCTTAGAGATTGGAGATGAGGATCACAGAGCCTTTGTTCCTGGCAGCTTGTCAAAACTGCCTCATTTCAATTTATTTGCATAAGAAGGTTTCATCTCAGCTGCCTACTCCTCCCCACCCCTACCCCAGGGCCACTTACAGGCACGGTTCCAGCGCTGTGGCCTCACATGCCCCTGAACTAATCCCAGGGCCCCTTGGATGATGTTGTGACTTACTGGGAAGGATTCTGTCTCTTTCTTTCTGTTTTCCCTTTTTTTTCTGTTTTACACAAGTTTTTCTCCGTCTACCTTAACTCTGACATTATTGTATCTCCAGGGAAGCCATTGAGTTTGAGGCAAGAGAGAGCAAAGTGCTGGTTATTGTGGTTGAGTTCACTCTGGCTGAGGCAAGGTCCTGGGGCCCGGCTGAAGCGGGCAGCAGAGGAGATGGAGATACCAGCAGATCTGAGATCTGAGAGCAGATCTGAGTGCAGTCTCAGAGCTTGGCAAATGAGTTAGAGACAGAGCTACCCCACTGTCACCAGAGGGAAGAGATGCATTCCTGCCCTGGCTGCCACAGCTTAGCACTCATCTGCAGCGTGCTGTCTGATGACAGAAGAGAAGTAGCTGAGGGAAGGTGTAGGTGAGAGCGTCAGCATGTCAGCCGGGATGAGTGGCCTTTTACCGTTGGGCCTTTAAACAATTCACATATATTTGATCCGTTCGTTTTTTAAAGCACAGCAGAGTCGGAACGACCTTCAGGAGGGTTCATAACACTTCAAACGCCACTAAGGTGGGCACATGGGTGTAGGCCTCTCCTCAGCAAAGATAAATAAATTTTATTGACACCTCAAAAGGCTCTATAATCTGGGTATTGGGACTTAAGCTTTTAATCCCAGAACCAGGGAGGCATAGGCAGACAGATCTCTGATCAGTTCAAGCCCAGCCTGTTCTACATAGCAAATTCCAGGCCAGCCAGAGCTAGGTAGTAAAACCCTGTCTCAAAAAAAAAAACAAAAAAAAAAACAAAAAACCTTCTGTAACCTAGTAATAACAATAATAGTTAACATTTATCTAATGCTATGCTTCATATTCTGTCACATAAACTGCACACATGTGATGTATAGATAGACTTGATCATCAGAGCCACCTGTGAAAGCATCATTCATTCTCTCTCGAAAGCATCATCATCTGCTAATCCCAACACTGGGAGGAGAAAGACCACTGGCCCAAATTCTCTGACCAAATTAATTAAGCAAACATTTAATTAAAGCAAGCTTTTTGATACATGTACTGGGGCTGCCTCCCCTAAGACAAGGTTCAAGAGGTCAGCGTTGGTTGTGAGAAAGAAAAGGGTTTTGTAAATCTCAGTGGCAGGGAGTTTACAAATGGGGGATTTGGCGGGCAAAATAGCCAGGGTTACAGGAAACAGAAAATAAGCAGAACAAGTTAATCCTAATGACCTCCAGAGACAAAGACATGGTTACAAAGTGGATCTAACAGCAGATAGTCATAGGTGGTCATAGAACCTTTTCAAACAAAGGTAGGGTTATAAACAACTTTTTAAAATTTATTTATTTATTTATTTATTTATTTATTTATTTATTTAATGTATATGAGTACACTGTAGCCGTACAGATGGTTGTGAGCCTTCATGTAGTCATTGGGAATTGAACTTTAGGACCTCTGCTTGCTCCGGTCAACCCTGCTTGCTCAGTCACTGTTTGCTCCGGCCCAAAGATTTGTTTATTATTATACATAAGTACACTGTAGCTATCTTCAGACATACCAGAAGAGGGCATCAGATCTCATTAAGGGTGGTTGTGAGTCACCATGTGGTTGAACTCAGGACCTCTGGAAGAACAGTCTTGGGTGTTCTTACCCACTGAGCCATTTTGCCAGCCCCTGTAAACAACTTTTTAAAACAAAGACATGATAGTCACTCTTGCAACAAGTGATACAGAACAATGTGTAGTTAAGGTTACAGGTGGGACATTGCCCAACCCTTGAAAAACAGGTTTAATCATAGACAGGAATGAACCTACTTTGCCTTTACTATAAGATGGCTTTTAAGCCTATGGTGTAGGCAGGCTGGATGGCTCTTCACATCCTCATTTTACAAAAGTGCTGACTAAGACACAGAAAGACCTATGAAAAGGTGCCTGGACCAGCAGTCACCTGTGAGCTCATATTCTTCTATCCAGGAATCTGTGAGGGACATGGGAACACTTACAATATAGCTCAGTCCCCTAGCTGGCTGGCTTGGGGGTGGGAGGATCCCCCTGAACAAACCCATGAGACACAGAGGGACATTCAAAGCCTGGAGGGTTGAATAGGATGTGAAGAGAGGACCAAGGACACCTCAGGCAAAGCAGGAGAGAGCACGAGTCACACCTCCCAAGCTCTACTCTCAACAGGCACTCTGGGACAGAGCCCGAGACCTCCAGAGCCCAACAGAGTCAAAAGTCCACTCTCCAACTTCCTTCATCTCTCCAGAGCAAACCATCTGGGCACCATGCTTCATGTGTCAGCTGTCTGTCAAAGGGGATGGGTGTCCCCCCACCGAAGACTGGGATCCTCAAGTCAGGGCTCTGTATGTCCCTCACCACAGCAATAGTGCTCACCACCCTCACCAGTCCCTGTCCTTTCTCTGAGTCCCTGTAAACAGCAGGACACAGAAAAGGGTGCCAGGTCACCCCCTCGTGAGCCAGCTTTTCCTGGATTCCAGGAAACATCAGCCACCAAGCTTGCTATTTTTAGAGGGATCTCTGCAGCATCTAGCAGGCTCTGCAGCACCAGCGTGGCTGGTCCCACACTGTTCCTGGCTCTGGGATGTTACGGGGAATGAGTCTCACCCAGCACGCTCCGATTACCAGGGTGACACCAGCAGCTGCTAAGAGTCTTCTCCTCTGCTTAGCCCAAGGCAGTGACTGCAAAAGCTGCAGGCAGCCCTCCCTGTCCTCTCTCAGCCCTGCTACCTCCAGCCACATGGGCACCGATCCCTAAAGCCAGAGGTGAGACAAACGTGTAGGCTTCATCGACTTGATTTACATATGATCCCTGCTGTTTCATAGACTATAAGAATACTCCCCAGAGCCAGCAAGGCCCCTTCTTAAGACTGCCACAGATCTTGGCAGAAGGGTCCCCTTGGAAAGGGATGGGCCAGGTCCAAGTCATCCCCATAAAGAGGAGTTTGCTGAGAAAAGCCTCTCACTCCCCCTGACAGGGGTCAGAACCTCAGTATTTGCAGGAAGCTCAGCGGGTGCCCTGAGCCACCTACTTGCTTGCAGGTTTGGTGCTTTGCATGTAAATGGTTTATGCCAGTCTTCAATTCCGCAGAGGGACATTGCGCACTGTGTTGATAGGTCTTCTCGTGCTTAGGAGAAGTTTAAAATTCAGAATTTGTTGTGGAATCTCCCAGGTTTTAAGTGTTGGCAACCAGGTCAAATTTGAAAAGAACGCTCTGAGGTTTAGACAAAACACATCCTAGAAGCACAGGAGACAGAGACAAGCGGTGTTAACAGTGTCAGCAGAGAGCCTGGTTTGCAGAGCCTCTTCTGCTCCAGGCTGACAAGTATCCCATGGAGACCCCAGACGGAGGAGAGGAGCAGGTCCAGAATGCTGAATCCCAAAGGGCAGGGTACCATACTTTAGGTCCTGGCTAGCATTCAGGCTCAGGGTGGGGAGATGGAGGGAGGAGGCTCCTAGGGCTATTTGTACACCTTCCGTAATTGTGGTCAAAACAAATCAAAGCTGTTGACTCCAGCCCTTGATTGAGAGCTGGGGTGGGGGGGGGGTACTAAGCAGACCCCCAGCAGAGGGAAATTGATTGTGCTTCTCATAATAGGGAACGCTCCCTCAAGTAGCTAACATCTCAAAGATACTGTAGAAGTCTCTGCTGATCTACCCATTGACCAGATCTGGCCACCCAGAGTAGGAAACACCTGAGGAAGGACAAAGGGGGGGGTGGGTAAGGGGCCTCAATGTCAGGAGCAGGGTTTTGTCCAAAGGCAAGCAGGAGCCATTAATAGTTCTCTCTCTTTTTTTAAGATTCATTTATTTTATGTCAGTGAGTACACTGTAGCTGTACAGATGGTTGTGAACCTTCATGTGGTTGTTGGGAATTGAATTTTAGGACCTCTGATAGCTCCAGGCAACTCCACTCGCTCAATCCCTGTTTGCTCCAGCCCAAAGATTTATTATTATATCTATGTACACTGTAGTTGTTTTCAGACACACCAGAAGAGGGTGTCAGATCTCATTATGGGTGGTTGTGAGCCACCATGTGGTTGCTGGGATTTGAACTCAGGACCTTTGGGAGAGCAGTCAGTGCTCTTACCCGCTGAGCCATCTCGACAGCCCCATTAAAAGCTCTTAAGCCAAGAGGGACGTAAATGGATCAAAGGTTGAGAGATAACCTTGAGGAAAGGAGGAGGAAGGCCCCCTGTCATCAGGCCCAGGGAAGTTGATGTAGAGTAGGTAGGACATCTGACAAGTGGGGATAAGCAATCGGGATGTGGTGATTGATGGAGTGAAGGGACTAGAAAGGGGCAATTGGTAAGATCAGAACCTGTGTGAGGTGCACAGGAAGAGCCTCTGTGGAGGCTCTGGGCCCAGATGAGGCAGAAGGGCTCAGAGCCCAGGCCAGGATCACTCCCACTGGTAGCTCCTGACCCTCACACCACCCAGCTCCTCAGGGAGTCCAGCTTGCAACACACTTCACACCTGGGGTTCCCATGACAACAGTAAAGAGAAGCAGCCAAGCACCTGGGCAAGCAGGATTCAGAGAAATGGGTCAGCGGAGAGGCCTTCAATGGCCTGACCACACCTGGCCGCCCCTTCCCATGGGAATCTGGCAGGACTCAAAGGGTTGCCGAAGAGAAATAGACTCGGGACAGTGGTCAGATTCCGGCTGCTGCTACAGTGAACCCTGGTCCCTGCTTTAGGGTCAGACCTGTGTCCCTTCAGCTTCAGCAACCTTTGTCTCTACTTCTGAGAGGAAGGGTGTGTCACAGGAGTGGGTGAGGAACCAAACTATCTCCTGCCCCCTGCCCGGCCCCCCAAGCCAGGAGGCTAATTTTAGCCCCAGTATCAGACTGCGTCAAGGGTGTTAGGTTAGAGAGAACTATGTGTCTGCCTACTGCTAAATGCTAACCCTGGGAGTTCAGTGGGAGGCCCAGATAGCTGGTTATCCCTATATGAGGCCAGCAAAGTGGCACAGCCAGTAGACCCTCCTGATGTTTCCCTGAAACCTTCTTTTGGGCCCCTCCTTCCTGCCTCCATCCCACCACTAGCCAAACATAGCCACACCCTTCCTCCTCCCGAAAGCCCTATCACAACTTAAAAAAAAAAGTTAGATTTATTTTATGAATATGGGTGCTGTCTGCATGTGTGTGCACCATGTGCATGCCCAGGGCCCACAGAGATCAGAAGAGAGCATGGGATCCCATGAAACAGAGTTACAGATCAACTGTGAGCCATCATGTGGTTGCTAGAAACTGAACCCAGATCCTCTGCAAGAGCAACAAATGGCTCCTAGCCCCTGAGCCACTCCCTAGACTCTACTCATCCATTCTGGATAGACTTAAATCCAACCACTCTGGACTCCCTCACAAACCCAGACAGGCTGGGTAGCAAGCCAGCTCCTTCCCTCCCTCTGCCCCAAAGCACCTCAGTTGTCCCTTCTGTGTGCACCTGAGCTCTGTAGCCTTCCTTACATTAGGCCTTTGTGTATTTGCCATCTTTCATGAGAGCCCCAAGCTTCTCACTAGCTAAGACTGGAGATCAAACAGAGGGCCTCAAGCATGCTAGGAAAACACCCTACCCTGAGTCATAATATACACCCCGCCTTTCCCCCACACTCCTCGATCTCTCTCTCAATTTCTTTACGTAGTTCAAGCAGACCTTAAATACGGAGATCTGCCTGCCTCTGCTCCAGGTGCTGGAATCAGAGAGATGCGTCACCATACCCTGCTTGGGTTTTGCTTTGTTTTGAAATTTTTTGGTTACATTTACCTGTTCTCCCTCTCCCATCTCCATCTGCACCCCCGACCCGTGTCTGCCTGCCCGCCTGTGCACAGAATCGGAGGACAGCTTTCAGCGGTCAGTTCTTCCCTTCCACAGTGGGCCCCAGGGATCTGACTCAGATCTTCTCTCGATGTGAAGCACCTACACACACTGAGCCATCTTACTGAGCAGCTCTTTTGAACAGTTTATCTTGAGACAGGGTCTAGCTAATTTGCCCAGTCAGGACTTGACTTTGTGATCCCCTTGCCCCAGCCTCCCAAAATGCTGGGATGGTAAGCACACTGCCGCCAGGCCTGAGGGGGCGGGCGAGAAGAAACTTTGTCTTGCTTGTCCACATGTTTTCCCATAAGCCCAGCAGAAGGTTTGCCATAGAGTAGCAATTTCTGGAGTCTAGGAAGGTTGGGGAACAGGGAGTTATAGCTGTTGATCCCAGCTAAGCCAGTGGCCTCTCCCTCCTTTTTCTAAGAAAGGCTGTCCACCAGAGCAAGCTTGAATATCTGGTCAGGCAAACCAACCCAGCCTCCCTCACCTATAGCCAGGTAGAAAACGACTTAAGCCAGACAACCTCACCTAGTAATCTACATCAAGGCCTCCCAGACAGGAAGCCAGACAGGAATCGACTCAGTTCCCCAGATGTGGAAGTCAAGCACACACCTCTACTGCAGTCAGCACACAGAGTAGGGGACAGAGTGGGCTCACTGCTCCAGGAAAGCCCTTCAGGAGAGAGAACAGAGGAGACCCTGAAGAGCAGCCACAGAGGTTTCCAGTGCACCTGGGCCTGGAAGCGCCGCTGTCTCTACATGGCTCAGAAAGATCCCATTCAGGAAACCAGCCCATGGAACAGGTAAGACTAGACTGGCAGTCCCAGTATACTCTCTGTTGCTGTGATAAACACGAAGACCAAAGCAACCTGAGGAGAAAAGAGTTTATTTCATCTCACACTTCCAGGTAACAGCAATCCATCACAGGATAACAAGAGCAGAAACTCAAGCAGGAACAGAGAGGAGAACCATGGGGAAATGCTGCTTAGCGGCTGCCTCTCTTGCCTGCTCCTTGGTTCATGCACTGCCAGCTTTTTTATACAATCCACTTGCCTAGGACACTCCCACCAGGCAATGTGGTCCACGAAAGTCCTCATCTGAGGGTCCCAGGTGATGCTAGCTTATATCACATTGACAGTAAAAATAAATATAAAAATAAATAATGAGGGGCTGGTGAGATGGCTCAGCGCTTAAGAGCGCCGACTGCTCTTCCAAAGGTCCTGAGTTCAAATCCCAGCAACCACATGGTGGCTCACAACCATCCGTAACAAAATCTGATACCCTCTTCTGGAGTGTCTGAAGACAGCTACAGTGTGCTTACATATAATAGATAGATAGATAGATAGATAGATAGATAGATAGATAGATAGATAGATATTTTTTAAAAAAATAAATAATGATAATGATAACAACAACAACCAATATCCCCGCCTCCTAGCAAGGAGCATCATTAGCCAAGGCAGGGTTCTTACATGGGGTGAAGTGAGGGATGGAGGCTTTGGGGTTCTTTTCTCAGGTGTATGCCCCAGAGATGCCACATTGCAGTAGCAGAGACTGAACAATTCCGAAGAGTCACCTGTCCTATGTGAGACCTACCGGTGCCTCCGACTGAGATGCCCATCCCCAGAGCCAGCCTGAACATCTAGAACAGCATCCTGAGAACTCTACCCTGGTTGCCCAAAACAGCATAAAAATGGGCAAGTTTGGGGCTGCAAGCCAACAGAAAAAAATGTCCAGAAACAACCTGCAGCACTCTCTCTGGCAGATACTCTCCCTCCCCGCCCCATTCAAAGGAAGGATGTGTGCAGACCAACATGATCGCAGCTGAGACCGTTCTTTGTGGATGTCTCACTTCTGCATCAAAGCAACCAGCCAAAGTCCACGTTAATCAGGCTGGTCTGTCCTGAGACCTTGTTTCTGGCAGGATAGATGTAGAGGACATGGGCCTAGGTCCCCGGGGACATGTCCTCACTGATGCTGGCAGAAATAAAAGAGAGATGAAGAATAAACAAAGAACAAGAAGGAATGGCTTTGCTGTACAGGCTCGGCCTCCGCCCAGTCCTATGCCTAGGCTCTGTGCTACTCTGCCTGGGGCATTTTTGACTCAATGTCTTCCTATTAGCAGGTTTACCCACACAGCCCTGGCAGCAGATACCTGCCATGTTCCCTTCTCCTGTTGCAGGCTCACACTCAGGGTAGGAGAGCCCAGCTCAGCCATTCTATGGACAAGGGACCCTAGAAGAACCAATGGATGAAAAATCCCATCAGAGCTTCACGCCCAGGAAGTTCTGGCCCCACCCATGCCTCAACCCAAAGGGAAAAAAAGCCGCCTCAGAGAATGCAGCTGTGCCAATCAAGGTGCCTCACTTGCGGGGAGACAAGAATCGCCCACCAGAGCAAACAACTCCTCAGGCTAAGGAAGAGTGTGGATGCTGAGGAAAGGTGATGTCTTTTCAGCAGGCTGTGCCGTCCTCCTCAGTCTGTTTATAAGCCCAGGCTGCGTCAGGGAATATTCTCTGCAAGCCAGAATACTTAAAGCACACTATTGGCATGTGATTCTCTCTGAGCCTCAGTTTCCCTTCAGTTATCAAGGTAAGACCTGGGGTAGTGTCTCTATCCCAAACTGGAATCTCACACTGGTGGGATTGGCAATGCAGGGCAGGCCTGGGAATGGCCACCCTTTGCCTTACGGCAATTCCTAGGGTGCCACTTCTCCAGGAGAAAGGTCTTGGGTGGCATCCGGCAGTCATAAAGCCAACCTGAAAAGGCTCCTGACAAAGTGTAACTGCCCATGCCACCAAGGGGAGCAAAGCCAGTAAATTAGAGCTGAGGGCTGCATGCCTCTGCTCATATTTATATCTGCCTTGGTGGCTGAAAATGGATATTTATGCATTTTTCAATATTCAGGGCAAATGCTTCATCACTCAGTGATGCATGGCTCCAGCACAATATCTTGGCCCCACAGGGACATCCCTCTTCCACACACTTTACTGTCTTGGGGACTTTCAAAGGTGGCCTAGTCTCCTTTGCCAGCCCTCAGCCTCATAGAACTCAGAGGAGGGTATGAAAAAAAAAAACAAAAAAAAAACAAAAAAGGGTCAGCTGGTCTCCCCTAGGAAGCCTCAGAGACCTCGCAGGGGCAGAGGTGGTACCCCACTATATAGACCAATAGCCAGAGCTCACACGTTAGGTGGGCTGGCCTAGGTCATGCAGTGTCTCTCAAAACCAGAGTGTTTTCCACACTGGCAGAGGCTGAGACATGACTCCTGCATGAACAGGGTAAGCAAGCGTCTGAGACCGGTTAACTGTCCCATCTCCCCGTCTTCATACCTCACTTATTGTCCCTGCTCTGTCTCTGTCTCTGGAAACTTCTGGAAAGCTCTCAGTCTGGCTCTTTCACACCTGTCTGTCTCTGGCATCCTCCTCCCCTCCAGCCCCACCTCCCTGCTTCTGGCTCTTGTCCCTTCTGTCCCTCAGAGTCCATGCCTCGGTCTCCCCCGACGCTATCTTCAGGCTGACAACAAGCAGGGGTGCAGAGAACTGTCTGGTATCGGGGAGGAATCTCACAGCAGTTGTGTCTCCTGTGAAACAGAGCTCTGCCCCTGTGATTTCCCTCTCTGGAGAAGAAGTGGGATTGGGGTTGGAGGTTCCAGGGAGAATTCCATCTGGGCGAAAGCAATGGAATGGTCTCTATCCTGTGTGTGCCAAGAGCACTAGAGAGAGGCTTCTGCCCCAGCCCAGCCACTTGACCTTGACAACTCACTGGTTTGGGGAGTAGGGTAAAAGGACCGCCCTTGAGCCTGCTCAGAAGTATCAAGTAGAAGCATCAACATTCTGAAGCCTTGAAGGTCCCTCAACCTTCTCAGTCCCCACTGCTCCCAGTCCCTTAGGTCCTCCAGCTGCTCCTCCCTGTGTCCCCTCTGCTCTGCTCACTTTCTCCTGCTTCTCCTCTTCTCCCTGTCAGGATAATAAGAATTAATGGCATCCTCAGTGTCTGTCTCTGAACTTCCCCAGGGAATTAAATCCCAGACCCTTGAGCCCTGTTAGAGTCCAAGAAAAATGCATGTAAGTGCTCTTTGTGAAAATATGTGTGTATACAGGCGTCCTTGCACAGAAAGGTGTCACCAATACCCGCTGGGGGTTCTGTCTGAACCTCCAGGTCTGATCTGTATGTGTCTCTAAATAGCCCAAGCGTGCCTGAGCTATAAGAATTCTGGGTGTTTGTGTAAATGCACATGCAACTGCTGGCATGAAATTTTTACAATCCTTGTGGATCTCAATGCATGCACAGCAAATCATCTGTGTGCAATGTCTATGTGTTAAATACAGGCCTGTGTGACAAGGCTGGGGAATACATATGTCACCGTACACATATGTTTACTCATGTACACCACATGTCCACATGTATGGGCACTTCTGTGTGTTTTATGCTGTGTTCACACATTCTAGCTGTCTGCATATATTGTCATCCTGGCTCCCTGGAGCTGACACCTGTCCCCTACCAGAGAACCACCGTGCCACGTCTCTGGGTGATGGTGGCAGCAGGGGCAGCAGGAAGCTAGGACTGTAGGTAAGGATTATGCAATGGAGCGGAAGGCTCACTAATGAGGCCACCTTCCTTGCCAGCCTGGGAGCAGGGACCGCTAATTATTGCTCAGTGAGCAGCTCCCTGGAGAAGGACTGCTGAAGGGCCCTGCTCTCTCCCTCCCCTGAGTCCTCTTTCTCTACCTGCTGCTAACCCTGAGGTGCAGCCAAATCCACAGAAATCACAAAGGGGGAAAGAGCAGAGGGCTAAGCAGAGGTCAGTGCTTGGTCCCACCAAGAGACTCAAGATGTTTGTATGCCGTCCCATTAGCCTGCTTCCAGAAACCACTTCCTGTGTATTCCTCTGTATTTGGGTACAGTCTCCAAGAAGCCTTCAAAAATCCCAGTGTGCTTCAGCAGGAAGGAAGACCTGCACACCCAGTGTAGTTCCTCCGTGGACAAGGAACATATTCCTGAATAATGAACACCAGGCTAGAGGTCAGTTGGGCTGGGCTGCTAACCCCACAGCTGTGTGACCTTGAGCAGGTGCCTACACTTCTGGGCCTTGGTTTCTTCGTCTGTAAAATGAGGAAAGACTAGAAATCAATATTCACAGAGTGGCATGTGACCCATGATAATGCCTAACCATTTAGAAAGTATGTCTTGCGCAAAATGCATTGCATTTGCTATAACCCAAATACACCCTCATATATGTGTGTGTGTGTGTGTGTGTGTGTGTGTGTGTGTGTGTGTGTGTGTGTGTGTGTATTTATATATGAAATAATGACCAAAAAAAATCTGTGCATGTTCAGTATGATACCTTTTCCCAGATATTTTCAGTTCACAAATGGGTGAATCTATGGCTCCTGATGTCACCAGAAAGGAGTGATGACTGTATACACTTGTATGCATGGAGCAGAGTTACACATGCATATATATTTTTGTGCATTAACTAGGGCATTACATCCTGGTTTCACAAATCTTGTTGAAGACAAGGCAAACTCACATGTTTGAAATTTGTAAGCCAGCTTAAAGAAAAAAAGAAGCAAACAAGAGTTCCAAGGGTGTGTGAGTATAACAGAAGCCCTGATTGGACAGACCTTAACAAATGGCTGCCACTCTCTGAGTTCCTTCTCTGCCTGAAGAGTGTTGGATTTCTGACCCCTGGAATTCAAATGATGCAAACAAGGTCCTGCACCCCTTTGCCCTCATGGTCACCAGGAGAGAATTCTGTGTGAAAAGTCAGAGCCATTTGCTGAGGGACACATAGGACAGACCACTGTGGCCTCTGGCCACAGGTCCCACAGAATCTCAGATACTGCACACTCATGATCCCAAAGTGCACACATATGGCCTCAGTGTGCTTTAGGTCAGAACACTGAAGGACCCAGCTGGAGCCTATATCTGGACAGAGGTGGCTCAGAATGCCCTAAGTCTTCTCTGAGAGAGGAAGCTCTGCACTCCTGGGAGGCTGCCTGAGGCCCTGCCATGACCTAGGCTCCTCCCCATGCTCATCTATTCTGCCCAGGAGAGAAAAGCCTCTCCCACAGCCCTAAATGTCTCTGCCCTCCAAGAGGCTGGTGTGAATCACAGGAATTTACAGCCAGCCTAGAGTGGGATTTATGAGTCTGCCTGAAGCCCCGGCAGTGAGGAGGGGCTGCCTGTCAGCCCCCCATTGCCGCTGATTGATGAGGCTGTTTCCTGCCAAGAAAAACTCCCCTCTGAGGTTGGCAGTGAGGAGAAGACTCCCAGGAACAAGCTCCAGACCTGAATGTGCCCACACTCACAGACCAGCTTCCCCACACACCCCCATTCTCAACATCGCTATGCAAGCTTGGCAGGACTAGCGTGATACAAGTCAGGTCTTCCACTTTCTCAACCTCGGACCCATGCCTTAGAAGCTGTTCAACTGAACGTGCTGAGTCCAGAACCAGAACAGACCTCTGAGAAGTCCAGAACATGTATAGACACACACACATGCACACATAGACACACATACAGACACATGCATGCACATGCTCAACTATGTGCACATACACATGTATACACACATATACATATGTGTGCACACGCACACACACATATGCACATGAACATACACATGCACAGGCACACATGCATACACATACACACATATACATACACATGCACAGATATGCACACATACATGCACATAGACACACATACAGACACATGCATGCATACACACACAAACACATGTGCACACATAAATATACACATACATGCACACACACATGCACAGACACACACGCACACACATAGACACACATACACACATATACATACACATACACAGATATGCACACATGAACACATACACAAATTCATGAACAAAGGAATGGGCCTTACCCATTTACACATCAATACAGTGGTAAGGCTGACCCTGAGCCCATAGCCTAGTCCCAGCTGATTATCACAGGTTCATGGGGGCAATTTTTTTGGCCCCAAATGAGGGATTCTTCCCAGAGGATAGACTGACTTGGTTTTGAATCCTGCTCCACCAGTGTGTGTTTAACAAGTTACAACCTCTTCATACCTGCTTCCTTACCAGGAAAATGAAGATCAAAATAAGCTCAACCAGTGTAAGATTCCAAACCCCAGGACAGAGCACCTGAGATCTCAAGGAATCCACCACCTGGCTTGCAGGTGGAGCCCAGGGAAAGAGGTGGCTTTTTGCTGGAGGAGAGTAAGAGGGCTCCCTGGAAGATCCAGAGCTTCCCATGAAAATAGAGCTAAGGTGCCTTGCCACAGTTAAGTTTCTGCTATGGGCAACCTGCTAGCAAGTCCCTTCCCGTTTCTGGCCATCAAAGACAAAGCCAGGGAGGACCAATTTGGGAAAACAGTGAGACCCATCTTCTGCAGTACCCATTTCTTACCACTTGGAGGCAGCAGGGAGTGGACCTGGAGCTTAGCCTCCTTTCAGCTGCGGAGGTTGCAGTCTGGCGGCTGCTGGCCAGTCCTTCTCCCAGTGCTTGATGGGTGTCCTTTGCACCTCCAGCCAGCTTTTTCAGAGAACCAGAGCTGGAAGACCATCTCATCCAGATGTGTGATGCTCCCCACAAATCCCCCCTCCCCCAGGAGCAGCCAGCATTCTCACTTTCAGATAGGGAAACTGATGAGCCAAAGAAGGGAGGATTTGCGCCAAGTCCCAAAAGCAAGTGTGCCGGAGCCAACTCCTCTACCCTCTTTCTCAGCTGCCATCCCCTGGGACAGGTCATGTGAAAGGAGATCTGGGGCCAGGCTGACCGCAGCTGGATGCACCCATCTAACCTCCAGCTGCGTTGCTGGTCCGCTCATCTACCCTCTCTCATCCTTTGCTTATGTCAGTGCCTGGAGCATAGCAAGGGCTGTGCATGAGGCTCTTGCTTTACTTCTGGTAGATGTCACGTTCCACAAGAGGCATGTCTATCTTAGTCACCTGCCACCCGTGTCTTCCTGCTTGAATCCCTTCCACAATCCTAGATCGACCCTTTTCTCTCTCTCCTCTCTGGGCACCTCCCTCTGCCCACACCCACACACCCAAGCTTTGAGGGAGAACTAAGGGACCCCTTCTCCTCAGCATCCCACTGTTCTCCTCTCCAGAGCCCACTCCCAGCCCCAGCCCCACTCCCAGCCCCCTCTCCTCAGCCCTGCCTCTCCCTGGTCCCCTCTCCTGCTGAGTCTCTGCTTGCTGTGCACTGCAACTGTGTTTACAAGACAGCAATGACAGTTTTTTATTTCTCTCTTTTGTCTCCCTTCCTCCCCTGAAGGGAAACGTGCTTCCAATCTCCCAGGAAGAAATGAAAGCTCTAGACAGAAAGGACACAAAGGACACTGGGACCATGGGTGACATCCCACTCCCATACGTGGGCTACACATACAAACAAGAACTCATGTGCATGCTTGCATGCATGAGCATTCTCACGTGCTTATACACACATACACACGCACACGCACACACACTGGCTGGAGCTTCCAAGAGCAGCTGTGTGATTTCGGGGTAATTGAAAATGTCGATCTTTATTCTAGAGTATAAACAGGGCAGAGGGAAACAGGAGTCAAGGAGGATAGTAGTGTCGGGGACCAGAGGAAGGAGACCCAGTGAGAAGAGCTAGACCAGATGGGAGGCTGCAAACACAGAGGGGAAGAGCAGGAAGTTTTCTCCCCACCGTGGACAGCTGAGACGTGCATCTTTCCACCCTTAAGGCTCAAGGAGACATTCTCCAATCAGCCACTACCCTGC
Organism: Mus musculus; assembly: GCF_000001635.26. Taxonomy (NCBI): domain Eukaryota; kingdom Metazoa; phylum Chordata; class Mammalia; order Rodentia; family Muridae; genus Mus; species Mus musculus. The sequence goes on from NC_000075.6 coordinate 56,845,128, forward strand.
TCCTTGAGGCATGAGGACCGAAGAGCTACCCTCACTCTGGGTGCTCCTTCTGTGTGCTGGGGGCTGGCAGAGACCACCTGACTTATCCTGGTGGATAAGTGACACCTTTGACCCAGAGCACCCCAACTCCTTCATGAGCATAGAGCACTCTCCTCCTACCCCAGCCCCCACCTCTGCATGTGTGTGTATGTATGTATGAATATATGTGTATTGTGTATGTGTGTATGCATGTGTATGTATGTGTATGTTTGTATATGTATGTGTGTATGCATGTGTATGTGTATGTATGTGTATATATGTATATATGTGTATGTGTGTGTGCATGTGTATGTATATGTATGTTTTTATATGTGTGTATATGTTTATGTATGTATGTATGCATGCATGCATGTATGTATGTATGTATGTATGTGCTCTACTACGCTTATAGTCTATATCCTTTGCTTCTGGGGAGCTGGAGTGCATCTGTGAACCAGCCCAGGGTATGAGATGAGGAGGTAGCTGGAGTCCCTGAGCTGCTACGAGGTGAGGGAATGGCCTGCTGTGAAATCTAGGGGAGCTTCTTGCTTGTTCCCTTGGAGGACAGTGTGGCAGATATGCTTGAGGGCAGCTGGTAGAAGGTAAACTGTGGCTTTCCCCTTTCTCTGAGAGACATCTTGGCTCAATGTACCTGCAAGTCAGGGACATAAGCCCACAAGTGACACGTTCTGACTCTTTCCTCCTTTTCTCCATCCTTCAGAACCCCAAATCCATTCCAAGAGTTCCTCTAGCTCACGTCCTCTGACTCCACTCTTATCTGCTGAGCCTAGGGGCCTGGCGATCTGTCTAGTGAAAAAAAGAGTGGACTCAGCCCCAGGACAAATAAAAGCTCACCCCACACTAAGCCCCACTCCTGGTGACACACCAACACTAATCTGGAGACAGGCCACTCATTTATTATCTAGTCAGGATTGTTTCTTTGCCCTGGGACTTAGTTCCATCTTTCGAACAGTGTTGGCTTGGATTAGGCACTCCATCACAAAAGGCCTGCTCAGACCAGGCATGTTGGCCCATGCCTTTAATTCCAGCACTCAGGAAGCAGAGGCAGGTGGATCTCTGTGAGTTTGAGGCCAGCCTGGTCTGCAAATCAAGTCCAGGACAGACAGGGCTCTGTTACACAGAGAAATCCTGTCTTGAAACCTAACCGTCCCCACCCCTCAAAAAAAAAAAAAAGACAAAAGAAAAGGCCTGCTCAGATACTGGTCTGAGGCTCACCTGACCTGATGACACAGGAAACTCACAGCCGCCACCCCCACCCCCACCCCTACCCAACATTTTCAGCCCAAGCATCACTAATTTTTGCAGCCGGTATGATAAATGGCATTGTCGGCAAAATGACATCTTTCTAATCTGCTGCAAGACAGATGGGTCCCTGTGCAAGCTCTCTCTCTCTCTCTCTCTCTCTCTCTCTCTCTCTCTCTCTCTCTCTGAGTCTGCCCAAGCCAGCCTTGCCGAGATTTGGGGGATAATGGGACAGACATGGACTCAGGGTCTGTGAGGAAGAGACTTCAGGGCTCTGAGCCAGGTATGAACCCAGGTGGCTGCTACAAACCTCTTTCCTAAACATTACTGTGTCTCTTTTAATATTCCAACAGTGATCTCCGTTCCTTGCCATCCACACTCAGGTCTATTCAATTCAGTTTTCATTTCAACCAAAATCACAATGTTAACCCAGATGTAGTGGCACACACCTGAAATTCTAGCATTCAGGAGACTGAGGCAAGACCAGCTTGGGCTGGCTGCACAGCAAAACCCTGCCTTTTAAAAAAACAACAAAATCCTAGAGCTGGAAAGATGACTCAGTCAGTAAACTGCCTGGCATGCAAGCATGAGATCTTATGTTGATGCCCAGCACCTATCAGGTATGGCAACCCACCCAGCCCTGGCGAGGAAACAGGAGGATTGCTGGAGATTCCCTGGCTAACCAGAACAGCTAAACTGAAGAGCTTCTAGTTCACTGAGAAACCTGATCTCGAAAACTAAAGTGGAGAGGAATTGAGGCAGACTCCTAGTGTTGACTGTGGTCTCCACATATATACATATGCATGTGTACCCATACACACATGTGTGTACCAACATATGAACACTTAACACACAGAGACCTGCCTGGTCTACATAGTGAGTTTCAGGACAGCTAAGATTACAAAGAGAGACCTTGTCTTAAAATAAAATAAAATAAAATAAAATAAAATAAAATAAAATAAAATATAGAGGGACAAGCCATCAGATACTGTTTCTGGCTCTGATGTCCACCTCTGGTTGAGCCTGGAGAGGTCTGTGGCCATAGCCCTTCCTTTCTCCTTTTCAGGTTCCCAGCCGCTGGGATCTGAACCCTAGGAAACTGCAGATCAGGAACTGTCAACACCTTCCTATGGTAGAGAGTGGGAGAGAACCACTCTAAGGATTGAGGTGAATTGGGGGTCTGGATGGGAAGACCGAGAGTCAAGAACTGGCAGGTGTCTATTTGGAAGGCTCCAGCCTGCAGGTGCCTATCACCCAGAAGCTGGTGGAGCCAGGCCTGGCCTTGAAGACTAAAGCAGTGCTGCCCTCTTCTGGCCACACTGCCATCCGTCCTCTGCCAGGCTGAGCTACTGAGACTAGGGACATAGTGAGTGAGTGAGTGACTCTCCAAAGATAGCGTGTGACACTCAAACCCCCTCCCAGGATCCCACAGGCTGACCACAGCCTCCAGCAACTGGCAGGCTTTCTCTAACTGCTCAAAGTCAAGGAATACAGTGTCTTCACTGGGTGTAGTGTTATGCGCTAATCCCACACTTGGAAGGCTAAGGAGAGTTTAGGCTACAAGACTAACAAACAAAACCACTGTCCCAGCTGGGCAATGGTGGCGCATGCCTTTAATCCCAGCACTTGGGAAGCAGAGGCAGGTGGATTTCTGAGTTCGAGGCCAGCCTAGTTTACAAAAGTGAGTTCCAGGACAGCCAGGGCTATACAGAGAAACCCTGTCTCGACACCCCCCCCCCCAAAAAAAGAAAAAAACCACTGTCCCATCTATCTAAAGCTCTCAGAGTATGCCTGGAGCTCCTTACTTGAGCAACGCCTCAGCTTGCATCCTTTGGTCACCCTGTGTGCTGTCTCTCTACCACTGCCTGCTCCCAACAGTTTCCACGTGTCCATTTGGATTTTTTTTTTTCCCAAGCCATTTTGGCCATGCCCTGGCTCCACTGTTCCTACCTTGGGAACTGGTTAGTTTGCATCTAACCAGGGACCAGAGATACAGCCCTAGAACTGGGGGAGTTTAGACTTCATCCAGGGCCATCCCCAGTCCTGTTGGCAAGGGACTATTAGACCCAGAGACGAGGGGGAAAACCACACAGCGTGTCAGTAGCCACGCTCAGATGGACCTGCCCAGGAGCCCTGGAGGTCACCTAGTGGCCAGCATGGAAACCCAGATAAACTTACCAAAGATCCCCAGCCCCTCATCCATAGCAAGGCCCAGAGGAAGCAGCTGAGAGTGTTTGCAAAACAAAGGAATGAATAAACAAAAATATTTATCCAATGCCTCTGCATTCTGGCCACTCAGCAGGCACCAGCTCTGCTACCAGAATCCACGGTCAAGTTGCTCAATGTGTTCTAGGAAAATAGCATGTGAGGCAGGAGGGAGGAGCATGCAACAGCAGAGACCTCAGTCACAAATGTCCACAATCAGTGGGCACAAGTGGGGTGAATGTTTGATGCCCATGGTGAAGGCAGGTATGCGGGGTTTGTGCACAGTGACCGGCTGGATGTCGTGGGAGCCAGGGCCAGGCCGATGCGTGTGGTCCAAAGGACAGCCAAAGCGCTTGGCCATGCTAAACAAAGGGCTGCGGTTCTGGTAGACGGATGGCTCAGGTCGGGTATGCATAGCAGGTCCGGGACCTCCTGCTATATTCTCCTTGTGGAACCAATTCTTGTTTGTGGAAGCCAGACTATAGGAAGGGGCAGCTCGGAAGACAGGGATGTTGGTCCCCAGAGTGACTGGCAGCTGGTACTGGTTAGGAGCAGGGTTGGGATCCATCACTCTATATGGACACCGGTAGCCAAAAGTGTACTGGGGAGGCTGACGTTCCCCAGAGGGTCGAGTCTTCTCAAGGTTGTACTTGCAGGAGGCTGGCATGCAATTTATGCCTGAAAATAAGGAAAGTGGAGAGAGCCTCACAACTCCTGATACCAGCTGCTGGGTCACAAAGAGAGCTGAGTTCTTGCCCAACTCTAGGGCCTTCAAATAGTGCAGCAGCAGACCTGGGTCATTAGGATTACATGGGACTGTGAGCAGGGAAAGGGCACTAAGACAGTCCTCAGGATGGCGACATTGTTGTATACAAAAGCCATCACTGTCATTGTAGCAATAATTCCTTGGCAGTCAACATTATGGCATTGCCTGTGTCCCATGACAGGACCAGGAAATTTTCTTTAGGTCACTAGATATGTGAACTCATTAGCATGATTGACAAGAGCCCTGTGACATCACAACACAATGTATATTAATGTATATTATCACTGGGGTCTATGAATGGAAACAGGGACACATGCATAGTAATGGCAACATTGTGTCCATTTTCTCTTTTTAAAGACAGTTACTATGTAACCCTGGCTGGCCTGGAACAGGTTGTGTAGGCCAAGCTATCCTACCTCTGCTTTCCAACTGCTTTGACATTTGTGTCTTAATGTGTATTGAGATGCCAGTAGTCTCGGGTATGCCCTGCTTTGTCCCTTTCCAGGTGCTAAGGATGGACAACACACACACACAGCTCATCCTCCCAATGACCCACTTTCCCAAACAATCTTACGTGGATTGGAGATGCGCTCCTCCATGGGGACCTGGGGGCAGGTGGATATTCCAAAACGAGTTACTTTGGGATTCAAGAAATAGCAAGGTCCGGGGCTGTTTATGTCTATGATCCCTGCAAGGGACAAAAAAAGAGCTGGTCTGTTACAGCTGCCACCCCAGCAAGGGCTCCCTTCAGACTCCTCTGACTCTTAGCTGTCTGTGGACTTTGATTTCCTTATCTGTAAAATGGGACCTTTTGTGCAAGACTGCCAGAGGCTGCTGGCAGTACCACAGTGTGATCAGTCTCCTACCACAGACACATCCGGATTCGTGCCAAGGGCAGTGACAACCACTGCAGCTACTGTGAGTATTGAGAAAGGGCTCAGCCCCAGCCAAGAAACCTCTGCCAAAGGGATGTTAAGGCGTGGGGGGGGGGGCAGTCACCCTAGACCTCAGGGCCCCAAACACACGACCATATCCCCGCCCAGCCTCTCATCTCACTGGGCTTGGCTGTCAGCCACAGGTCATCGCTGACCACTACAAGCTTCCGCAGCAGAATAAGTGACACCAGAGCCAAAGAGCCCCAGGGAAAGAGAGCCCTGCTCTGCCAGTGACAGGCCCGTGCCCCTCAGCTCCCTGGGTAGGGATCTGCCTGATCTACCTTCAGATGGTGTGGGTCCACTTAGGAAATCTTACTGGCTTCTTTCTGTCTCCATCTTCACCAGCCACAGCCCCCAGTGGCCTGTGGCAGCAACCTTGGACATTAGACCCGACCCTTAAGGGACAGACAGTGGGGACTGCTCACGTTTCTTAGTGTGCCGTGTATGCAGACTGTAAGCTGGCTCCTGGAACATGGAGATGTCATGGGCTATATAGCCAGTACAGGATGACCGGAGGTACTTGGCAGGCCCTGGACCTGGGAGGACAAACAAGACAACCTTTAGCCTCAGCCCTCGGCCCACGGTGAGAACACAGGGGGCTTTGCTCTGGCTAAAGGCATACTGCCACAGAGCTGGGTATCAGCTGGTTCCCTACAAGGTAGTATGCAGAGATAAAAGGCAATTTCCTGTGGATCCAGCTCACTGTAAGAGAGAGGCAACAGTCATAGTCAACGGGGAACTTGGTATCGAGACTCATGCTAAGCACTTGATATGGTTATTTCAGTTGAGCCTCTAGACAACCTTATTAAGACAGATACTTTCATCTTTTTCCATCTTACAGATAACAATACTGAGGCTAAGAAATAATCACTCTATCCAGCCACAGTAACTGGCGATGTGAGACTCAAGAGAGCCCAAACATTCCATCATTCACCACGCTAAGACACTTCCCAATAATCAGTCAGTGACAACTTAGTGAGAATTCATTCGCCTGGTCTCCGCTTGAAGGAAATAGAAATCACTAAAGGCAGGGCTGGTGACTTGGCTGAGTGGTCGAGCCCTCGCCTGTAACGTATGGGCCCCAGGGTTCAGTCGCTAGCACCCTGAAAGGTAAAAACCAAGCTAAAAGTTCCTAATCCTTTTCCCCGAAACATGCTGTATGCCCCTATGTCCTGACCTTCTTCCAGCATCTCAGAGCCAGTGGGTGGGCTTAGCTTGGAGGTTCAGGTTGTGCTAAGGTCCTGAGGAGTGTTTGCTGGGGTTTCACTGGAGGCAAGGCTGGCAGGCAAGGCCTTCAGCAGCAGGCTAGCAGAGCGGGCCCTAGGATAGGGCTGCTCTCACCTTTGATTGTGGCCATGATGACAGGGGTCTGCTTGATTTCATGCCATGAGGGCACCTCTTCCTCCTTCTCTGGGTGCTGTGCGTAGAACACATAGTTCCTGGACCCCTTGGACTGCTTCATAGTGAAGGCTGAGAGAAAATAGTAGCGGTTACAAGCAGTGCCTGAGAAGCCGGGAGCCAGTACCCCTGCCCAGGCCCCTCTATTCACTCCCCACCCCACTTCAGAGACACCGAGACAGCTAGGGGAGGGGCTGTGTGAGAAGATGCCTCGGCTCAACAGCTGAAGCCACCACAGAAGTGCAGCCAGTACAGGAGGCGGGGGTCGGGCCCCAGTGGCTGGAGTGGAGGATGATGTCACATCGAAGCAGAACTTGGACTGTGAGGCCCGGAGTGTTTATTTCTCCCGTTGCCGTGGTGCCTGAACTGTGGTATGGCAGCTCTCTGCTGAGAGCCCAGATACAGAAAAATTCAGCTCCATGTCCTCTCATATATCCAACCAGGCTGAATGCCCTGGGCGTTCCCCAATACCCCTGGTCTGGGAAGGGAGTAGTGAATGACATGGACCCTGAGCCAGCTGCTCACTACCAGTAGGTGTTTTATAATTGGGGACAGGGACAGAAAGGTTGAGTGGGTCCTGGGCGAAGAGTTCCTGCCCACTCCTGCAGCTCCTGTCCCCCTGTCCTTTCCACCTATCTCCTCTAGACTCTGGGTAAGTCCTCTCTTCTACCAGTCTACTTCTGTAAGCTAACCTATTTCCCACTAAGGTCTCTCACAGCCCCTTCCCAGACTCTTTGCCAAAGCACGATATCATTAAAGATCCACATCTAGCTAAAGGAATACTTACCTAATGGTAGTGTTCCAGACACAGTGTGGGGAACAAGCAGGATGATAAAGGGCTCACACTGGGGTCCACAGCAGTAGGTTCCCATGACTTTGTAGAGAGCACACCTCTGAAGGAGGATGTTAGGAAATATGAGTGTCAGAGGCTATGCAGTCTCCATGTGACAGAGGGATGAGCCCCAGTCTAGGAAAATCCCAGAGATGGCTTCAGCCTAAGAGCCCAGAGGGACCCAGGACCCAGCCTTACATCCACCACTGGGATTAGATCTGAGCCAGGTTAAGAAAGGTCTCTGTCTGTCATAGGAATTAAAGGATGAATGGTAGTCTGTCACCACCCCAGTGTAGACACTGAGGCCACAGTGACAGGAGAGGAAGCAGAACACAAAATGCAGGAATCTCTTCAGGTCAGTCTCACTGTTCAGAGAGCTGCCATTGTGGTGCTCTGAACTCTAGGCATCCGCCAAGTGCAGCCATCATCAGGCATGCTGGGAAGTCAAGAGTCTTGGGGACAGAAAGGCTCAGAACAGAGCAGGCTCCCAGCCACCAGCAGCAGCCCCTCTGCTGGGGACCACGTCTCATTTCACCCCACCCTGTAAGCACTCCGGGCCACCCCCTCTCCCCTGCCTGGTGGTACTCCAAGTGCTTCCTTCCCAGGGGTCTGTTCTGTTCCTGTCACAGGCCTTCATACACAGCTTTCTTGAGGAAATGGGTTTCTTCACCTTCAGCTGGCCCAAGTTGCTCACTTCTGTGGCATGCACTCTGCCTCTGATGGAGTCTGGGATCCCCTGAAGCAGGCCCCTTGGCTGCTTCAGGCCCAAGATGATAGCTCTTCCATTCACGGCCTTGGTCACATGAGTTCCAGTATCCACCTGTTCCTCACAACACGGTGGCAGCCCTGGTTCATGGCTACCTCCTAACTCCTACCATGACTTGGTAACTTTGGCCCACCTAAGACCCACTCCCCAATCAATGCACAGTCCTCCTCATGCACCAAGACCTCTGCCAAGTCCCTCCCAAACCCTGTTCCCAGCAGTGGTCCTGGGCTTTTATTACCTCCCACAACACCAACTGCCACCTCCCTAGAAAGAGCCCTCCGTTTCCTACTCCCCAGCAGTCTTTATGTACCAGACCAATGAGCTCCTGCCTCTTCCTCCTCCTCCTCTTCCTCCTCCTCCTCCTCACCCTCAGAGCTCTCAGCCTTGGATTTGGCAACCTCATTGAGCCTCACCTAGAAGCAGCTTGCTCTGCTGTCCCCAGATACTATCCCAGCATGCCTCACTCCCCTCCATAAGACTGGACCTCCATGCAGTTCCTACCCACCTGCACAAGTGAAAACAGAGACTGTGAAGTGCTGGAGCTGCAGGCCTCTCAACAAGGCCTGCCCAATTCCACTTTCCCTGGAAGCTATGGCTGCTCTTCCAATTTCCACATCTACTGGCAACTCTTTTTTTTTTTTTTTTTAAATTATAAGTAAGTACACTGTAGCTGTCTTCAGACACTCCAGAAGAGGGCATCAGATTTCGTTACGGATGGTTGTGAGCCACCATGTGGTTGCTGGGATTTGAACTCGGGACCTTCGGAAGAGCAGTCGGCGCTCTTAACCATCTTAACCAGCCCTTCTACTGGCAACTCTTATCACCTCTGATAGCCAAGGTCCCTTCCACCTGTTAAAAGCTCTGCCTCTAGGGCCTAAAGAGATGGCTCACTGGCTAAGAACACTTCCAGTTCCTCCAGAGGGCTGGGGTTCAGCTCCCAGAACCCACATCAGGTAGCTCATAGCCACCCATAGCTACAGTTCCAGGGGATCCAATACTCTCTTCTACCATCTAAGCCCTGCATGCATGGTGTACATAAACATACATTCAAGCATACACACACAGTTATAAAATGAATAAATAATCTCTAAAAATAAAAGCAACCCTGCCCTTGAGCCCACACATGTCTCTGTACCTACCTGTCTGTCTCTGCCATTTCACAGACCCATTTACTCAAAGGGTGTTTTCTCTGTGGTGGCCAGTCTGCCTCTCTTTTCTCCTTGACTCACTGAAAGCTGGCTTTAGGCCCGTTGCTCCACCCAAGCTAAGTTGGATGAGATGCCCACAGACCTGCACGCAGATGCTAAACACAGTAGACTCTTGGCAACCTCTTCTGACTTGGCCACTTGGTAGCATTGAACCAACACTGCTGACCACTCCTCCTGCTTCACAAGACCCTCTCCCAGCTCCAAGATCTTCTCCTGGTTTTCCTTCCCTGGTTTCCACTGTTCCTTTACTGGCTTGCTTCTGGGTCTTCTTCCTCACCCCGACCTTTCAGTATTGGCAAAAGCTTATTAATCACAAAAATGGAAAACAGTAACTTTGCCTGGACGCAGTCTGGCAGGCTCAGCCTCAACCAGGTGACACATGTGATGAAGATCAGTGGGTAAAGTACTTACGATGCAAGCGTGAGGAGCTGAGCCTGGACTCCCAGGATCCTCATGAAAAGCTGGGTGACACAGTGCGTGCCTGTAATCCAGCACTGGGGAGGAGTGCCTGGCCCTTCAGCTTACCTGATCAGTGAGCTTCAGGTCCAATGAGAGAAGGTGAGGAGCAATAGAAAAAGCTACCCAATGGTGACTGACCTCTGGCTTCTACACAGATGTATAGTGTATGTACATCTCACACAGAAGCTGTTATCATTTTATTATTGTGTGTTGTATGGGTGCGTGCATGCTACAGAGGATAACACAGAGTCAGTGTTCTACTTCTACCATGGGATTCAGGTCATCAAGTTAGTGAGTGCTTCTACCCACTATACTATCTTGGTTTGCTGAGGGGAGGTTGGGTACAGGTCTGACCATGTAGCCCAGGCTGTCCTGGAACTTGCCATGTAGACCAGGTGGGCCTCGAACTCATAGATATTGCTTGCCTCTGCCTCCTGAGTGCTGTGTCTAAAGTCACGTGCCACCACTCATTCTACAATATTTTTAAATTAAAAACCAAAACAAAGACAAACAACACACAATCCCACCAAGGAAAACGCTGGTGCCTCCTAGAAGGATACACCAGGAGACCACAACACCGCTCTGTTGTGTTTCCCAAAGATAAAAATCTGACCACAAGAATACCAGACAAACTGACTGGTCCACAAGATAAAAACTGACCTGGAGTCAAAAAACAAGAACAAAACCTGCCAATATCCCAGAAAACAAAGAAATCCTAAAGAACTGTGACAGATTTGTAAAAACTCAAAAACCCAGACAGCTCAATGCAACATGGAAGGGAGAGCTTGCTTTTGTTTTCTTATTTATTTTTATTTTATATACGTTGGTGTTATACTTGTATGTGAAGGTGTCAGACCCTATGGAACTGGAGTTATAGGCAGGTACTAGGAATCGAACTGGGGACCTCTGGAAAAGCAGCCAGTGCACTTAACCACTGAGCCATCGCTCCAGCCCTGGCAGGGCTTGCTTTTGATGATGTCAGGAAAATTGGCCAAAGCAGAAATAAATCTATGGCTTATTTCAAAATGTAGCCATGTTTATTTCCTGGTCAATCATTGTATTCCTAAAAGGGAAGGTCTTTGTTCTTAGAAAACACTGACTTGTTTAAAGAAAAATTATGGAAACAAAAGATAGATAGATAGATAGATAGATAGATAGATAGATAGATAGATAGATAGATGCATACATATATAGATTAAAATAAAAAGCATCTGCCTTCCAACACTTAGGAGGCAAAGGCAGGCAGAATTCTGAGTTTGAAACCAGACTGGAGTAAACTAATGTATAGAGTGGACCAGAATAACCAAGGCCGCATAGAGACCTTGTCTCAAAACAAACAAACAAAGGTGTGGTAAAATATTAACCCTTGGGAAATCTAGGCAAAGGGTATGTGAGAACTATTTGCAATAATCTTGCCACTTCTATGTAAGTCTAAAACTATATACAGTAAAAAAAAAAAAAATCAAAGAAAAAAAAATATCAAGTAAAGAACTTTGGACCCAAGTTGGAGTTTTCAGAACCCACAGAAAGCCAGCCTCAGTAGCATGTGTTTACAATCCTTGGCTCCCACATCACAATGAGAGGCCGAGGCAGAAGAATCCCAAGAAGTTGGGGACACACGCACTCACAGACACACACACACACACACACACACACACACACACACACACGAGAGAGAGAGAGAGAGAGAGAGAGAGAGAGAGAGAGAGAGAGAGAGATGGGGAGTGGGGTGGGGGAGAGACTTAAAAAACAGTCAGTACTGTCAGTACTGGTGTCTGCAGGCTCAGACCTGGATCTTTGTCTCTGCACAAGGCAGTCCCTCTCCTCTTGTGGCTTTAATCCCATTCATCAACAATTCCTCATCATTTCTCCATCCTTCCTACATTCCCAGCAGCGTTAGGCTCATGCCTGCCCCGTGTCATTTGGAGTTCACACTCTGCAAAAGCAACATGCCCAGCTCACCCTGTAGCTTAGGATGACCTTGAACTTCTGGTCCTCCTGTCTCTACCCCCAAGTGCTCAAATTCACAGTGTGAGCACCGCTACGTCTGGTTTTATTCCGTTCCTCTGATCAAACCCAGGACTTTGCACATGCTAAACAAGCCTTCTACCAACTGAGCTACAACCCTAACCTCCAAAGAACTTCTTGTGAGCTGTCCCCACCCCCAGCGAGTCTCAGTGTGTCATGCCCGCCCCCATTCATCTCAGTGCCCGAACCTTGGGCTTGTCCAGCACCTTCTGTCCTTACTGCCAATTACCAGCTCACATTGGAAAGCTTATAAATCCCAAAATCCTGACTCCTACAATTGGTCACCCCAGTATCCCCAATGCCCCGCTCTTGCATCGTGCCTAGTATCTGGTCTACGTTTGCGAAATATTTCTTGAGAGGTGGGATGAACCTGTTGATAAACTGCCTGCCATGCACTCATATCACCTGAGCTCAGGTCCCCAGCACCTGGTGAAAGCCAGGCACAGATGTGACCTGGATACCTTCAGTGATGAGGGGCAGGGGCTGAGGACAGAGAACTCTTAGGCAGGTTATTTTATCCAAACCAGGTTCAGTGACAAACCCTGTGTTAAAAAGCTCCAGATGGCAGTGGAGTGGCTAGAGAAATGACTCAGGAGCTAAGCTCTTCCAGAGGACCTGAGTTCTGTTGGCAGCACCCATGTCATTGGCTCACAGCTGCCTGTAACTCCAGCTGCAGCAGATCTGACATCCTCGGCTGACCTCTGTCAACACCGTCTCACATGTGGCAGCCATTCACACAGATACATAAATGATGAGAGAGAGAGAAGAGCAAAACTAAGCTGAAGGGGCTGCCTCGACAGCCCAGTGGGTAAAGACACTTGCCACTGATTTGAACCCTGGGACCCAAGACCCAAATAGCAGGAGAGAAACTATTCCTGGAAGTGGTCCTCTGACCTCCACTCCTGTGCTGCTGTACATACACACACACACACACACACACACACACACACACACACACACACACACACATTAAAAATGAAATGGACATCTGGGCAGTGGTAACAAGTGCCTTTAATCTCAACATTTGGAAGGCAGAGGCAGGTGGATTTCTGTGACTTCAAGGCCAGTTTGGTCTACAGAGTGAATTCCAGGACTGCCAAAGCTGTCAGAAAAACCCTGTCTCTGAGAGCCTGGAGAGATGGCTCAGTGGTTAAGAGCACTGACTGCTCTTCCAGAGGTCCTGAATTCAAATCCCAACAAGCACATGGTGGCTCATAACCATCTGTAATGGGATTTGATGCCCTCTTCTAGTGTGTCTGGTGAGAGCAATGGTGTACTCATGTAAATAAATAAATCTTAAAAAAAAAAAAAGAATAGAAAAGAAACCTGTCTCAACAAAACAAACAGGCTGGAGAGATGGCTCAGTGGTTAAGAGCACTGACACAATAGTTCCAAAAGTCCTGAGTTCAATCCCAGCACCCACATGGTGGCTCACAACTATCTGTAAAGGGGTCTTCTGGTATATTTGAAGACAGCTACAGTGTACTCATATTCATAAAAATAAATCTTAACAAACAAAAAAGGTGGACAGCAATTAAATAAGGCATCTGATGTTGAACTCTGATCTCATCATGCATGTGTGCACACACACATGTTCCCACATATGCACTCACATGAACACATGAATAAACAACATATAAGCATACACCAAGAGAAAAAATATTTGGGGGCTGCCAGCACAGGTCAGGAGTGGAAGAATGCGTGTCTAGCTTGTTTGAGACCTGAATTTAACTCTCAGCAGAGGGGATGGAGGAATGCTGTTGGAGTAAGTTAATTCATTGGCCCACTGATGATCAGAGGAGTGTTGTACGGTCAGCAGGAGCAGAGCATCCTTTCTGGGTACAAACCCAGGTCTAACTCACTCACTGGTCTATCCTTGGCAGGCAGCTGTGCAATAAGTATTAAACTATTATCTAGTGTCACAAAACAGCTTACTACAGGAACAGCAATCTCCTGTCTCACCCAGTGCCTGGGGTTGAGGAATTTGGGAGAGATCTGGCTTGAGGTTCTAGAGCTTTTGGGAAATGGCAGTCAGAATGGTGGTAGGGCCTGCAGTCATCAGAAAGTATGTTTGGAGCTGGCAGACACACCCAAAGATGGCTCATTCTCCTAAGAGGTGAGTTGGTGCCGGCTGTTAGGGAGAGGCCTCAGCTCCACCCAACATGGTCCTTCCACAGGCTGCCTGTCCTTACAGGATGGCCACTCAGAGCAAAGGAGCAGAGGGAGCAAAGACAAAGCCACCGTGACTTGGCCCTGGAGGCGGTAGTGTCCTCTCTGCCCTGCCTTCTCTGTTCAGGTCATCTCTGTTCATCTAAGGCAGGGACTGCTACAGATGTGGACTGCTGAGGGCATCTTAGACACTGGCTTCTGTGAGGTGGTGTGTGTGCATGTTATATGCATGTATGTATCGGTGTGTTTGCCTGTGCCCGCGGAGGACAGAGGTTAACGTAAGATGTCTTCCTCTATCACTTTTGAACTTACTGTTTTTAAAGGTTTATCTTATTTTTAATCCTGTATATATGTCTGTCTTTGCGGCTCTATGCCATGCATGCAGGAGTACCCCAGGAGGCCTGGAGCCGAAGGTCCAGGTAGTCATAAGCTGCCGGATGTGGGTGCTGGGAATTGAACTCTGGAAGAGTAATGCACCTTCATACCCACTGAGCCATCTCCAACCCCCCTCCACCTTATATATATTTTTTGAGACAGGGTCTCTCACTGAATCTAGAGCTCATCATTGTAAGACAAACTGGCTATCCAGCAAACTCCCAAAAATCTACCTCTCTCTACTTATCAGGACAGGGATCACAGGGAAGCCCATGCTTAGCTTTTTACACTGGTGCTGGGATACAAAATCAGATCCTCCCACTTGTAGACAACTCAGCCCCATCGTGAAGTGTTTCACTCTACAAGGGCAAGTGGTCAACAGCCCAGGGGGCGGGGGGTGGCTGCAGCCGAAGCTGTGCAAGCCTGTATAGACTGCACACTCCTCAGGCTGATGACAGCCCCAACAGCTTGCTCTGTGCCTCTCCTAAGGGAATCCTGAGAGTCCTAAACAAAAAGTGAGACCCTGGCGGAACCTCCAGGCTCTGCCCTTCAGTTTACAAAGCCTCAGTATCTCTGCTGGAGGCCATCATCCCGTACCATAGTGGCTCTGTACAGATGAGGGAAAAGCACAGATAGGTGACATGACTCATGTGAGGCACACAGAAGAGGATTGGCAAGACCCAACTCCTGGCTCCTCACCCCACATTCTTTCCATTTCCCTGCCCAGACCGCCAGCTCAGATCCACATCTAAAGCCCATTGCAAGCTTTGGTCCCAGGCCCAAGCAGGTATTTCTCATCCTTGCAGGAACCCAAAAGAGCCCCTCAAAGGTGCCCAACCCATGCCAGACCCTGAGTGAGTATACTCACAGATTTTCCACCTAGCTGGGGCCCATTCAGCCTCCTTCCGAAGCCTGTCCCTGCAGGCTTCCAATGTCCATTAGGACTGTATGGCAAGGGTTAACAGCATGAACTAATATTTAGAAATAGCGCATCCCAAAGGGAGTCAGCTGTGGCCAGCTGGTCACAGCCACTGAAGCCACAAGTCTTTGCGGACATGGTGTGGCAGGGGAGAGCCTGTTCTGGAGAATCCGAGAAGCCCCGAGAGGGTAACCCCCCCCTGCCCCCACGCTATCGGCCCAATATGGTACAGACGTGGCTTAAAGCCCACCCAGGCTAGATAGGCAAAGCTCCCCACGGGCCTCCCATTCACAGCCTTGCTCCCAAACCAGCAAAGACAACTTTTCAGCTTCTGAAGTGTAATTGCTGGGACTAGCCTGAGCCTGGCTGCCTGCACTTGAAGGAGCCTCACAGGCTCCTTGGCCAAAAAGTGGGAGCGAGACTACTCCTAGCAGAAGCTTAGCCTGAGGCTGCTGCAGAGAAGTTTCTGGTTCTGAGGCTGTAGAGCCGAGGAGCCAATGCCTAAAGCCCATGTCCCCTTGCACAGGGTAGTCTGCGGTCTGTGTCCTGTATGGCAAAGGGCCAGTTCCCTAAGGGCAGGTTCCAAGCAGTTGAAGAACAACGCTGCTCAGACACCACCCCTTTGAGGGCAGAAGCCCACGCCATTTACCAGCAGGCTGGCTTTGGCCACAGGCTCCTTGGGTGGAGCCAGTCGGTCAGAGTGCAAAACACCCAGGCTGAGGGCAGGGTGTGGCTGCCACTGCCAAAGCGGGCATGCTTAGTCCCAGATGCACTGGGGATGGGAGCTAGTAAAAGTGACCAAAAGAGCCTAGCCAGCCTGCAGAGCTACACATTGTTGGGGAAGGAGAAATTGTTTGTCTGTCTGTTGTCTCATTTTCCTAGAGTGCTTGGGGGTCATGGAAGCTTCAGAGGATTTGTAATCCTCTGATTGATAGGTGAGATGTTCAGAGTCATCATCTTCAGCCGGGCGGTGGTGGCGCACGCCTTTAATCCCAGCACTTGGGAGGCAGAGGCAGGCAGATTTCTGAGTTCGAGGCCAGCCTGGTCTACAAAGTGAGTTCCAGGACAGCCAGGACTATACAGAGAAACCCTGTCTCGAAAAAAAAAAGAAAAAGAAAAAACAAAACAAAACAAATAAACAAAAAAACAGAGTCATCATCTTCACTTGTCTCACTGGGTGTCCTGTCCTGTGGAGCGGTGTCATTCTAGAGGGTGGGGAAAGCACTGAGTTAAAACCCCATGGTCTAGCTAGGGAGAAGACTCCATAGAGTTTTCAGACAGAAAAGCACCTGTCGGGGGAAGGTAAGACATGACCAGGGAGATAGGGCACTGGAGTAGTCACGGTGTGTGTCTGGTCGACCCAAGTCAAGGGAAATCATGGCAAAGGTTAGCAGGCAGAAGGGAGGCAAGAGTCAACCCTGAGGATGCCAGGGAGGTTTGGCTCAGCTCTGCCCAAGAGGCTGGGGTGAAAACGACTGGGGAGCTGACACTACCCCACCCAACAGCACACTCTGAGTCAGTGGGAGATGGTCAATCGTTCTAAAGCTACAGGGGGCCTCAATCCTCATGTCTCTGCTGAGCTTCTGTCCGGGGTTCAAGCCTCACGCTACAGACTAACAGAGGGCAAGCATGAATACCCAGAGCCCCAGTGGTCTGGTCTAAAGGACTGAGAGCCTCGGTTTTCTCTTTTGTCCATGAACATGTTTATTTCCCAGGTGAATGATTCTTATTTTCTCTCTGTGTGTGTGTCTCTCTCTCTGTCTCTCTGTCTCTGTCTCTGTCTCTCTCTCTCTCGCTCTCTCTCGGTCTTCCCCCACTTCAGGCTAGTCTGGAAGTAGCTTTATAGTTGAAAATGACCTTGCTTTTCTGTTCTCTTGCCTCCACCTCCTAAGTGTTAGGATTAAAAGCTTATGTAGCTATGTCCACTTTTCTGTCCTTGTTTTTTTTTTTTTTTAAGATTCATTTCAGGGGGTGCGGTGTGATGGCTCAGCGGGTAAGAGCACTGGCTACTCTTCCAGAGGTCCTGAGTTCAATTCCCACATGGTGGCTCACAACAGCAACCACATCTGTAATGGGATCTGATGCCCTCTTCTGGTGTGCATGAAGACAGTGTATTTATATACATAAATAAATAAATAAATCTTTTTTTTAAAAATAAGGTTCATTATAATTGAATTTAATTTTGTGTGTATTTATGTGAATGTATGACATGTATGTATACAGGTACCTATGGAATCTAGAAGAGGATATCAGAGCCCCTGGAACTAGAGCTACAGGTAGTTGTGAGCCCCTCAATGTGGGTGCTGGGAACCAAATTCAGGTCCTATGCAAAAGCAGTGAGCACTTTTAATTGCAGAGCTACCTCTTCACACCATGTCCAGGTTTTATGCACTGCTACAGAGCAAACCCAGGGCTTTTTGATGCTCAGCAGGCACTCTATCAACTGAGCTACATCCCCATCCTACTCCAACCCTTCCCCAGATCCAGTGCTAGAGAGTGAATCCAGGGCCTTGTGCATGCTAGGCAAGTGTTCTGCCACCTAGGCATTCCCCCTGGTAAATGTTTTACAGACTGGGAAACCCCGGCAGAGATGCACAAGCTGGGTCATGAACACAGTGCTTGTTGTATTCTTTTTCTAGGTCTGTTTCTCAACCCCACGGGCAGCAAGGCTGGGGAGGCTCTGAGCTCATCCTGTCTTAAATCTCAGCTGTGGGCTGGGCTGCAGCTACTAGTCTGGAGGCTCCCCAGACAGAGAAGTGATTCCTGGTGGTGGTGGGCAAATAAATCTGTGGGTAGGGGCCGAGCAAGATGCCAGAAGATGGGCGGTATGGGATGGTGCACGTCTCCTCTCTAGTTCCCAATTCATAAAAAGACAAACATTTCCCCTCCCTCTCATTCTTAAAGAGAGAACTCTTCTTCCCCAACCTTCCAAGAAGCCTCCCCTCCCAAACCCTGGATCCATATTTGGACAGTAATTGGCCCTTAATGAGGACCAAGTGTTGTGCTGACTCAGAAGAAGGAAAACAAGAAACAAGGCATAGGCTCACTGTGTCAGGTTCCCCAGGGTGCCTGGATAGTTCCTAAGTCTGTCTAAGTCCCCATAGAATAGCAACAATCAGCTTCTTAGTCCACCTTAACAGGTACTTATTGAACACCTACTGTATGCAACTGCCTACGGAGGGGAAAGTCAAAGGTTCACAGAAGACCCTCCATCAAGGGGAGGATGTGCAGTAGTTGTATACAAACCGTGAAGTACTGGGATGTGCAGAATGAGAGAGGAAGAAGAAAAGGCGATATGAGTTGAACACCTACTGTATGCCAGGCCCTAAGGTAGGCATTTGAGACATATTAAAACACTTAATGCTTATAAATTCAAACTTGTAAGTGAAAAACTGAACCACAGGAAAAAAAGGAGTAGTTAAAGGCCAGTCAAGTAGGAGAATTGGGATCAAGAACACATCAGACCAGGCATGGTAGTAAGAGCACAGAGCATGGGCTCAATGATTCGGCTTGCCCTCGCCTGGATCAACTCACCCAGGCCCTTTAATCCCTCTCAGCCTCAGTTTCTCTATCGAAATGGGGCTCGGTTCTATCAGAAGTCATGAGACGCTGGACTTGTGCTATGATTGTTGCTGCTCAGGGGTAAGGATTGGAAAGAGGGTGCACAGTGGAACGTGGGCACAGCAGGGAGCCCAGTGGAGGGATATGCGTGAAAGAAGAGAGGAACGGGAGTGTTCCTCTATGCGTCTCCTAGAAAAAACCCAGGCCAGGTCCCAATGCAGCTGGGGCTGGCCAAACACAGGCACGGGGAAAAGCCACAGTAACTCTGCTTTTTCCAGCTCCTGGTTGGGACTAGGCAGGCTCTTGCCTGGGAAGGAGCCAGGAGGAGAAGGCCCCAGCCTGAAGCTGTTAGGTAGGAGCTAAATCCAGGGCCAGATTTCCAGGAGGTGGTGGGGCAAGTGAAAACACCAAGATTTGGGGGTCAGGAGGCCTGGGATCCTGGCAGGAAATGGCCAGGCACTACCTTTGACCTTGGATTCTGAGCTGGGCTCCTCCTCCACAAAATGAAGGGAAGGGTGCTCAGCCCCTACCTTGCAGGGTTGTTTTGAAGCATGTGTTACCACAGGGCTGAGCTTCTGCACCACAAGATCCAGACCTCTTGTCTTTACAGGCAGAGAATGTACAGTCTGTGGAAAGAGAAGGGCAAACCCAGAGCCCTGCCTAGCGGTCTGCTTTAGTGGAATCCTCGGGGACCTGTGACCTTGAAGGCACCTAAACCCCTACATCACCGCAAGGGCAGAAGAGGGCTGGCAGCTCTCACTTTTATTTCCCGTTCTCAAGAGATCCTGTCCACAGAGTTCTGGGGGTCTAAAGACTTAAGAGACATTGTCCCAAACCCTTAAAATGGGGCATGGGTCTGCCTTGGCAGGAAAGGTCCTTCAATCCTAACCAGGAGCAAGAGCCCAGCACGGCCCCTTTAAGAAAGTTGGAGGTGGGAGCAGACAGAGGGAGCCCCCGCCCGAAATCTAAGCGCGGGTCTGGCGCCTGCCCCGCCCCCGGAGTTAAGTACTGGACAGCCCTTGCGCCCTAGCCCGTGCGAGGAGCCCTGCTCCCTCGACTTTGGACTTGAATTGCGACTTGCGACTTGCGACTCGGTGCTGTCCAGATTCAGCACGCTCTGTTCCTTCGCCTTACAAGTCCAGGCACCCAGCCCCGCCGCGATGCTTCTCGGCCCGGGACACCCGCTGTCAGCTCCAGCCCTGGCCTTGGCTCTTACCTTGGCCTTGTTGGTCAGATCTACAGCTCCTGGTGAGTGAGGGACTGAGACCCTGCCCCTGCCTAAAGGATCTATATGGGGACTGCACTCATGGTCCCTGATCAAGAGTCCAAGGGCCTATACTTCTTCCCCAGGCTGAGGGTCTGGAAGGAAAGCTGTGATCTCTGTTAATGGGAACTCCGGGTATCCAAGATTGTCTGGTTTTCCTGACCCTAGAAAGTCAGACTCTGAAAAGGGACCCCTGGAGTCAGATTGCCAAGGGTGTGGCTCTGCCCACCCAGGTTGTCTGGGACACTTAGCCACCTCGATGCTATCCATTCTCTTTGCCATACAGGTTTGAGTGACCACAGTGGCTATCAAAGTATACCCAGAGGCAGCATTAAGTGTGCATCCTGACCACAGATACTCTGAGCCAGAAGTGGGGGTGCTGTGAAGTGAGACTCGGAGAGGAGGCACAATGCCCCACCCTGTGTGTGCCCAGCACACCTCTGCCACGGCCTCCTCTAACTGCCTCTGGCTTCCATACTCTCTTTTTGTTCCCAGGGCTGGCTAGCTGGCTTCTGTCCCTACCTCCATCGGCCCGTATACCTTCTTTCCCTCGTGTCTGCTCTCCTCACTGAGAGGACCTGGCTGGTGACAGACAAGACCACCCACTCTCCAGGGCCCAGAGGCAAGGCTGCCACCCCTCAGATATCTCTCTGATAGCCCTGGGACAAACCAGGCCACACCCCCTGTCTCTAGCTCTGGTGTCTGACCAGCAGAGCCTGAGTGAAGAGCACCTTGGTGGGCATCTTGTCTGTCACAATTGTCACAATCCCAGGAACCCTAGCAGTACAACGCTCTTCCTTTCCTGGAGATGAGGTCTGGTTAGACCATGAGATCTGTGGCCTCGGGGCCCCATCTGTCATTACTACCAATGTATGAATCAGGCAGTCAGCCTACATCTTTCAGGACCATTTCCAAGAGCAACTTAAAGCAGAGAAGGAACTTGAGTCTCCCTTCCAGGGGCCCGGACCACACCCTTCTCCCCGTCAGACGGAGGAGACCAGCTCTAAAGAAGGCTATCACGAGGCACCCAGAAGGGAAGTGAGTCAGGGAAGGACCCCTCACTAAGGTGACTCCAGCTAGATCTGGGCTCCTCATCCTCACTGCTCAGACTGCCTTTCCTAAAATCTCACAGTCCCGGAGATGAACAGACATGAGGGATGTGAGGAGGGAACACTGAGGTAGCTGGGCATTTCCAACCAAGAGATGGTTCCCTGCAGGCCCTACCTGCTTGGGCTTCAACCGGGAGCAATTTTTAGACACCATCTTAGCTCTGGCAATGAGAGACATGATGCTAGAACAACACAAAGATGGGCGGGCTGCGTCAGGGTGTGGCCATGCATGCCTGTAATGTCAGTACTGAGGAGGTCGGAGGAAGGGGATTGGTTGCACTGTAGGTTCAAGGCCAGCCTGGGCTGCAGAATGAGTCTCAGATTGGCCTCAGCTAGAGTGAGACCCTGCCTCCAAAACAAGTGGGGGTCGGAGGATAAAAGGGGCAGGGGAAGAAAGGAGGAGAGGAGATGGGGAGGAGGAAGAGAAGGAGGGGAGAGGACTTGTGTTAATTCAGGAGATATAGTGAAGTAAGGTAAAATTCAAAGAGCGGTTTCTAATTGTGTGTGGAAAGATCCAGGTGAAAATGCACAGGAAATCAGAAATGAGATGGGTGGGACAGAGGGGCCAGCCGTCGTCCTTGAGTCAAGCCTTGAAGGGTGGGAAGGGAGTCTGACTCCTGTCTGCGGTCCTCAGCCTGGACAAGAGCAGGAGGTGGGTGTAACGGGGTGTTGAAATAGAAAGGCCAGCAGCCTGACTGGAAGGCATATTTTGAGCACAGGACAGGAAGAGCCATTGAGCTAAAACCTTAAATGGCGAAATGAAGCCCACAGCCTGGGCACCAATGGTTAGAAGAAGGTGCAGCCGAGCCCTGGTTTGTTTTGTAAGATTTAACCCACCCTGGACGTCAGGAAGGACTTGGGCATGGAGAAGGATTGAAACGGCTCGTGTTCTACCCTGTGCCAGACAGCTTCTGCATAACAACCCTGTCACCCCCAACCCAGGCTAGGGGAGCTACGTGGGGGCTGGACTCACAGCCCGGCACCAGGAGTCCAGGGGCCGGTATTTCTTCCCCAGGCTGATCTCTGTTTGTAGGGTCTCCAGCTGTCCCAGGTTGTCTGGTTTTTATGACCCATGATGTCAAACTGCCCAGACCCCTCCTGAGTTCTGGGTGAAGAAAGTGTTATGCCCACTTCTCTTGGAGGCCCTTGGGTTCTCTTGTCCCAGCTGGGGCATACTTGGGTGGCTCCCCTACACCTCTCTGCATTCCAGAGGATCCAGGTCATGGGGTCTGGGAGGCAAGTTTTCTTGGCAACCATCTGGACCAACATCTCAACTGTACAGACAGGAGAAATGAGCCCCCAGAGAGGAAGCAAAAGTCTTAGGCCTTTGCAGAAACCCAGCTGCCCAAGAAAATTCCCAGGAAAGGGGGTCCATTCCTTCTGAGCTCTGTGGGAGACCCTCCACAGAGGAGCAGAGCTGGGAGGGTGTGGCCTAGGGGACAGGCTGAGGAGAAAGAAGGTGACGTTCCAGCACAGGAAGGCTTGACTGTAACCCCAGACCCTGGGATGTGTCAGAGTGTAGCAGTGGGGATAGTGACTGCCGTGCCTCATCTCTGGCCTGCCCTCACAGACTAAAAGGTGGGATATGAGAGACTGAGGTGGGACCTATATACAGGCCTTCCAGAGGGTTCTTGGGGTTATCTGAATGAGGATCAGAAGCAATGTGGTATTTAAGGCAGCCAGGCTTCAGGGCCTGAGATACAAGAAGAGAATCAGAGGAGATCCTGTCGGCTCTGACAGTGATTCACAGGAGCATCAGTGGTGTGGAGACAGACGAACCTTGTTCATGCGCTGTGCGTGCTGCCCCGGAACTCTGAGGCAGGGCAGAGGCCAGGGCCTTAGCCCAGCCCACCCAGACTCTAGAAAAGCTTCCCCAGAACCAAAGATAACTAAGCTCCCCCCTCCCAATGCCCACATGCCCAGGCAGGACAAGAAGGGCCTTTTAGCAGAGCCTGCCTAGGCAAGGGCTGTGGGGGGAGGGTGAGCCATGCCAGGTGGGCTAGGCTGCTGTTTGCTGGAACTAGGAGGGGAGGGGGCCACAGGGAAGGGATTGGGCATGTGTGGCGCTCACGCAGGAAGTGTATAGGCTGTCTGGGAACTGGGCGTGCTGCCCAGGATGGGGTAGGGGAGGGGGAACTTGGATATCCCTGACGTTCATGCTCACTTGTTCGCTGGTACACAGATGGGGCTCACACATGAGGACTCACAGGCTCAGGCCATGGTGCTATCCAGCTGTTCTCAGAGACCTTAACAGAGGCAGGAAGGGCAGGAGTAGCTGCTGTCTCGTCTCCAGCCCTCCACCTGACAGACTTGGGCTTGGGTAGTGCCTTGGGGTTCATGGGGGTGCTGGCCAGAGCTGTACTTCCTGGTCAGGACCAGGAGCAGATGAACTAGGGGCCTGTAGGCTGGAGTTTAAGCCTGCTTCCTCTGCTCTTGTTTTACCGACTCCCCTACAGCAGCCGGCCAGGTCCAGCACCCCTCCAGCATGCCCTCTGCCCCAGCCTATGTCAACTCTACAAAGCTTTCTAGAGATAAAACTCTTGTTCTAAGTACAGATGGAGTGGGTCTGGGTACACAGAATTGCCTTCATTGCTGAATCTGCAAGGAATCTTGGAATTAACTGGATTAGCATCAATAGTTACGTGCTTAGATCCTTTCTAGGGCAGCCTCCCCTTGCTCTCTGGCCTCCAGGAGAATCCAAACCTCCTAGCAGGAAGAGGGTCAAGCCAGTTCATGTCTCAGTCTGAGAATTTGCCTCCAGAGCTAGCCATGGTGGGTGCTAGGGTACACAGCAGGAAATGGCCCCGTTTTACAGAAGAGGAAACTGGGCTCAGAGAAAAATAAGGACCTCCATCCCACCCCTCCGTGCCCCACCACCACCACCACCAATCACTCCAGGCATTCTCACTCATCCCAATAGAGTGGCCACCCCAGATCAGGCCATCAGAGTGGAGGCACACACCAGTGACCTCACACACACTCCCAAAGAGAGATATCTCTAGAGAAGTCCAGGTCTCTGTCGCTGTCCCTCCAGCAACTGCCTCCATTTTCCCATGCTCTCCTGCCTCATAGCAGAAGCAAATCTTCCATTAAAAACCTCCAGCTAGAGGAAAAAAAAAAAAAAAAAAAAAAAAAAGGAAGCCACACATTTGTCTCTGATATGCGGGTTGTAGCCTGCGGCTGTTGTCAAGGTGGCTCGGTGGTGTGGATTATCCACGTTCTGGAAGTAGTGTGGGCGGGCCTGGCCCGGAGCAGTGCCTGTCTTGTTGACCATCTCTTCTCACTCAGTGCCTACCCACGCCTGCCGACTCGAAGCCTGTGGAGGAGCCAGCTCTGCCAACTCTGGTGTGCATTAACCAGGCTGCCAGCCATGGCTCATGCTTACTTAAGTGTTTCGGTCCGTCCCCTCCCCCGCTGCCTCCACAGACCTCACAGCAGAAATCCTGACTCCAGACCAACCCCAATCCCTTCATCACAGGAGGACTGAAGACACTGCTAGCCAGGAGTCACATAGTGCTTCTTTAGAGGACCGGTGGGCTAGGCCTCCCTGCTCTTTGTCCTTCTTCCTGACCTCACCCATAGGACCAGCAGACCCTGGTGTCTCACCTCCTTTCTCATCGCTCTCCACCATATAGCTGAGCACAGGGTTTGTCCACTGGGGGCTGACCGGGAATTTTGCACCCAGGGATTTTGCACCCAGGGATCACACACCAGCCTACCCAGAAGTATATGATCCTGAAAATATGCGATGCCTATCTCACCCAGTGCACGTACCATAGCAGCTTCCTGCACAAATGTTCATAGGTTGAGTTTTATCTGTTTTTTGCCAGGAGTGATGGCACATTCCTATAAACCCTGTACTCTAGAGGAAGAAGCAAGACTGAAAGTTCATGGCCAGCCTAGGCTACATAGCAAGACCCTGTCTCAAAATAGTGATGATTGATGGTGATGATGATGATGAAAAACACGGTTGGGGGAAGATGTAGCTTAGTTGGTAGAGTGCTTGTCTAGCATGCATGGAAGCTGAGTTCGGGCCCCAGCCCCACTGCATGAACTGAGTGTGAGAGCATGCACCTGTTATCCCGGGACTCGGAGGTAGAAGCAGGAGGACCTGGAGTCCAAGGTCATTCTTGGCTAAATAGTGAGTCTAAGACCCTTAGACGTTCTTGGCTCAATCGTGGGATCCTGTGTCAAACAAAGCAAAACAATAAAAATAT
This sequence comes from Mus musculus, assembly GCF_000001635.26. Classification (NCBI taxonomy): domain Eukaryota; kingdom Metazoa; phylum Chordata; class Mammalia; order Rodentia; family Muridae; genus Mus; species Mus musculus. Next base: position 56,870,620 of record NC_000075.6, read on the forward strand.
ACTGTCTTAATAGAGGATCTTGTGGCAGAGAAAGAGAATGAGATTGACTAAGATTGCTTCCTAGCTTTCAAAGAATCCCACACAAGGCTGACTGCAGGGTTTCCTGTAAAGTGTCCTTCTCCAGACACTTCAGCAGGGAGCCTGAAGGCAGACAGCAGCCCCTGAACCCAGCCTCCACACACCCAGACTCAGGTTTCTCCTGCCGAGACTCCCACTCGGCTACTCCTACCATCAAATAGAACATTGCTGACCATCCAAGTGAGAAGAAGCCTCACTCTCTCGTGGCCACACTCACCAGCACAGCACTACTCTGCTGTGCCCTCCTCTCCCGTGGTCAACATGAGTCACGTCCTAATGTCTGGCCATTAGTTAACGTCTGCTGTCATCAGCCTTTCTGCCGGGGCCGCTGTCTCCTGAGTATGGTTAGATACTCAGATAAAAATCCCCCTGTCTCCTGAGTATGGTTAGACACTCAGCAGGTGTGCATGCGTGAATATGTGTGTGCTCACGTGGACACACACAGACACAGCACATTGTTCAGTGGGCTCTGACCAAGACCATGTCCAGCCTGCAAGCCAGCAGCCCTAGGGGAAGCCCCCAATTCAAGACACATACCCTGGCCAGGAAAGGGCCTCTGGCTAAGTCTCGGCCAATCTGCTCTCTGGGGAGCAGAGGAGACTGGGGAGAGGAGCCCAACTTCCGTTCCCACCTAAGAGCAAACCCTTCCCCGCCCACATTTCAGGAGGGGCAGCTATAAATATCAATGGGCCCAGGATGCTGATTCCCACGACATCAGCTCCTCCCTGCCCCCCTTCTCTAGTGCACTGGGGCCAAGAATCTCTGCTGCAGCTGGGGCAAGGCAGGCTTGTGCCCCCCCCCACTTCCTGGCGGAGGGAGAACAAATCACCATTTTGGGGAGTCTCTGGGTTATGGCTGAGCATCTTTCCAATTCTCATTTTGACTCAGCCCCCACCTTTCCTGCTCTTAGGCCTCGGTTCCTCAGAGACCTTCTATGGGGAGGCAGGAGGCTAGACACAGCCATTACAAACATGGTGTTAGAGCGTTAGTTTGGGATTAGGTCCCAGCCCTTGTGCGAAGACCTTGGCTTGGCCCACTCTGAGCCTCCAGTTAGCCCTTTATACAACAGGAAAGAATAAGCCCTACCTCTCATATGAGTTGAAGACAACGAAGCCAGACCGTGGCCTGGAAATAAATCTCTGCCAGGTCTCTGTGCCTGAGGTTACTGTAGTTCTGTTCCTGCTGTCTTTCTGTGGTGGGTGGCTCAGCAGTGGGGGGTGATCCTGTTTAGGAAAGGTTCCAAGGCAAGGACTCTGGAAGGGCTCTCAGTCACCCACCACAACCCCAGCCCAGGAGCCTTTACAAAGTGGATGCAGGGTTCTGCATCTGTCCCACTTGAGGGCTGAGGTCTCACCTTGTTGGGACCTCACTGACAGAGCAGAAAGTCCCTCCTGGGTACCCAGAACCCACTACCCAATAGCAGACAGCCCTGCACAAGGCACATGAGCTGATATGCAGCTGAAACCCAGTCAGAGGATGCTAAGTGAGTAACCAGAGGGTAGGCAGACTCTGTCCCCAAAGCAAGTGACCGGGAAGGAAAAAATGGGCCCCCAGTATGGTTTATGAGTAAGGGAACCCAGAAACCTGTTTTTTTCTTGTCCTCTGCCAACTCCAACTTCTCTTGGTCCCCTCTCCAATTCTGACCAGAGCCCAGTGACATTGACATAAAGTACTCCAGAGTACTATGGCCCACAGTCACCACTGTAATCAGCAGTAGTGGCAGCACAAGGGGCAGAAATTCAGGCTGAGTGAAGTTGAAAGATGTCTCGGGGATGCTGGTGACAGCGATGTCCATGTGAGTTCAGTGAGGACATGTGAGGTGACTTTCCAGAGATGGCTACAGGGTGAGAAGCTTGGCCTTGTAACTCTAGAGGCATCCTTGGGATGATGGACTGTCCAGAGCCTAAGTTCTCTGTGTGGACACCTTTGCCTTCACCCCAGAGCATTCTGGGAAGGGCCCAGCCTTCTCCCCGGATATTCTAATGAACTCCAGGTGCCTGCCTCTGGCTGTTTCTGTCTCCAGGCATCTGGGGTTCATGTGCTTCTGATCTCCCATCTGTAACCCAGCTGAGCCCTTCTAGAAGTAGGTAGGGGCTGAGATGGTGGCTTCTCCCTCCACTTAGTAACAATCAACGGATAGGGAACTTGTATCCATGCTTACTACATGACAAGGTTGAGATTTCTGACCATGCTGTGTGGCCTTCAACAGACATCTGTCCCCCTCTGTGCCTCTGCATGAAAACTTTAATCTCCCAAATCATCTCTAAAACTCTGAGTCCAAGCTCTTAAGAATGGGACAGGGTCTCAGCTTCTAGCTAGCTGCTTGTCCTGAGTTGTACAGTAGGCTGGAGTAGACCTTCCTCGGGGCTTAAGGGCATTGGTTAGCCAGTGTTCCTGGGCATTGGGAAACTACTTTTCAAAGTTGGCCCCAGACCCTGGGGCTCTCCCAGGATGAGAGTTTTCCCCCACCCCCAGTTCCGATCTTCTACCCCCTAGCTTGGCTCCACCCTGCCAAAAATAAACTCAGACCACCCCATTTTATCCCAGCCAGACCCACCCAGCCCTTCCAGAGCCAGTTGAGTCACTGCTTGGGACTGCTCCTTTTTTAACTGTCTGAGTCACCAGTGTGGCTATGGCTTTGTGACACATGCCCAGGCTACAGTCAGCCCATAGCTCCTAAAAGCACAACAGTGGCAGCATCTGCATAGTGAGTAGCAGCAGGTGGATTTAGCTTGTAAGCTCTCAGGACTAGGAAGCTCACTCCCTTAGTAAGCCAAAGGGGAGCTGACCCCAAAGACCCTGCCTTGCCTGTAGCATTCCATTGCACCCCACCAGAGCTAAGCTTGTACTGCAGGAGTGCCAGAATGAGAGGGGTCTCCAAGCCCACCTGTAGCATTCTATTGCACCCCACCAGAGCTAAGCTTGTACTGCAGGAGTGCCAGAATGAGAGGGATCTCCAAGCCCGGTGTCTAGGGGTGAATGGGAAGGTCACAGAGACGCCTATTATTGCCCTTGCCTATTTGGTTCCAGCCCAGGCCCCACACTCTGCCCCGAGTGCTCTTTAGACTCACTATTGGCAGGGTTGCCCACTTCTGGCTTCCTCTGTTGCTCCTGCCTAACTCTGCTTACAGATCCATGGGTGCAGCCTCCCCATCTCTCTCGCAGACCCTTTTCTGTCCCATCTCTGTCTCTCCATCTCGACCATCCCTGTCCCTGGCTGTCTGTCTTCCTTTCTCTGTATCTGTGGCTCCTCTGTCTCTCCTTCTTGCATTGCTGGCTCTTCATTTTTGCCTCTCCCAGCTCTGGTCCTGTTCTTTCTCTGTGTCATCCTTTACCCAGTTTGGGTGACAGTCTGAAGTATGCACTCTGCAGCTGGCACCCCCAAGGCCCTCGTCTGTCTTCTCGGTAGACAAAATAGACCCACAACCACCTATCCCAACATGAGAGTCTGGGCCCCAGGGACCAATAATCCCGAGAGAAATTTTCCATCCTCCTCACCCAGGCCCCGTCCCCTACCCCAAAGCATAGGCTGCATCCTGTCTCAGGGAATGTCAGGATCCCACAGGCACTTCCTTAGAGCTTGGGGGTGGAGAGGGGGCCTGGGAATGGCCCCTCCTCGGGTCCTGCTGGAGCAGAAGCCTGCACAACTTCAAACCCCATTCTCCATCTGTGGTTATGCATCCAGCTATAAATAGGGGCTCAGAGTCTATTTTCTTTAAAAACAAGCATCAGACTGGGTGACCATGGCCATAAAAGCAACCCTTGGCTGGAGCAGGCTCCCACTCCTCCTCAGTCACTGTGGCCAGGCGCCTTAGATGGTTAGCAGGGCTAGAAAGGGGGTGGGGGTGACGACACAGAAGAGGCAGTCTCCAAGGTGCTACCTGGACCGGCTAGGGGACGCCCTTTACACACCCCTCCCCATCTCTCTCCATCACACAAGGTCAGTCTAATGCCTGAGACTCACAGTGTCAACACAGAGAGGTGGTACAGGTCCCCAAGCCACAGTTGATTATCTGCACCCTAAATAAAACGAAGGTGCCTTGGCTATGAGACAGGGTGAGGGAGCATAAGACCTGTCCTCAGAGAGAGGGACGAAAAGAGCTGGATCCAAAACAAGGTGTAGGTATCACCTAGATTTGGGCAGAAAATCCCAAGGTCCAGCAAGGCTGGGACCTAGAACGATCAGGGTCGATGAGGGGGAAGGCTGTGGATAGGAGCAAGGTCACCTAGGACCTTCCACATCATGCTTGGGGTTTGGAGCCTGATCATGGGGTGGAGAGCCACCCAAAGCTTCCAGGCCAGGGAGGATGCTGTGCAAATCGGTTTAACTGTGGCTACTCCTTGTAGGGGAAGGCAGGAAGTTAACTAAGACAGGCATAGGATAGTGGTGATCTGACTTGTGGGACGACACAGTGGGAAGGGAGATTAATTTAAGGGAGAACTTAGAGGCAGGATAGATGAAAATGGATATCTCTTGACTCTGACCAGGGAGGAAAGAGTGGGTCCAAGAAGAACTCAGTTTCTATCTACAGTGGCTGGGTCGTGGGGTCTTTACTGGGCCAGTGAGCAGCCTTTTTGCTATGAGTGGGGTTGGACATGGGAGTTTCTGGCCCAGATATCCAAGGGCCTGAGTACCCAGCAAAAGAGACCATCCATGCCTAAGGCTAGAGAAGCAAAAATGGGTACATTGTAGCAAAAGTAGAATTTCCACTCCTGAGAGCTCCAGGTGGCAGGAAATCTCAGTGAGAACCAATGCTAACAGGAGGCAGGCCCATGTGCAATGCCTAAGTAGACCTCAAGCTCTTAGCAGAGACCCTGTGGGTTCTGGACCCAACCTTGTAACCACAGGTTCTGATGGCTGGGCACTGGCCAGTATGATATTTTGCTACTCTGCCCGTGTGAGAGAGATCTCCTTGATAGAAAACCCTCAGGACTGCAGAGGTGGCTCAGATGTTAGGAACACTGGCTGCTCTTCAGGAGGACCTGAGGTTGGTTTCCAACACCCCCACAAAAATCACAACTGGCCGTAACTCCAGTCCCAGGGGATCTGACACCCTCTTCTGGCCTCCACAGGGACTGCATGCATATGGTGCCCAGACATACATGCAGGTAAACACCCATACACATAGAAAAATAAAGTGTTTTAAGAAGAAAATTCTCATGTGGGCCAAATGTCACCTCCTTTTGATTTCTACTCTTCTACCTACGGATGCTTCCTCTGTCTACCCTTCCATAGACCCTGTGGATGTCGGAGAGTCTTAGGCAGGGACACAAGCCTGGGGCCTACGCTGAAAAACTTTTGACACATGGAGGTGCTGCTCAATGGTAAAGCACATGCTTAGCATGAGCAAGGCCCTGGTTTGATCTAGCACACACACACATACACACATCTAGCACACACACACAAGTTTGCAACCAGAGGACCAAAGCTGATGCTCAAGACCCACTTTAGTGACCACAGCTTCCTATCAGCCACTCATGTCTGGGCTGACCTGAATCCAGGCATGGATTGTTCCCCCCATCTCAGCCCTCTTTCACAGATGGAAAGACCGAGACCAGAGAGAATGTAGGTGATCAGGTCTCTGAGTTGAGGTGTGTGTGTCGGTCTGTCTGTCTGTCTGTCCACCTGCCTGCCTGTCTGTCTGTGTTTGTGTGTGTTTTAGGAAACTGATGATCCTTAAATCTACCTCCAGGTCTCCCCCTCTTCTTCCCTAAACGTTAGATAGACATGCTATTCCGAGGAACACAGCCTGTTCTGCCACTAAGCTTTTAAGTTCATCACTGTCCAGGCCCAGTCATTGTTCCCCACCCCAGCTCACACACTCACTATCTTCAAACCCAGCTTTCCAGATCAGGAAGCTCAAAGACACCTTCCCAATAGCCCTGTAGCAATACCCCCTGTCATGGCTGGCCTTTGACACTAAGGGACACTGACATCTGAGCCCTGACTGCAAGGGGGCTAGGCCCAACAGACACTCTCCAAGTAGCTTCCACCCTTGCTTAGTCTCTAGACCCTCTACTTCCCACCCTCCCTGATCTCCAAGTCCCCAGTGGGCAGGACTGGCACTTGATCACCCACCGGCTTCTGAGAAGACTGGGCCACATCTCGCCAGCCCCTCCCTTCCCAGCAGCTCCCAGAGCCCACCCGCAGCTGCTCCAGGAGAAGCCAGGCCGCCTCACCCTGCCAGCCAAAGCAGATGCGTTCCCTCCGGCCCTCCACTCCTCCCACTTCCACCCGACCCTGACAGAGGGAGCCTCAGGGAGACAAGAAGGGAAAAAGTGTGTCTTCCCCGGGCAGACTGCCAGCCAGCCCTCACACCCTCCTCCCTCCCCAGCCAGTGCAAGTGCAGATGCTCCAGCCACCACCTCTGTGTGCACACACCTCCTTGCCAGCACCCACAGCACCCAGCTCTGGAGCCGCGCCCACAGGGACTTCAGCCCCAACCTGGCCTCTGTGCCTGTGAACCTCTCTCTAGGCCTCAGTGTCTTCTCAGACCCTGCTAGGGCTGGGGAGGGTCCCTTCTTTTTCTCTTGCGTGCCAGTGGCCTTATCCCAGGCTGGACCCACTGAGATGGGAATCTCACACCCACTAGGGCCTGGCCAGCAGGGGTTAGGGAAAGTGGCAAAGGTCCTGGAAATCCACCCATCTGAACAAGGAGGAAAATTATAAGGCAGAGAAAAGCCTCTTGAAATTGTTCCGTACCACACTAGCCCCACCCTCTTTGCCTGAGGCTGAGGAGTGGTGGAGCTTCACAAAGACTCCATTGAGCCCCACTTCCTCCCTGTCCCAGCCTCCAGCCTGGGTGGACCCTGAGCGATTGGTTCCATCAAAACCTCTCATTTTCCCTCCTACTTCCTCTTGTGCCCAGCATGGCCCCAGGGTTGGCATGTGTGGCTGGAAGCCCCGACACTAGTCCTGCCCCTACAGAGCTCACAGGGGCTCTCCGAGACCACTCCTCCTCTCCTCCGGGAACTCTCATCCTCCTTATAGGCCTCGATACTCTGAGATCATCTTTAGTATATGCCCCTCAGCATGGCTGACCCCTCAGCATGGCTGACTGATAGTGGTTGTTTAGAGGGCCAGCAGCTGAGGCTGGTGCCAGAGCCAGAGCCAGAGCTCAGGCAATAATTGAGGAAACTGTTCTGTTCTGGCCTCTTTGGACTTTCAGGGAACCTAAGAGTCCATAAGAGAGTCAAGGTCCGAGTGTGGTTCTTGTGGCCTCAGAGTTCTTGGAATGAGGGAATGGAGACTATGGTGAGCCCAGCAGAAGTCTCTTGATGCTCGTTCATGGTAGTCATGAGGTCATTACCTCACCGTGCTTGGTGGTCCAACACTGCCCTGGGATGAGGTCTTGTCTCCTGAGAGGGAGGACAGCTCTACATTCCAACCCTGTGTGATTGTAACTTGCCTACTATTGTTCACATGGCCGGGGAGGCTGGAATCAAGTGAGGATAACTGAAGAGCCTCGATGGCCTACAGTCTTCCACCATTGGGCAGCTCTGAACAGTGAGAGCTGCAGACTTGGCCATAACTCAGTGCCATGCCTATGAAGGCCATTGTCCCTGTGGTCTGACCTGAATCTGTCCTACTTCACCTTCAGAGTAGCAGAGGTGAGGGAAGATGAGAGCCTGCTTCAAGATGATGGCCTGGCCTTTCCGTGGGGTGGGATGTGCTGATGGAGAGTATGTGGGGAGGAGATTTAGGAGGAGATAGCCGCCCAGCTAGGCCCACCAGGCAGATTTGCTCTTGCCAAGTGTTCTTAGGAGGGGGCAGATCTGGTAGATTATCCTTCAATCCTGGCCAACTGGGATCCTGAACGCACAGTTCTATCAGTCTTTGTACCCAGGATCCAGCATCCTCACTTACCCCATACCCGACTACACATCCTATCCAGATATGCTGATCCCTCCCCAATTCATGCATGAGCACGTACATGCATGCGCACATACACATGCACATGCACTTGTGTATGAGCTCATGCATACACACACGAACACACACATATGCACATACACATGCATGCACACATGAGCTTGTGCACACACACATATGAACGTGCACAGGAGTTCATGCATACACATGTGTACAACACACAAACACATAGACAAACATGTACACACACACACATGAACATATACATGCATGCACACACAAGCTCGTGCATACAAGCACATGCGCACTCTCGAACACGTATGCACACACACACACACACACACAAGCACACACACATACACACTGGCTACTTGGGTCTGTGGAGACTCCACAGGCTGCTTTGGTCAGCTTGTCACTTTGCTCCATCAGCCCAGAGCAGGAAAAGTCAGTGCCCAGCCTCTGCCCATCCCTAGGGAAACCTCCCTCAGGTTTCCCTGGCTTGAAGGCAGAACTATGGTGGAGAAAAGAGAGGGAGTCCTAGGAGGTGCGAGGGAAGGCGAGCTGGCCTGAGGGCTGGGTGACCTCAGAGAGAATATAGCAGCGGCTCAGGCAGGGCACTTGGCCCATCAGTTTTACAAAGGCTGTATTCAGGTGGGCCCTCACACCAATGAATGTAGACAGAAAGCCCTTCAATCCTGCCTCAGCCCTCCCAAGAATCTAGCCCAGCATCCCTCAGACTCCCTTGAAAACTTCAGCCTCACCCTGCCTTCTCAGACCTGGAACCAGGATATATCACCCTGATGCCAGACCCCACAGGCTACAGTAGAAAAATCCAGCTTCCTCAAGGCAGGGTCCTCTTCCTCCCACTCTCTGGACACCCCTGATTCCAGCCCACAGCAGTGGGTCCTGCCTTCTCTGTCTCCCCGGGGTTCCTTGTCTCCTTTTCTAACTAGTCTGTGTCTCTTGAGTTCAGTCCTTGTGAAGAGGGGTCACTATGTCTCGTTCTCAACATCTTTCTCCCAGGCTGGTTCTTCTTTTCCATCCTGGTTGCTGCATTAGGGAACATATGCATATATGCTTGTGTGTGCCCGAGTGGATGGATGGATGGATGGATGGATGGATGGATGGATGGATGGATGAGTGATCAGAGAAGATTGCCCCCTGTCTCTCTTGCCCACCTCTCTTGCAGCAGCACTAGGCGTCGTCACCCCCATGCTCACATACCCAGGCCTCCCACCCCCACCCTGCACTCAGCTGGGCAGCAGGCACTCCTGCCCATCCTGCCCAACAGCCCTGGGCTCCCATTTTCTCCCTTATAAAGTCAGGCTACGGCAGACAAGCAGGAATGCTGCCTCTGCCCATGACGCAAGCCAGCTGTGGGAGCCCGCCCGACTGCCCTAGGCTATGAGGGGTAGCACAGAGCTCATAGGGTTCACTGCCAGGGAACAGGGTGCTGTGGGTGGGACTGGGGTAGGGTTTAGACAGTGGCTGAGCTGAGACCTGAAGCTTACCTTTCTGAGACCAAGTCAGAGAGCTTCTTCCCTTATAGCCCCTATATGGCCTGGGCTATAGAGAACTTTGATATTGTGGAACGCGCTCCCCAGGGGTAGGGCACCAGGACAGGGGTGGCCAGAGGCCTGGCTCTCTAGTACATCCTAGGGCAGGGAGTTGTACTTCCAGTTAGATTGGTGCAGGGGAAGCCAAAGAGAAAGCTGCGGGGAGGGGGGATGCAAGGGAGAATTAGTGGCTAGATGTGGGGCAGTGGGCAGAGCTGGGTGTCAGAGCTGTGGTGTTGAGAAGTAGGACAGATAGAAAGAAAGACAGTTGGCTTGCACAGAGTTCAGAGGACTTCGAGGAACTAGGTCTGCAGCAGGCCCCCAGGACTAGAGAAAGCCTCAAAACTGGAAACCTCACTCCCAGCCCAGCAGAAAGAGGCTAATGCGTATAGAATCCTACCAAGAAGATGCAGGCTACACGGCTATATGTAAGACCCTACCTCAACATAACTAAATGGGGAACTAGAGACTGCAGCCTAATGCAGGGACTGGAGCCCCACTGACACACTCCCCAAGAGTGTCACCCCAGAGATCCAGGAGGTACCAGCACACTCCAGAGCCTGCAGAGGGATGGCTAGCTAGATTGACCAAAGCTTCGCTTGACCATCTGTGAAAGAGACCAGCCCAGCAGGACACTGGCTCTTTCTCTCTCCTAACCCCGGGTCTCAGGAAAAGCATGGAGTCACCCCACCCTGGGGTCCAGACAGCAGCTCCCTGTTCATAAGAGGAAGGGTGGGAAGCCACGAGGACTTCCCCACCTTCAGCAGAACTCTGGCCCGGGAGGGGCAGGAGCCCTCCAGGAACACATGGCCTCTTTGAGGGAGCCAGGCCTAGCCAAGTAACGCAGGCAGGCAAGGGAGGCAGGAGGGGCTGGGCACAATCGCGCCTCTGTCCTAGCAGATCTGGGCCCTCACGCGTATACACAAACACATAGCTTTACACAAACCCCAAAGAACCCCCCGAGCAGCCACCCACACACTCAAGCACACACATCTGCGTAGCCCTGGACACTCACCTGTGACCTTCCTCCACCAAAAAAAAAAAAAAAAGCCCACACAGGCAGCAAGCAAGCAAGCAGCCTTTCCACAGCTCCAGCCATCTCCCAGAGCCTGGGGCCCCTCCCACACAGAGGGCTTGGCCTATACACACTACCACCACAACCCCCCCCTTCACAGCCTACACCACTAACCCTCTGCCTGTAAGTTGTCTAGAACTAGTAAGGGGCATGGGAACAGAAACCTCCATTGCTAGCCGACCTTCCACCGATCCTTCTCCCTGAGATCATTTATTCCTCTTCCTCTGTGATGCTTTATGCCGCCCTCACCTCCTCCAGGATGTCCTCCGGGATTGACTTCTGGCTTGTTATTTCTTCATCCTGCACCCTCTTTATATTTGAAGGTCCTCTCCAACTGCCCCCTACCTAATGACAGCAATTCTGAATGCATCCTGTCAGAAGGGTGAGTGGAGCACAAGTATGGAGGTGAGGTGGGGGTACTGTCAGAGTTTCCAAAGCCCCAGCCAGCTTGGCTTCAGAGGCCTCTGTTCTGACAAGGGGGCTGCCTGGCCTGCACACTCCAACAACACAAGGCAGCCAGTGTGAGTGCCTCTCCACACAGGAAACAGCAGGGCCCAGTCCCTCAAAGGGCTCATTCAGACCCCAGCTCTCTGGAAAGTACCTCTGCTTCCTGCCACCCTCCCACTTAGTCAAACAGGCTGCTGCTCTCTCCTGTGGGAAGGGAGCAAGAGGCAGGTGGTTCAGTGGTTAGGGCCAGCCGTGCACCTTAGTGCCTGACCCAGAGCCCTGCCTAACACTTAGCATACCTTCTGGGCAAGGGGGTGTGGGTGGGATCACTCCCACTAAAGGGACTGTGCCCTCTTCCTTGTGGGTGGTGAGCAGCCCAGCCCCGGGTTGAAATGTTTACCTCTTTGCGGGATATAAATATTCTCAGAGTGGGCAGTATCACCTGGCCCACAAAATCCCTGTTCGGCTCTTGCCAGCTGCTCCAAGCCACTCCAGCCCACCAGGGTGGTGGCTCCATCCTGTGGGGGTCGTGTGCCCCACCCTCTGTTCCGTGGCTGCCCGTGGTTTGGCCTCCTGCATTTTGCTCAAGCAGACACGGCACCCCCTACAAGCTCCTACTGCTTGCTGAGCAGTGTCCCGGTCTGAGGTTCCACGACACAAGATGTGCTGGGCCCACAGAGCCCTGGGCAAGTGGCTTTGTGCTCATGACATCCTTTTAACTCAGGAGTCACTAGGGAGGATTTCAGCTCAGCCCTGAGAACAGCATTATCTTTCTTGGCCATCTCTCCTGGGACAGAAAAGGTGCAGACCCCTGCAGTGGCTGATGCTGCTCTGTCATGTCAGCTGGCTTGGGCTGGCCGGGGCCCAGCACTAGTGTGACTGATGCCAGAACATCTTTGTCAGAGCCATCAGCCTGACTGTCCTCTGCAATTTCAAAGAGGCCTGACTGGGATGAGTCTCCTTTTCTCCTGCCATCTTTCCCCAACACTGGATATCTGCATGCAGTCGAGGTTCTAACCACCACAAGAATGGGTCAGAAATGGTGGAGAAACTGCTGGAGACTGAAGAAAGCTAATATTAGGGAACTGCCTGAAGGAGGAGGTTCCCACTGTGGTCCAAAGTGGCCTGCACAGTGCTCACCAACCCTGGGTAGACCGTATCTGTCCTGATGCCTGAGGAGACCCTCGCAGGCCTGTAGTGCGTCCCCAGCCTTGTATTTGGAGACATCCCTGGCTTGGGTTAGGGAAGGGGATCTCTGCTGCTGTCTTCCCTGGCTCCTTAGGCATGTTTGGAAACAGAGAGGCCGGATGTGAGTACTCACCAGGGACCCGTGGTGGTGCTGAGGCAGGAAGCAATTGCGGAGTGGTGGAGCACAGTTTGGCCGGCTTTGAGTCTGACACCGCACGTGCTTCCCATCGGCCTGGGAGCCTTTGCTCCTTGGCAGGCTCTGAGCAATAAACGGCCCCACCCCACCCCGTCCCTACAGGCACTAAGAAAATAGAGAAGAAATGACCTGCCTGCATACCACCACCATCAGGCTCCACAGCAAAACACAGAGATAAAGTGCGGTCGTGGCAAGGAGCCCACCCTAGGAGAAGACTGTGGTCAGGGATCAGCCTTCATTGTGAGAGTCCCCCCCACCAGATGATCATGACAAGATAGGGAGAGACCAGATCCAGGATGGACATTCGCTGGGGCCCAAAGGTGGCGGGAACCTGTGGCTTCAGGAACCCAAGCAAACTTGAATAGTGGGAATCTTAACGAGCCCCTAGGCTGTGCCACATAGAGCCATGGGGCATGTCAACATAGAAGCCCTTCCCTCCCCTGTAGCCCATCTGTCTGTCTCTACGGTCCCTAACCTCCTCCTGGCCGGAGCCTGACCTTGACCACAGCTCCCTCTCTCACCAGCCTCCTTCTTCGGGGAGAACCACCTGGAGGTGCCCGTGCCCTCAGCTCTGACCAGAGTAGACCTGCTGCTCCAGTTCTCCACATCCCAGCCCGAAGCCCTGCTCCTCTTGGCAGCAGGCCAAGATGACCATCTCTTGCTCCAGCTCCACTCAGGATGCCTCCAGGTGAGTGGCACACCCGGGAACAGGGCTAGAGATCCCTTCTGCAGGTTGGGAGGCCTCGCCTTTGGCTGTGCAACCTCATGCAAGTCACCTCTGCCCTTGGGTCTTGGTTTGTCTGCCATGGGTGGCTAGCAACTTCCCAGAGTGAGCTCCTGGTGCAGTGGCTCTGCCTACGAGCTGTCTCGGGTCTCACTTCTCTTCGTCGCCCCTAGTTGACCATCTGGACTGAGCTTTCTCTGTCCACCTCCTCGTAGTATCTGACTAACAGGCTTTCCTCACTACTACCCTGGCTTTTCTCTTTTGCCTGCCTTTCTTTCTCTTCCCCATGCCTGACCAGTCCCCTCTCCTTGACATCTATGTGTGAGGAGTATCCCTGCTCCCAGGTAGTATCCCTGTTCTACTCACCTGACTAGGACTCCCCCTCCCCCCGTCCTCTGTAATAAGGTGGTACAATCTGAGATAGTAACAATGCCTTTATCATCTACCACCACCCTCTTTTGCTCTTATTGCATGCTTTAAGACCAAGGGGTCATTTAGCTGTCTCTTGAGTCTTCCCCCTAATCATAAAATGTTTAGGAATCCAGGATCTTAGGCTTAGACCCATCTGCTTTCATGCCCCATTGTGACTGAGAGACCCTGGCCCTATCATCCTACAGCTGCCATGGCTTCTAGATGCCACAAGTCGTCACTTTGAGCCTGGGCCTGGAGCAGCAGATACAGTAGAGTCCATAGATGCTCCATGCTTCGGTTCCTAAGATCTTGTACTTGGCCACCACCCACTCCAGTTCTGGTGTCTGTGTCTCATGGAGGACGCCTCCTCTACTAGAGCCTCAAAAACAGAGCATCTGGGCTGGCGGAACAGCTTGTGGGTAGATGCACCTCTGTGCAGGCCAGATGGGTGACCTAAGCTCAGTGCCCAGAACCCACAAGGTAACAGGAGAGGACTGACTCCTCAGTTTCCCTCTGACCTTCACATGTGCCTGTACACACACACACACACACACACACACACACACACACACACACACACACACCACATGAATACACACACACTCATGCACACACATGCACCCACTCTCACACATACAGAAGCACACACATACACACACAAATAGATAAAACATTCAAAAGGAGAACACAGACCATCTCTCTGGGTTCTTAGCCTACAGTGAGCCAAGCTACTTTTGCGTACTAAGGGGGTTCATTGGGGGATCCCAGAGTGCACATTACTCCCAGAGGTAGTTTTTCTAGAGCCCACAGTAGGTTTTCTGGCACTGCTCACTGGAGAGAAGAGAGGAAGAAGGAGACCAGGCAAAGTATTGCTTCAGGGGAGAACCTTGCTTTGTGTAAATCCCCAGGGTCAGGGACAGTCTCTGAGCGACACTGGGGCCTTGACTCTCCCCAGTTGAAACAATAGGGAGCTAAGGGTGTCCCAGTCCGGGTTCTGAAGGGGGCTCAGTGTGGGGTAGACAGAAGTGTCAGCCACTCCCACCCCTGACCTCTCTGTCTCTCTTCAGGTCAGACTTGCCCTGGGACAGAAGGAGCTAAAGCTGCAGACGCCAGCAGACACCGTGCTGAGTGACTCTGCCCCCCACACTGTAGTGCTCACTGTCTCCGACAGCTGGGCTGTGCTGTCTGTTGACGGAGTGTTGAACACCTCTGCTCCCATCCCAAGAGCATCCCACCTCAAGGCCACCTACGGGCTCTTCGTGGGCTCCTCTGGAAGCCTTGACCTGCCTTACCTGAAGGGAATCAGCCGACCCCTAAGGGGCTGCCTCCACTCAGCCATTCTCAATGGCCGCAACCTCCTCCGTCCGCTGACCTCCGATGTTCATGAAGGTTGTGCTGAAGAATTCTCTGCTGGTGATGAAGTGGGCCTGGGCTTCTCTGGGCCCCACTCACTGGCTGCCTTCCCTGCCTGGAGCACTCGGGAGGAAGGCACCCTGGAGTTTACGCTCACCACTCGGAGTCAGCAAGCACCCCTGGCCTTCCAAGCAGGGGACAAGCGTGGCAACTTTATCTACGTGGACATATTTGAGGGCCACTTGCGGGCTGTGGTTGAGAAAGGCCAAGGTACCATGCTACTCCGCAACAGCGTGCCTGTGGCTGATGGGCAGCCCCACGAGGTCAGCGTACACATAGATGTTCACCGGCTGGAAATCTCTGTAGACCAATACCCTACGCGTACTTTCAACCGTGGGGTCCTCAGCTACCTGGAGCCACGTGGCAGTCTCCTCCTTGGGGGTCTGGACACAGAAGCCTCTCGCCACCTCCAAGAGCACCGTCTGGGCCTGGCACCGGGGGCTGCCAATATCTCCCTGGTAGGCTGCATAGAAGATTTCAGTGTTAATGGCAGGAGGCAGGGCCTCCGGGATGCCTGGCTGACCCGTGACATGTCAGCAGGATGCAGGCCTGAGGAGGATGAATATGAAGAAGAGGTCTATGGCCCATATGAAACTTTCTCCACCCTGGCACCAGAAGCTTGGCCAGCCATGGAACTGCCAGAGCCATGTATTCCTGAGCCGGGACTGCCTGCTGTCTTTGCAAACTTCACCCAGCTGCTTACCATCAGCCCCCTGGTGGTGGCCGAGGGTGGCACGGCCTGGCTTGAGTGGCGGCACGTGCAGCCCACCCTGGACCTGACAGAGGCAGAGCTGCGCAAGTCCCAGGTGCTGTTCAGCGTGAGCCAGAGTGCACGACATGGTGACCTGGAGCTAGACATCCTGGGAGCCCAAACCCGGAAAATGTTTACCCTGTTGGACGTGGTGAACCGTAAGGCCCGCTTTGTTCACGATGGCTCTGAAGACACCTCTGACCAGCTGATGCTGGAGGTGTCTGTGACTGCTCGGGCACCTGTGCCCTCCTGCCTGCGGAGGGGCCAAATTTACATCCTGCCCATCCAGGTCAATCCTGTCAACGATCCACCTCGCATCATCTTCCCCCACGGCAGCCTCATGGTGATCCTGGAACACACACAGAAGCCTCTGGGACCGGAGATTTTCCAGGCCTACGACCCGGACTCTGCCTGTGAGGGTCTCACCTTCCAGCTCCTTGGCGTCTCCTCTGGTGTCCCTGTGGAACACCGAGACCAGCCAGGAGAGCCAGCAACTGAGTTTTCCTGTCGGGAACTGGAGGTGGGCGACATAGTCTATGTCCACCGTGGTGGGCCTGCACAGGACCTAACATTCCGGGTCAGTGATGGGATGCAGGCCAGTGCTCCAGCGACACTGAAGGTAGTGGCCGTCCGGCCAGCCATACAGATCCTCCACAACACAGGGCTGCACCTGGCCCAGGGCTCTGCCGCAGCCATCTTGCCTGCCAACCTGTCAGTAGAAACGAACGCGGTGGGACAGGATGTGAGCGTGCTGTTCCGAGTCACTGGTACCTTGCAATTCGGGGAGCTGCAGAAGCAGGGGGCCGGAGGGGTCGAGGGCACCGAGTGGTGGGACACACTGGCCTTCCACCAGCGCGATGTGGAGCAAGGCCGAGTGAGGTACCTGAGCACTGACCCACAGCACCACACCCAAGACACAGTGGAGGACCTGATCTTAGAGGTGCAGGTGGGCCAGGAGACACTGAGCAATCTGTCTTTCCCAGTGACCATCCAGAGGGCCACAGTATGGATGCTGAGGCTTGAACCTCTGCATACACAGAACCCTCATCAGGAGACCCTCACCCCAGCCCACCTAGAGGCATCCCTGGAGGAAGAGGAGGAAGAGGGAAGCCCACAACCTCATACCTTCCACTATGAGTTGGTTCAGGCCCCCAGAAGAGGCAACCTCCTGCTTCAGGGTACAAGGCTGTCAGACGGCGAGAGCTTCAGCCAGAGTGACCTGCAGGCCGGTCGGGTGACCTACAGGGCCACAATGCGGACCTCTGAGGCAGCCGATGACTCCTTCCGTTTCCGGGTCACATCCCCACCCCATTTCTCCCCGCTCTACACATTCCCCATCCACATTGGTGGTGACCCAAATGCTCCCGTCCTCACTAACGTCCTTCTCATGGTCCCCGAGGGAGGGGAGGGCGTGCTGTCTGCCGACCACCTCTTCGTCAAGAGTCTCAACAGCGCCAGCTATCTCTATGAGGTGATGGAGCAGCCTCACCATGGCAAGTTGGCTTGGAGGGACCCAAAGGGGAAGTCCACCCCAGTGACATCCTTCACTAATGAGGACCTACTTCATGGCCGACTGGTCTACCAGCACGATGACTCTGAGACCATAGAGGATGATATCCCGTTTGTGGCCACACGCCAGGGAGAGGGCAGTGGTGACATGGCCTGGGAGGAGGTGCGTGGTGTCTTCCGAGTGGCCATCCAGCCTGTGAATGACCACGCCCCTGTGCAGACCATTAGCCGTGTCTTCCACGTGGCCCGGGGTGGACAGCGACTGCTGACTACAGATGATGTAGCCTTCAGCGATGCTGATTCAGGGTTCAGTGATGCGCAACTGGTGCTGACCCGCAAGGACCTCCTCTTTGGCAGCATTGTGGCTATGGAGGAGCCCACGAGGCCCATCTACCGGTTCACCCAAGAGGATCTCAGGAAGAAGCAAGTCCTGTTTGTGCACTCGGGGGCCGACCACGGCTGGCTCCAGCTGCAGGTGTCTGATGGGCAGCACCAGGCTACTGCCATGCTGGAGGTCCAAGCCTCAGAACCCTATCTTCACGTAGCCAATAGTTCTAGTCTCGTGGTTCCTCAAGGAGGCCAGGGCACCATTGACACTGCTGTGCTCCAGCTGGACACCAACCTGGACATACGAAGTGGAAATGAGGTCCACTACCATGTAACCGCTGGTCCTCAGTGGGGGCAGCTGCTCCGGGATGGCCAGTCAGTCACCTCCTTCTCCCAACGGGACTTGCTCGATGGGGCCATCCTCTACAGCCACAATGGCAGCCTCAGCCCCCAAGACACCCTGGCGTTTTCTGTGGCAGCAGGGCCAGTACACACTAACACCTTCCTACAAGTGACCATTGCCCTCGAGGGTCCCCTGGCCCCACTGCAACTGGTGCAGCACAAAAAGATCTACGTCTTCCAGGGGGAAGCGGCTGAGATCAGAAGGGACCAGCTAGAGGTAAGGCAGTGCACGAGGCCTGCCAAGCTGAGGGTACTTCCATGAGGGGGGCGTTCCTGTGGGGATGCAGGTCTTAGGAGTATTACAGCTTCAGTAGTCACCTGTATGTGTTGTAGTTCTGCATGTGTCTAGGAACATACACCTACCTGTTAAGTGTCACGCACCTCCAGAGATCACATATACATGTGTCCTTGCTATGGATAGCCGTGTAAAATCTGGGTTCCAGCCAGATCCACAGAATCTCTGAAGCAGAGACCAAGAGTGTATATCCTGTCACAGTCCCTATGAGGTTACCATGAGGGGTGACCTTTAGGAGCGCTGCCCCTCAGATCCACAGGTCCTTAGCTCTTTCCCTAGACTCCACAACAGAACTGTGAGGGCCTGTGATGGTGTCTGTTAACTCAGGGAGCTCACAGCGCAATGCTGACCAGCTGGCTCACTGCCTTACTGTGAAGGCCCAGTTTTGAGGCCCTTCCAGTTCTGAGTGTTTGGACTTTGAGAAAGACCATGACTAAACATGTCAGGAAGTGTCCACACCAGAGGAGGCAGCATATGAACCAAGCTTTGGTGGTGCACACCTTTAATCCCAGCACTCAGGAGGCAGAGGCAGGCAGAGCTCTTTGAATTCAAGGCCAACCTGGTCTATTAAGAGAGTTCCAGGCCAGACAAAAGAAGAGGTAGGAGAAGAGTGGAGAAAAGAGAAAAGTATGGAGTATGGACAGCAAAAAAAAGTAGCAGATGGCATTCCAAGCTAAAAGAATGGATTCTGGGGGCTAGAGAGATGGCTCAGTGGTTAAGGGCACTGACTGCTCTCCCAAGGGTCTTGAGTTCAAATCCCAGCGACCACATGCTGGCTCACAACCATCCGTAATGAAATCTGATGCCCTCTTCTGCTGTGTCTGAAGACAGCTGCGGTGTACTTACATATAAATCTTTAAAAAGTGTGTGTGTGGGGGGGGGTGTATTCTGCAAAGGCATAGAATCAGAAGTGCAGTGTAGTTTAAGAGTGGTGCTTAGACTTTTTTGTGTGGGTAGAGCAGGCATTGAAGGAGTACTCAGCCTCCTTTGGGGTGGACCAAATCAGCAAACTGCTTAAGACCTGGGAGCCTGTGCTGCTAGGTATGGTGAGAGCGCCCTCTTGTGGTATATAGTGTCAGCTATAGCAGATCCTGAGCAAAGCATTAGCCACACGTGGCGACCGAGCCTGTTCTGCCACCTGAGGTCCACAACAGCCTGTGACCCCGTTTGTCCCCATCGTCTCTGTTGACTAGGTGGTCCAGGAGGCAGTGCTGCCTGCCGACATCATGTTCTCGTTGAGAAGCCCCCCGAACGCCGGCTACCTGGTGATGGTGTCCCACGGCGCTTCAGCAGAGGAGCCGCCCAGCCTGGACCCTGTGCAGAGCTTCTCCCAGGAGGCAGTGAATTCAGGCCGGGTTCTCTACCTGCACTCTCGCCCTGGAGCCTGGAGTGATTCCTTCTCCCTGGATGTGGCCTCGGGCCTGGGTGATCCTCTTGAAGGCATCTCTGTGGAGCTGGAGGTGCTGCCCACAGTCATCCCCCTGGATGTTCAAAACTTCAGCGTTCCCGAGGGCGGCACCCGGACGCTGGCCCCTCCTCTGGTCCAGATCACTGGGCCTTACTTCCCCACGCTGCCAGGCCTTGTCCTGCAGGTGCTAGAGCCACCGCAGCACGGGGCCCTGCAGAAGGAGGATCATTCTCAAGATGGGAGCCTCAGCACCTTCTCCTGGAGAGAGGTACCGGAGACACCTGCGCCTCCTCGGCTCTAGTTACTGGCACTGCTTTATGCTTTAATTTCAGTCTTCCCCTGAGAAATGGAAACGTTGTTGTTTACACACACACACACACACACACACACACACACACACTTCTTTTTTTTTTAAGAATGTAATATATATCATTGCTCTATTCAGACACACCAGAAGAGGGCACCAGATCCCATTACACATGGTTATGAAACACCATGTGGTTGCAGGGAATTGAACTCAGGACCTCTGGAAGAGCAGTCAGTGCTCTTAACCACTGAGCCATCTCTCCACATACACACTTCTTACCTGTGGAAATGTGTTCTAAAGGGATCTGTCTCCTGTACCTAACAATGGGACGTTAAGGGTGCTGGTCCCAAGATCCCTGTTGAGTCTTGGGCTAGCTGAAGCCTGACAACCAATCCTGGGTCTCCTCATAGGTGGAAGAGCAGCTGATCCGCTACGTGCATGATGGAAGTGAGACACAGACAGACGCCTTTGTTCTGCTAGCTAATGCCTCAGAGATGGACCGCCAGAGCCAGCCCGTGGCCTTCACGATCACCATCCTTCCTGTTAATGACCAACCCCCTGTTCTCACCACAAACACAGGCCTGCAAGTGAGTTCACTCCTGAACCTATCCCATCTCTGGTCCCAGAAAGAGACTAGAGTCCCTTCTCTCTGGCTCAGTGTCATCCTCTGTGAAATGGGTTCACTACCACAAACTTGGAAGGAGAGATGTGATACAGTGCTGAAAACAAAACGCAGTTGTGAGGTTTTGTTACTGGGCAGTCTTGGTTTAGAAAGACCATCCTTGACCTTGCCTGTCCTTGGACCCACCTGTTCACAGAAAGGTTTTCCCTCATGTCTCAGGCCCAAAATACCTAAAGAAATGTATTATAAGTCCTGTATTGTGGGCTGCAGGTTGGGAGCTCGAGGGTCACAGCAAATAAAGATCACAACGAAGCTTCCCTATATATAGGCTGAGGGTCTAGATAACTAAGGGATGCCTAAGTTGGAAATGATGTGTGGTAAATTGGCCACTAGGTGGCAATATCCACCCATGTTAGCCCCCTGGAGTCCAACACTGGTTTTAACTTACTCTCGGACTCTGGGAGGGAGAAGCAGCTCCTGGGTTTTAGAAGGACGTTTTCTGAGATGAGGGCCTCGTACCCAGAATGGCCTCAGTGACTGGCCCTGTGCCACATGGAACAGGGCTCTGGAAGAAGACCTTGCCCTGCGTGGGTGGGTAGCCTATGGGGCCTCCCCTGCACTGCACGGGTGGATTCCTAGCCGATTCAGCTAGGAATCAGGAATCAGCTCTCCGCTCTCCGCCTCCCTCCCGAGCTTCAACTGGCAGGAGAGCCTATTTCTAAGTGTTCTGCGCTGGCCAACACCATTGCCTCTGTCCTGTGCCCACCCGCGCCAGATGGTATATGCCATGGCAGGAGGAAAGGGAAGGCCCCCCCACCAGGGAGACCCGGCAGCACCTTTGGTCAGGGACAGGGATCTCTGAAGTAAGGACCAAACAGGAACATTTCTAGGCAGGAGGTTGTGGTCTGGCTTTGAGGTACAATTAAGATCAGGGCTGGTGGAGAAGGAACCTGCGTGACAGAAAAGGAGAATGAGAAAGAAGGCTCAGAATGGCACAGGTGTCCATGACAGCCGGGCAGAGCAGGTTGGGGGCCTGGTGAAAGTCCAAGGGCCAGGAGGAAAGGGATGGAAAGGACACAATGTGGACAGGACTTTCACGGTCTGTGTCCCTAGATCTGGGAGGGGGCCATTGTGCCCATCCCTCCTGAGGCCCTCAGGGGAACAGACAATGATTCGGGCCCAGAAGACTTGGTCTACACCATCGAGCAGCCCAGCAACGGACGGATCGCCTTGAGGGTGGCACCAGACACCGAGGTCCACCGCTTCACACAGGCCCAGCTGGACAGTGGGCTTGTGCTGTTCTCACACAGAGGTGGGTGCTGAGAGGGTTCTCCAGCCTCCTGGGGTGGGGGTACCTTGAGGGGAGGGAGCTACCTTGGGCCAACAGGACCCAGCTCCACCCACCCTGTGCTCAGGAGCCCTGGAAGGAGGCTTCCACTTCGACCTCTCTGACGGCGCACACACTTCTCCTGGACATTTCTTCCGAGTGGTGGCCCAGAAGCAGGCACTCCTCTCCTTGGAGGGCACCCGGAAGTTGACCGTCTGTCCAGGTAGGTCTGCATGCTGGCTAGCCGAGGCAGAATGGAGGATGGTAGCCCAGGACCCTTGTCTGGGCTCCTGTCAAAAGCTAACAGGCTCCTCCATGCTTCACAGAGTCTGTGCAGCCGCTCAGCAGCCAGAGCCTGAGCGCCAGTTCCAGCACAGGCGCTGACCCTCGTCACCTGCTCTACCGGGTGGTAAGAGGCCCCCAGCTTGGCCGACTCCTCCATGCCCAGCAAGGAAGTGCAGAGGAGGTCTTGGTGAACTTCACCCAGGCTGAGGTAAGGGCCTCACTCCTCAGCCACCACACAGACCCCAACCTTACCTCAGGTGGCTGCCAGCTGGAGCATCCACCTCACTGGCAGCTAGCTTCTCTGGATCCTGTCCCAGCTCAGGGTTAGGCCTCCAGAAGGAAGCCACAGCTGGATCCCAGAGGCTGACAAGGGCCCAGGAAGGAGGGCCAGAGGCACCCCAGCGGCTGGTGAGGGCATGAGCTCACTTAGGCTGGACAGTTTGGGATAAAGTTGAGCTTGGGACTCAGGAAAGATGCCAGAGAATGTAAGCAAGCTGGATGCAGATGAGTCCCAGGCAGAGTGGGCCAGTCTGAGGGACACTGAGATCTACTCTTCGGAGCAGAGTCCCTAGGGCACACCAGGACCACCGATCAAAATTATAATTTCCAGCCGCATGTTGAGGCTGACTGAGCGGCTGAGATGCCAGGGCTGTCGGTGCTAACTAGTGTGAGCCAGCAGTCATCACTCTTCACGGATTGGTCCCCACAGGGTCTAAGGCACTGTGAGCAGCTCCTCTGGGCTACGGTAGAGCAAACAGCATGCTTGGTGCTCCCACCTAGAGGCCACGTGGTCACAGCATGACCCCTATTCTTTCTACATGAGCAGGATCCAAGAGAACATGGCTGGCCCTGCCACTGGATCTGCAGCACTATGGTGCTGCTCCAAGAACTTTCCAACAGGGCTTACCCTGACCCTTGAAAAGGGCAGGACCCACCTCCGGGTCCCTTTCCAGCACTCAGAGGCCTCCTGGGCCCCACAAGTTCCTTTCTACCCCATCAGGGTGTGCGCTCCTCCTGAGAAGTACTGGAACACAGAGGGGGGAGGTGCGGGGTGTGGGGGAGCAGCTCCCACCCAGCAGGTAGCTCAGAGGAGGAAGCTGCCTTAAAGAGGGTCAAGTAAGATTCCTCAGACCCTGCACTTCTTTTGCTTCTTTGGCTTCTGTTCTCACTTCTCCCAGGCCCTAGCATCTACCATAGCCCCTTTCTGACCCCTCCCCACAATGAAATCTGCCAGTGGCTAGGGCAGCTGTATGTCCTGAGTCACTGGGAGCCTTGTTATCAGAGTCCTGGAAGGAGGAGAGGCTGGGACAAAGCCACGGTGCCCCTCCCCCACCCAGCAGCACACACACACCCCCCCCCCATGCTCCAGTAACACGAAGGACACAAGGCTGTGGCCACCAGGGGGCCAGACTGGCAGTGCCACCCAAGAAGGCTGGAAAGAGGCTACGTGGCACAGACACCCTCCTCCCCTGGCAGAGGTCAGGCAGCAGTAGGCAGTGGATTGACAGACAGTACCACTGCCCTTCAAGACACTGGGCTAGAAGGGCTCAGGTAACCTCAGTTTGTAGATAAAGAAGTGCATATGCAGTCTGGTGACTTTTATTCAGTATCATGGCTCGTAAGAAGCAAGACCAGGATTAAGCCTTGAGTTCCCTTCACCTAAGGATACTGTCCCCGCACCTGGCCCGAGTTTTGCCTTTTGCTCGCTAGGGCCTTCTCGTACAGGAGCACCAACAGGCAGCCAGGTGTCACGCTGACCTCCACCACCACTGCTGGGGGCAGGGGAGGGGCTCCATTTCCCACCATGCCCACCAGCAGCCTAGACTAGAGGTTACTTACAACTGACAGCCTTCAATCCTTTAGGACACATCTGGCCCACATCAGTTGTCACCGCTGAAGCCTTAGGAAAGTTCTCAGGAACCTGATAAACCAATTCTTTAAAAGCCTGTACTCCTTCTCGAAGCAAATCGCTGAGGGGACGCCCCTCCCTTAACGCAGATCAGCTCCCGGTGTAGACAACACAACCCGACTGCAGCGCTCTGGGACTCTGAGATGGCTCACTCACAACCACCCCACTCCGTTTCTGGTTTACTATCGTGCAAGCCCTGATTTGCTGGAAGGAAAATCTTTCTGCGTTTCCCTCCTAAAAGGGGAAAACAGAGGTAGAGCATGAGGGTGTGTCTTGATCAGAAGGGGCAGGAAACAGATTTCTTTACAGAAACAAAGAATACTACTTGGGCTTGAACATAAACTCGGAGGCCCTAAAGAATGGGTCATAAAGTTGATGTGAGGTCTCCTGGATACCAATGGAGTCTTCGTGATCAGTTAGTGGAGCTGATGCAGCAGTGAGCAGAACTGGCCTCAATCTGGCACAGTGGCACACACCAGCGTCTTGGGAGGCTGAGGCAGGAGAATCACTCGAGCTTGGGAGGTCAAGGCCAGCCTGGGCAACATAGTAAGACCCTTGTTCAAAACAAAAGCAGGAAACTAATCGAATGTTTTCAAAGGCTCACCCTGTGTTAGGACTGTAGAGGCGGTGGGCCGAGGCCTTGAGCAGAACAGGAGCGAGAAAACGTTTGCAGTAACCCAGGTAGGACCTGGGTGGGGAGGGAGAAAGGAGCTAAGGAGCCAAGGAAGTCTCTGGGTTTTCCCTGAGCCACTCAACAGCAGAGCTGCTGTCATGGCGATAGAGTCTCAGGTGAGGCCACTGGGGCACATCTGGGCCTAGCTACAGAGCTTGAAACATTCAATAGACATCAGTGGAGCAAAAGACACAGGTGGATATTTGAGACTGGGGTTCCGGTGAGAGTAAGCTGGGCTGTAGATCCTGGTAAAGACCATTTGAGGCTCTGAGATTGCATGGAGTAGGTAGGGCAGGGACTGACCGTGCCACAGGATGCTGGGGAGCAGGACCCGCAGAGATGATGAGATCTGAGGAGACCCAAAAAGAACATCACATCCCGGAAGTTTCATCTTGTCAGTCGATGCTCAGCGGTCAGAGAGACCTGAGCCAGTCAGTCTCTGGCTCTAATGCACAGGGCCTGTTAGTGCCATTGATGACATCATGGGAACAAAATCCTGAGTGGATCGGGCTGAGGATGTGTGGTGGCAGTGGACACTATTCTTGGGGAATGTTGCTGCAAAGAAAAGAGGGAGGTGGCAAGTGCCAGCTGAGAAGATGAGATGGCATCTGGGGATATGTCTCAAACAGAAGCATGCCTGCCTAGCAGACATGAGGCCCTGGTTCCAGTCACCACCACCACCACGTAAAACTGACACTTTAGCAAGTTCCAGGCCCGACTAGGATGCATGAAACCCTCTCTCGAGAAAAAAGAAAAAGTAAATCCAAGAGTGGTTTTCTTTAAGATGAAAGGAAAAATTAACTTGGTTGCATAGAAAAAAAAAAAGATAATCTATTTGGAGGAGAGCTGACGCAACAGAAGGGAGACTCGAAGCAGTGCCTGTGGGAAGCAAGGAGGAGGCACCCACTTTAAATGGAGACATGAATCAGTGACCAATCGCCACCCAGCTAAAGCTAGAGCTGAAACCCAGGCTTCAGAGCCCAGCTTTTCCCAGCCATGTGATTCCCTAAGGGTGACCCCTTGAACCAATGAGGTAGACAGCAGGCTACACAGACAGACCCAGGTTCAGCCAGAAGAAGTAAGGCTGGACACTGAGGAGATTAGAGAGTGCCCATGCCCTGCCAGCCAGACAGGGAGCTTCCAGGTACTACAGACTGAGCCCACCTGTCACACCCAACCATGGTGTCTCCTGCCAGGTAAATGCTGGGAATATTCTGTATGAGCACGAGATGTCCTCTGAGCCCTTCTGGGAAGCCCATGACACCATCGGTCTCCTACTGTCCTCACCACCTGCCAGGGATCTGGCTGCCACCCTGGCCGTGATGGTGTCTTTCGATGCTGCCTGTCCCCAGCGCCCCAGCCGTCTCTGGAAGAACAAAGGTGAATAGCATGCTGGGATGGCAAGGTTGGGGATGCAGGGAAATAGAGAGTGCCCAAACAGAGGGATAGCGGCTTCTGTCTTAGTCCCGGGGGGGTATAGGGATGGTGCATGGGAACGCTGACGTCAGAAGTCCCCGTTCTCCCAGGACCATGAGCCCCGTCCTGGAGCTACCAGTGGCCTAAGGGAGAAGTGCAGACTTGCCCCGGGGTCTCCTTTCTGAGGATTCCTGGTTCTTCTTCCAGTGGACTGGACCTTCATAGCCTATGTCTCATCCCCCAGGTCTTTGGGTCCCCGAGGGCCAGCGGGCCAAGATCACTGTGGCTGCCCTTGATGCCGCCAACCTCCTAGCCAGTGTGCCAGCATCTCAGCGCAGTCGGCATGATGTACTCTTCCAGGTCACACAGTTCCCCACCCGAGGCCAGCTCCTGGTGTCTGAGGAGCCACTCCATGCCAGGAGGCCCTACTTCCTGCAATCTGAGCTGGCCGCGGGACAGCTGGTGTACGCCCATGGTGGTGGGGGCACGCAGCAGGATGGCTTCCGCTTCCGTGCCCACCTCCAGGGACCGACGGGGACTTCTGTGGCAGGACCCCAGACCTCTGAGGCCTTTGTCATCACTGTGAGGGACGTGAATGAGCGGCCCCCTCAGCCACAGGCCTCCATTCCTCTCCGTGTCACCAGGGGCTCACGAGCCCCTGTATCTCGAGCCCAGCTGAGTGTAGTCGACCCAGACTCAGCTCCAGGGGAAATTGAATATGAAGTACAGAGGGCACCCCACAATGGCTTCCTGAGCCTGGCTGGGGACAACACTGGACCTGTGACTCACTTCACACAGGCTGATGTGGATGCAGGGCGACTGGCCTTCGTGGCAAATGGGAGCAGTGTGGCCGGCGTCTTCCAGTTGAGCATGTCTGATGGAGCCAGCCCCCCCATACCCATGTCCCTGGCTGTGGATGTCTTGCCATCCACCATTGAGGTGCAGCTGCGTGCACCCCTGGAGGTGCCCCAAGCTCTAGGACGTACCTCACTGAGCCGGCAGCAGCTTCAGGTTATTTCCGATCGTGAGGAACCAGATGTAGCTTACCGCCTCACTCAGGGGCCCCTGTATGGGCAGCTACTAGTAGGGGGGCAGCCTGCCTCCGCCTTCAGCCAGCTGCAGGTAGACCAGGGGGACGTGGTCTTTGTCTTCACCAACTTCTCTTCCTCTCAGGATCACTTCAAAGTTGTAGCTCTGGCCAGGGGTGTGAACGCATCAGCCACCGTAAATGTCACAGTGCAGGCTCTGTTGCATGTGTGGGCTGGTGGGCCATGGCCTCAGGGTACCACCCTGCGCCTTGACCCCACTGTGCTCGATGCCAGTGAGCTGGCCAACCGCACAGGCAGTATGCCCCACTTCCGGCTCCTGGCAGGACCCCGCTATGGCCGTGTGGTCCGAGTGTCCCAAGGCCGAACAGAATCTAGGAGCAACCAACTTGTGGAACATTTCACTCAGCGGGACCTGGAAGAGGGACAGCTGGGGCTAGAGGTGGGCAAGCCAGAGGGCAGGTCCACTGGCCCAGCAGGTGACAGACTTACTCTGGAGCTGTGGGCAAAGGGTGTCCCACCTGCTGTGGCCTTGCTGGACTTTGCCACTGAGCCTTACCATGCGGCCAAATCCTACAGTGTGGCCCTACTCAGTGTCCCTGAGGCTGTTCGTACAGAAACAGAGAAACCAGGAAGAAGCGTCCCCACTGGCCAGCCAGGCCAGGCAGCATCCAGCCCCGTGCCCACTGCGGCCAAAGGTGGTTTCCTGGGCTTCTTAGAGGCCAACATGTTCAGCATCATCATTCCGGTGTGCCTGATCCTCCTGCTCCTGGCCCTTATCTTGCCTCTGCTCTTCTACCTCCGCAAACGCAACAAGACGGGCAAGCACGATGTCCAGGTGTTGACCGCCAAACCCCGCAATGGCCTAGCCGGTGACACAGAGACCTTTCGAAAGGTAGAGCCAGGCCAAGCTATTCCACTCATAACTGTGCCTGGCCAGGGGCCCCCACCAGGAGGCCAGCCTGACCCAGAACTATTGCAGTTTTGCCGGACACCCAATCCTGCCCTCAGGAATGGCCAGTACTGGGTGTGAGACCTGGCCTGTACCAGATGCTGCCCACCCATCCACCAGGCCCACTGTTGCTGTACCCTGGTCTGGCCTGAGGATCTCCAGAGCCAAAAAAAAAAAAAAGACCTTGAGATGCCAGGGGTGGAGGGAGCTGGGAGACAGCTGGAATGAGTGGGGTCAAGAGCTGGAGACTTCCTCGGCTCTCTTAGACCTGGAGCGCCATGGGGCCAAGGTGAGAGGCAGCTAAAGTCAGCTCACTGCAGAAAACAGGAAAGCATCCTAGATGGGTCACAACTCCGGGTCCTGGAACTGTGACCTTAGATAAATCCTGACCCAGACTGCCAAGGTCAGGGGAACGAGAGCACCCTCTCTGGTGTTTTCCTGAAGCCGAATGGGGAGGAATGTTAGGCAATAGATTAATATATTCAAGGTGCAAGATGGGTGGGGTTGCTCTGGGGTTGGTTAATTTAAGGCAAGAAAGCTATTTAACATGGTGCTGGCCTAGCCAGGCCTGATGAAGCCCTGGAGTACACGGGATAGACAAAGGTCTGAAGTCATGTCACCCACAAAGCCCTGTGGTGGAGCGCCCGAAGCACTGGCCAGCAACTGTCAGTGCTTGGACTGGGAGTGTTAGAGGCCACCCTGGTGGCCATGCTCTCCTCAAGACTAGGGAGCAGGCAAACGAAGACACTTGACTCCACTGAGCCGTGGCGAATGGTGCTTCGGAGGCTCCGAGCAGCTGTGCGTCGTTTGAGTTTGTGCACTGGGCTCCTATCCGTGGCAGCTTCACTCCCCTGGGGCAGGCCATGTGGCCTCGCTTCATGGGGGGTGGGGATGGACAAATCTGGACAAGCTCTTGAATTTCCACCTCCTGGGGCATTCCCAAAGTCCTCTACTCTCACCTGTACAGGCAGATGGGCTGTTTGTTGAGATGGGACCAAAGCCCTTACGCTACAGGGAACGTCAGGGAAAAATAAAAATAAATAAATAAATAAATGCTCCCAGCCATAGACTCCTTGGCCTGGGTTTTGGCCTCCAAGGCCCTATTCCTCCCCCAGCCTCCTTTCATTGTGGCTGCAGAAGCAAAAGTAAGGGACATGGGGGGTGTCAAAGTTGGGGACACAGTGCATAAAGGGAAGATTGGACAGGCAGACTTTTGTGTGGAACATTTTACAATCTCCGTCCTTCAGTAGGAGAACCCAGGTATTTCTCTAAAGGAGGGGAACCAATGCAGACACAGGAAAGTCATACCCCCTAGAGCAGATCATTCAGCTAGCAATGGGTCATGAGATCCCAGGTCTCCAAAAGAAAGGCCATTATGTGAGCCACAAGGCAAATAGAATCCTCTGGCCCTTCCTACAAGAGGATGATGCAAGATCAGGGGCAATGGAAGCAAACTCTGGCCCAGGGAATTATCTGGTCTTGAAAATGGGCTGAAGTCATTAGAAAAGAAACATAAGCTGAATTGATGTCTCTTGCTTATAATCCCAGTACTTAGGAGGCAGGAGCATAAGAATGAGTTCAAAGTCTTTTTAAGATTACTTTTTTTTTGTATATGAATACACCATTGCTCTCTTCAGACACACCAGAAGAGGGCATCAAACCCCATTACAGAAGATTGTGAGCCACCATGTGGTTACTGGGAGTTGAACTCAGGACCTCTGGAAGAACAGTCTGTGCTCTTAACAGCTGAGCCATTTCTCCAACCCCAAAGTCATTCTTGACCCTAAAAAAATTGAAGGCCAATCCGGCTCTCAGAGATCCTGTCTGAGCAAAAGGGAGGAGGCAGTAGGTTTCTGTGCTCTGGGAAACCGTGGGACTCCACGAGGCCTAAGAACAGGAAGTTAGAGGTGAAGGGCAGAAAGCAGCCTTTGGCAGCTGACCTGCTCTGGGGGCTAGGGTTTCCTCTGCACGTGTCCCCAGTATCTGTAACATTTGAGCCTCGCTCCTGCTCACCACCCTGCCTGCCTCCAGACAACACTCTCTCACGGCATCGTGTTCATTTTAACATCCGGCCCCCTCTCAGAGACGTCAGGCAGGAAACTTGGAACCAGGTGGATTACCAACAAAAAGATCTCCAGAGGGACAGGAGGGACAGGGAGACAGAATCAGAGAGGGTATGAGACCCAACTAGAGCCACACAACAGAGTAACGATAGATGAGACCCAGCAAGGCTTCGGTGGTGCCGCACTGAGAACACTGCCGTGAAAAATCATTTCCCACCCCTCTGCCTTGTACCTCCCCAGAATATAGCCTCCAGAAATACTCTGTGTCTTAAACTGCCAACACTAGTTTCCTTTTTATAAATGTGATGTCTCTGCTCTCGAAGACCAAGAACATCCCCGTATAACACTCACAGCTCCACCTTGCCACTCCCAGGAAGTTAAGGCTGGCTCCTCAGGGCCTTGCTACCATGAGCCAGTCTCCACCCAGAGTAAGGAGCGTCCCTGAAAGTGTAAGCAGAGATGTGGGTGACAAACCTGCCAGGCAGGATCTGCCCTCATCTCCTGTTTCCCCTAGAGGACTGACAACACCCTCTATTCACACAGCCTGCCCTGCCCTGCCCTGCCCCCAGGCACTGGCACAGGCTGACACTGCTCTGCTGCTCCGAGCCTGGGCTAGGTGGTAAGCTGGTACCCAGACATTGTGCCCACAGCCGTGCTGGGACCTGAGTCTTTCACGACACAGCCGAGCGTGTGTGTGTGTGTGTGTGTGTGTGTGTGTGTGTGTGTGTGTGTGTGTGAAACCCTTTCAAATATACTCCTAAAACTTAAGGGCAGGGTTCCTTCCCCTCTACTAAATAGTTCACAGAAGCTGGAGATAAAGCTTACTGGTAGGATGCAGGGCTGGAGAGATGTTTCAGTGGTTATGAGAGCCAAGTCTGAACCCCAACACCCACATGGTGGCTCACAGCTAACTGTAAGTCCAGTTCTGGGGATCCAACACTCCCCTGTGGCCTCTGTGGGCACCAGGCACACACATGGCACACAAACATACATGTAGGCATGTATGCTTAAAAATTAAACCTTTAAAACAAACAGCCGGGCGTGGTGGCGCACGCCTTTAATCCCAGCACTCAGGAGGCAGAGGCAGGTGGATTTCTGAGTTTGAGGCCAGCCTGGTCTACAAAGTGAGTTCCAGGACAGACAGGGCTACACAGAGAAACCCTGTCTCGAAAAACAAACAAGCAAACAAAAAGCAAACAAACAAAAAAAGACAACTACATCATCTTTCCTTTCCTAAGGAGCTTGTTCTTCCTAGGCTCTGGAAATAGATAGGAACTTGATCTGTAACCAATGTTTATGATGTTGAAAACATCACCCTCTTTTTTTTTATATATATACCTACACAAACACACATGGTTATATATGTGAACATGGGTTTTCTCATAACATTTGGACACACAGCGCAGAGATCAGTACTTGTCTAGATAATATGCAACCTATGAAAAATGTATACCAGCTTTGGAAGCATGTGCCCTTTGCCTGTGGCCCTCCCAAAGGCCTAGGAGCTACAGGGTCAGGACATTCTACCCATTAAAGGACCTATACAAACATCGTTGAAAAGAGAAAGCCATTTGGTGGTAGTGCAAGCCTTTAATCCCAGCACTTGAGAGGCAAAGGCAGATGGAACTCTGAGTTCAAGGCCAGCCTGGTCTACAGAGAGAGTGCCAAGACAGCAAGACAAATAGGGCTACACAGAAAAATCTTGTCTCAAAAAAAAATTTTTTTAAAAGAAGGAGGAGGGCTGGTGAGATGGCTCAGTGGGTAAGAGCACCCGACTGCTCTTCCGAAGGTCCAGAGTTCAAATCCCAGCAACCACATGGTGGCTCACAACCATCCGTAAAGAGATCTGACTCCCTCTTCTGGAGTGTCTGAAGACAGCTACAATGTACTTACATATAATAAATAAATAAATCTTTAAAAAAAGAAAAAAGGAGGAAGGAGGAGGGGTAGTAGAAGAAGAAGGAGGAGGGGGAGGGGGAGAAGGAGGAGAGGGAGGAGGAGGAGGAGGAGAAGAAGAACCCATGGGTATAAGGATCCCCAGATCTCTAGACCCCCAAGCTTGGAAACTGCCTATTGCCTAAGAGTCTAAAGAAGGGAGCCCATTAAGAAGCTGACCCTTGGGCTGGTGAGATGGCTCAGCAGGTAAGAGCACCTGACTGCTCTTCTGAAGGTCCAGAGTTCAAATCCCAGCAACCACATGGTGGCTCACAACCATCCGTAATGAGATCTGACTCCCCCTTCTGGAGTGTCTGAAGACAGCTACAGTGTACTTACATATAATAAATAATAAATAAATCTTTAAAAAAGTTTAAAAAAAAAAAGAAGCTGGCCCTTTAAGTGTGGATGCTATGGCAATTGTGCAGTTCACTGAGTTAGAACTCTCATCTTCCAATAGGAAGCCAGAGAAGTGCTTCTTCCAACTCCAGCCTAACCTCCCCTGACCAATAGAAACTGCTAGAGCTGCTGGAGTCTTCCT
The DNA here is from genome assembly GCF_000001635.26 of Mus musculus. NCBI lineage: Eukaryota > Metazoa > Chordata > Mammalia > Rodentia > Muridae > Mus > Mus musculus. Next base: position 56,903,349 of record NC_000075.6, read on the forward strand.
CACTTTCCACAAGATACAGATCTGAAAGGAGTGATGGTCCAAGGGCAGGACTCCAGATTCTTTGGTTGGGTCCCTTTCCTGTGCACAGCATGGGAGGAGTCCTGGCAAGTAGGTAAGGTTGGCCTGATGTCCATCTTGTCCTGGGTCCCCTCCCAGTAAGTGCTCTCCTATGTATTTTGCAGTAACCCCTAAGATTACTCAGGTCTTGGCACAATAAGCAGAAATTGCTGAGGTAGATACAAATAGAAATCCACTTAACCCTTCCTGAGGAGGCCCAGATATTCCAGAAAGTAACTGAGGAACTATGTGCATGTGCCTCAAGCCAGTGGAGCTGATCCATTAGGAGAAGTCCAGAATGGGAGGGCTAGCCTACTCTCGTCTGCTCCCTTCTCTGACAGATAGCTGGGCATTTCCATTGAGGAGACAGCAGGCAGCCACAGGAGTTGAGCATGGTTTCATCCTCAGTGTCATGAATCATAGTCTTTAACTGATGGCTGCTGTCCTCATAAAGGGCGTCACCTCCTCAGAGGGCCTCCTGTGGCCATCAAGATAATGAGTGGGTTGAACTGTGTTCCTTTCCATTTCAGATGTGAAACAACCCTTTGGCTAAATCAGCAGTAACTAAGAAAGGACTTTTCTGCGTAAACAAGAGTGAGGCTGGGGCTAGAGATCTCCTGTCCCCAGACCTGAGCACTATTAGCCAGAGAAGCCACTGAAGCTATTCCCAAGCTAACATTCTGATGCTCAATCAGGGTGGTTTGCAGAGGGCTCCCAGGGCCCAGTCTCTGGGGTGCAATGATGCAGAAGAAATGGGTATCCTCTTTGCTGCTCAAAGTCCTCTGTGGGCTAATAGCATTACTTGTGAACTTGTTAGAAAGAAAGGACAGGTAAGCAGGGCATGGAAGCCACATTCTTGTCATCTCAGCATTTAGGGGGTAGAGGCAGGAGGATCAGGAGTTCACAACCAGTGTGGGCTGTATGAGACCCTATCTTAAAAACAAAGAACCAGGTTGGGCTGCAGCCCAGTGACAGAGCCTTCCCCTAAGCAGTTATAGAAAGCTCTAGGTTGAGAAAAGGAAATGGGGGCTCCCAGGTTCTTCTCCGGATGGCTGAGTGAGATTTCAACAAGGCTACAGGCCATTGGCATACACAGAGCACAATACAGTGCATGGGTTCCCAGCACTCAGGAGGCAGAGGCAGGCGGATTTCTGAGTTCGAGGCCAGCCTGGTCTACAAAGTGAGTTCCAGGACAGCCAGGGCTACACAGAGAAACCCTGTCTCAAAAAAAACCACTAAATAAATAAATAAATAAACAAACAAATAAATAAATACCCTGTCTCAAAAAAAACATTAAATAAATAAATAAATAAAAATAAAGTGCATGGTGCAATGAAGACCACTCCTCAACCTGGAGCTAGCTCATTACTTGGCCAGACTAGAGCGAGGCAGGTCACAGTAGCACATGGGCGGGAAGGAGTCAGGCCATACAACCCCACCCAAAGGTTTTGACTTTTACTTCACGATGCCATCTGTCCTTCCATGCACATTTATAAATTCCCCTACATGCCCTACCTCAGGGTAGGGTTCTAACCACAGGACACTCCACCAAGATCAAGAGAAGGAAACTGTATAGAGATCACTGGTAACCAGGTCTGATCTGATGGAGGACCTCCAGGAAACAGTCCACTCCAACCCTTGCCTCCCAAAGGCCAGCCCCTGGCTAGTGCCACAGCCCCAAACACACTGCCTTCTGCAGCTGGGTTAGTCCCATCTACCAGTAAAAAGGACAGAGATCTCTGGACAAAGTCACCAGTCTCTGCTTATCTGGAAAGCCTCAGCCTGGAAGAGTAGCAGTTGCCAGTAAGGGTAGAGGATAGAATTTATCAGAGAGGAGGGGATGGTCCACTCGGGCTTCTCCATCCATGCCCAGTGGGTAGCCAGCCATGATGGCACATGCTGTAATTCCACTACTTGGACATCCAAGGAAGGAGGACCTCAAATTCCAGGCCATCCTGGGCTACCCAGTGAGATACCATCTCAAAACCAAACAGCAAAATCAAACAGTGCAACCGAGCAAAACATGTTTACAAACCTTCCCGGGAGCTCAGCGTATCAAGACAAAGGCCATTAAGCAGTGCAGGAGGCAAACACAAACCAGGACCCCGCCAAGTCCTCTCCTGCTCTGACAATAGTTGTGCAGGACCTCTAGGTTCCATGAGTCCCTATTCCAACAAAGCTGTCCATTCTGAAGGGCTCACTGGAGCCAAGTGCAGAATAGACCCAAGGCGGCCTTACCTCTCCCCACCAGAGAAGAGTGTCTTGCCCATAGCCGTACAGTGACTCACTGGCAGATCTGGGCCTCTTTGAGCTACCAGCATTGCATTTCTTAGCAGTTGGCTTCGGGTACAGAGGCTCCTGGGGTAAGTACAGTGGACAAGGGACACATCAGAGAACTTCAAGAGCGCCCAAGCAAAGTGGGAGAACCTCAGAACCCTATTGATACCTGTCAGAGAAAGTGGGCCACTCTTGGAAGACAAGACTCAAACTGGACTGGTGACTATTCTTTTTTTATTTTTTTTTGTGGTTTTCTGAGACAGGGTTTCTCTGTGTAGCCCTGGCTGTCCTGGAACTCACTCTGTAGACCAGGCTGACCTCTAACTCAGAAATCTGCCTGCCTCTGCCTCCCAAGTGCTGGGATTAAAAGCGTGCGCCACCACGCCCGGCTGACGACTATTCTTGACTGCCTATGGGTATGGTAAAGCCTACACAAGAAGTTTCTACACCCTCAGAGGGGTTCTGCTCTTCTGTTCAAGACTGAGCAGAAAACAAGATGGCTCCATTGGGAAAGATGCCTACTACCAAGCCAGAAAGCCAGAGGTATCACACATACATTCACAAATACACAGCCACGCGCACACACACAGGCATGCACACACACACATAGACATACACAGAGACACACACATATACAGCCACAAACACACAGACATACACAATCACACACACACACACACACACACACACACACACGCACGCACAGCCACCTACCCCCACACACCCCTCAATACCCACTCAGTTTGAGCCCTGGGACCCACATGGTAGAAGAGAACTGTCTCTGCAAGCTGTCCTCTGACCACACACACATAAACAAAAGTCATAATTTTTTCTAAATAATTTATTTAATTTTTTTATGAGCATGAAGATGCCGGATTCCCCTGGAACTGGAGTTACAGACAGTTGTGAGCTGCCTTGTGGGTACTGGGAATTGAACCCAGGTCCTCTAGAAGAGCAGCCAGTGTTCTTAGCCACCAAGCCATCTCTCCAGCCCCTATGATTTTTTTATTCAAAGTTCTCCTCAGAGTCAGGGGACTGAATCCATAAATGAAAAGAGGGAGGGCGGGGACAATGACTGTTACCTGAAGAACATGGACAAGACCAATCACCTGTTCTGATTCAAGACGGAATAACTGGCCTGGGGTTACTCTCATCTAGGGGAACTCAGGCCTAGCAGAACTCAGTACCAGCTTTCTGACTGCGTCTCACACTTGCCTCCACTTCAGTTTCATTTCCTGTCTCTACCTATATCTATGACAGACCAGCTTCCAATTCCCTAAATCTCAGAGGTGTCTGCCCTGACCCCTATGTGTGACACCTCTGGCCATTGTGGTGTCTCTTCAAGTGCTGGGACGCCCATGCTGAGAGGCACATCCTCAGAGCCGATAAGGTTTTAAACATTTTAGCTCTGCCCAGCTCTGTCTCTGAGTTGCTGTGTAACTGTAGGAGAGTTACTCCTCATCTCTGGGCCTAAGACTGAGTCCCATCAGGAACTTTGGGGACCAAACTGAAAATCTGTGTGTCTCTGGTCTGACAGGGTGTAGACCCTGGAAGACATCTGTGATGGATTGGATCATTGTTATCATCAACCTTTCAGGAGAAAAGTCCTTTAAGGTGCAGAATGGGTGTGGCGTTGGGGGTGCTGCCGAGTCTCCAGGAAAGATCTCTGTTCTCAGTTGCCCTGACTGAGATGCTGTTGCTCAGCTATCCAGCAACCACACCAAGAGTCAACAGGATGGGACATGGCATTCTTCTTGCAGATATACTCTAAATCCCACTCAGCTGATGCTGGCCAGGCTAGGCAGGGCTTCAAGACTGGAGAGGGGGATGCTGCAGTTCTGCTGGTTGGGGATAGCAGATAACCAAAGAATGATAGGACAGGACAGGAGGGAGCTCTCTGGGCCTCCGGAGGGCTCAAAAAGGCCAGGGCGCACCTTCCTCCCTCACTCCTCATGCCTGACCGAGAAACAGGGAAATACACCCGTGTGAGTCACTGGGGGTTGGGGGTGTGGGCAATGATGTCAGGAAGGAGGTATGCTCTCAGCCACCAGCTGCAATGATGGCAGCACACACTAGCCAGTGAGCACATACTCACAGGACTGTCGCATGCTCCATGCACGCGCATGTACAGAGTCTCTCTCACCGGTGCTGCAAGGGACATGAAAACCACAGTCTGCCCATGTACTACTACTGTCTTGAGAAGAGCTGACGTCCCTGCATATGTCCAGAGTCACTTGCTCTGAGCCAAGGCCCTGTGTTAGACAGGAGGAAATACAGCAGTGAATAAGCTAGACAAACCCAGTTACCGTGGATGCTGCTTCATACTTGGTCAAACAGCTTTTCACCTGTAGTCCTAGCAGGCTGGGAGGTGGCAGGAAAGAATTTAAGGTCATCCTTGGCTACATAGTAAGTGTGAGGCTTACCTAGGCTATATGTAACCTAGTATCAATAAAATAGCATAAAGACAAACAGATAATATAACAAAAATTGGACGTCATGATTCATCCCTTTAATTGTTACCATATTTGGAAAGCTGAAGCAGGAGAAATGGAAGCCCAGAGCCAACCTGGGATAAACAAAAATAATCATAAGTAATACTATGGTTATAGCCTGGGCTACATAGTGAATTCCAGACCAGCTTGGGCTGCAGAAGGAGACCTTAACTCAAAAAATAAAATTAAAACCAGATGTTATGGCTCATGTCCTTAATCCCAGCACTCGAGGGGCAGAAACCGGTGGATCTTGGAGTTCAAACCCAGCCTGGTCTACAGAGTGAGTTCCAGGGCAGCCAAGGCTACACAGAGAGGCCCTGTCTCAAAAGCAATAAATATAAAATAAAAAATAAAAAAGAGAAAAGAAAAAGATAAATAAAAAATAAATGAAAGCAATTGAAATGTAAATAATGAAAATAAAAAAATAAAATAAAATAAATGAAGAACAAACAATAAATATAAACTTTTTCATAGAAGTATTTGCAGATAAGATTATAAAATATCTGGGGTTTGCTGGAAAGCAAAGGATATGGGGAAAGTAAGACTGGCCCACTGTTGATCACTACGCAGCTAAGGGATGGCCTCACAGAACCTGCTGGATGAGTTTCTCTATTTTTGTACATGTTTAAAATTGCCCATAATATTAAAAGCTATTGCTTTTCAACTGGCAATAAGTGAGATAAAAATGTAAGGGCAGGATAAGGGGATAGAGGCACTAGGAAGTCTCCTTAAGAGGGCTTCTCTGAGGAAGTAGCATTTAACCATGATGATTTGCATGTGTGCCGAGGAGATGGAGACAGAAGAACCAGGAACTCAAGGCTAGCCTTGGCTGTAGAGTGAGCTTGAGACTAGCTTAGGCTTCATGAGACCCCTATCTCTAAATAAATCAATAAAAACTGAAGTCACAAGTGCAAATCATGTGTGTGTGTGTGTGTGTGTGTGTGTGTGTGTGTGTGTGTGTGTGTGTTCTCTTAGGAAAGGCCTTTCAAGTCAGGGAAAGCAAATTTCAAAGACCATAAGATACTAATACAGATAAGGAAGAGGGAGCCATAAGAGGACTGCTGAGCTGCTGAGTCCAGAGTTGCAGAAACGAGAGCCCAAGATGAGAGCAGAGGGTACTGGAATGACCACAAATATTGTATTTGCCAGCTATGAAAAAGTGAGTCCCTGTGTTTTCAACTGTTAAATGAGATGGTGCCAGGCTGGCAGGATATGTAAATGTTTGGCACTTGCCTCAAAAAAGAAAGGCAAGCTGCACTAGGAAAAGTCAGTAGCCCCCAAAGTCAACTGGGTGGTGTGGCTTTCTGCATAATAAAGGGCTGGTGGCTTGGAGCAGGAGCAGAAAGATAAGCAGGTCAACAGGGCAGGATTCTGAACAAATACAGGGAAGAAGGCAGAAGGGAGCCGGGAACAAGGCAGGGCGATAGACAGAGGGTGCCACGAGGAAAGACGAAATGGAAGAAAAGTCGGGTTAAGTTAGAAGCTAGCTGAGACTGCCCCAGAAAAAGGCCGGACAGGTTTAAACTACACAGTTGTCTCAGTGCCTTTATTATTAAACCCTAAGTGGCACCCCGAAAGCCCTGAAATAAGAAGGCAGCCTGTCTGACAGGGGAGCTACAGTCTATCCAGAGCATGGAGACACATGGTTTGATCTGGAATAGGACTGTAAAGATTATTCTGTGGCTCTGACTGGAGTTTGCAGAGGGCTGCATCAGTCTGGGCAAGCCAGTAGTGTGGTAGTGGGAGCGCCAGCTTGGGATTTCTTTTGCAGCTTTGCCCAAAGATGTGGTGCGAAGTGTAATATCAAGAACAGAGCTAAGGGCAAGGCAGTGGTGGCACATGCCTTTAATCCCAGCACTTGGGAGGCAGAGGCAGGTGGATTTCTGAGTTCGAGGCCAGCCTGGTCTACAAAGTGAGTTCTAGGACAGCCAGAGCTATACAGACCAAACAAACAAAACAGAGCTAAGTGTTTGATTTCAGAACCCGGGACAGAGACTGCGGTACATGTTTTACACATCAAAGCAGACCTGGCCTCCAGGTTCTCCCAACATCCCTCAGTCCTTACTTGGAATACCCTGCCCCCAACTCTGATGTTCCAGCTCACAGGCTCTTCCCTATATAACCCAGACATTTTGGTCTCCTTGCTCTGTCTCCTTCTCTCTCTTCTTCCCCTTCTCTTCTCTCTCTGCACACCCCCTCCCCCCGTGGTGACTTCCCTAGCCTCCGTCCTTCAGGCCACTGAGCTCTCTTCCCAGAGCTGCTTTCCAATAAACCTGCATTTAATATAATCTAATCTGGCTTGACTTGGTTCATTTCACCAGCGGAGAAATAACCTATTTCTAAACACCATTCCAAATCTAGCCTTGAGTTCCAAGGTAAGGCACTGGACTTTCTAGGCTGGGAAGCAAGGAGCTTTGTGGCTATGAAAGACAAAGGACACTGAATGTCGCTATCTGTTAGGTACACAAACCACACAGATGAATGAATGCGCACACTCTGGGTATCTGGAATCCATCTTCCTTGTCCCACTCTTCCCAGTGGATGACCCCCAGACTCACTGCCATCTTGTTAGTGCTTAGCCCCAGCACTAACAAGACCCATTTCTCCTAGTTCCCTGACAGCTCTCATTGCCCCTGTATTGTCTCCTGGAGAAAAAGTTTTCACAATTATTTTTGTTCGTTTTTTTGTTTTGTTTTAGAGACAGGCTCTTGCCACAGAACCCAAGCTGGTGGCCCTGGAACTCACTATATAGCCCTGATTGCTTCAAACTGTCAATAATTCTTCTGCCTTAACCTCCGATGTAACCCCACCCCCTCCCCCTAATGCCTTGCCTCCCTGGGTTGACATGGCTCTGACTGTTCCTAATGGAGTCCTGTCCCTACCTCCAATTTGCTTCCCTTGGCCTCTTCTGTTCACAAACAGACCTCCTTCCCACCCTTCAGCCTGAGGCCCTATAGAAAATGATCATTCAACAAATATTTGTCTAGCACTGTCTGTGGGTCAAACTGTCTGCTCTTCTGCCTGCTGCCACAAAGGTGGAGCCTCAGCACACCGGCTGCATTGCACAGGAAGGTTACAAGCCTCACACAAGTGACTCAGTGCCCCTAAGCTACTGTCTGCTGGAGCTTGTTAGCAAACCTAAGCAACTCAGCAGGATTTAGCCTAAGGTACACAGTAAGTCTAGCACACAGTAAGACTAAAAGCTAGCTACTGATGTGCACTCAGGCCTGCCTTAGCTGCTTGTCTGAGAACATAGCACACCTGGGAATGTAATCCTGTCCACACTTCTAATCCTGTGGTCCTTTTTTTTTTAAAGATTTATTTATTTTTATTATTATACATAAGTACACTGTAGCTGTCTTCAGACACCCTGGAAGAGGGCGTCAGATCTCATTTTGGATGGTTGTGAGTCACCATGTGGTTGCTGAGAATTGAACTCAGGACCTCTGGAAGAGCCAGTGCTCTTAACTGCTGAGCCATCTCTCCAGCTTCCTCTATAGTCTTTATAATCATAACTAGTGTTGGGCTAATGTCAGGGAGGGGAGGAGCTGAAACTGAATGGTGACCTTATCGATGGTCATCTTATGAATCCATCTATGAGAGACTTGGATATGAGTCTGAGTCTCTTTACTCCTGGGTTACACTGTACTATGTGTTCTGATGTATGTGATGGCCAGTGGCCCTGAGGACCATCCCATCCCAACTTTGGGTACCATAATGTCCAGAAACTGCTCACTGTAGAGACAACGTGGCAACATGGGTGAGGACCCAAGGCTTGGGGCTGGTCGGAGACTTGGCCCCTGGTCCAGCTATGCAATCTATGGCTTGCATCTTTATGAGGCTTACCCGATCTATCTTCTCACCTAGGAAGCAGGATGCCACAGTTCTTGGCACTGCCCCTGTCCAGGGCTGCTTTGGCTGTGCCCAAGGCCAGTAATATCAGCCACTCAGATCTGACCATTAGGTATGTTTAGAACTCTCCCAACAGTCACGTGGAGTTCCATGGTATATAAAGGGGAATTGGAAGCCTGGAGCAACTAAGAACATCAGTGCAGCAAGTACTAGGTAAGACTTGTACTGGGCTCATCAACTTCCTGCCTCTGGTGATGGAGGAAAAGGAGTCAGAGCCTGTGGCTGCCTGGGGACAGCAGGACTGCCCGATGGCATATCATGTTGCTCCCACTTAGAGCACTTCTGACAAAAGGCAGCAAGGTAGCTTAGGTCCCTCTACACAACAGTTAGCCTCTAGCTACTGCCTCAGACACTAGCCACTTAACTCTTAGCACAGGTGGTCCAAGTAGCCCAGGCTAGGTACAATCTCACTCTGGTCCAGCACTTCCCTTTCCCTCTGTAATATTGATCATCTAGTTGTGGAATAATGACCTTCTGGTGTCCACCACAGACTGCACTGGGCAAGCCTAAAGGCTTCAGAGAGGTTGAGATTCAAGGAGATGGGACTTCCACCCCTTCTCAAGTGGTCCCCCTTTTCAACCAAGGAAGTTACACCGACTGCCAGCAGTCTCCAATGCCTTCTGTGCTGTGAAATGGTGACCATGAGCCACAAAAGGGGCCACAGAGGGATCTTTTCTACCTCCCAATACAGGGGCAACAGAAGAAGAGAAAGACCAGGCTCATGGAACCCAAGGTTGGGTATCACGGGGGGCAGGTATAGGACAGGGGGCATCCACTGCCATCAGGACCAGCTGCAAGCACAATGCCAGAGTCAGTTATATAGGAAACAGACAACAGCATTGGCACTCGGGGACAAGAAAAAGAGAAAAGCAACAAGAGAAGAAAAACGATGAAGAAAAAAACCCAAATCAAAGTTAGTGGATTTTTAAATTAAATATCTACAGGTGCAAACACTGTCAAAGAGTAAACCTAATCCTTTAATATGGAACAAACCTGAATATGTGGGAATCAGCTTTTCTGCCAGCAAGATGCCAAAGATCTTCGAATGTGTCAACTCCCGACACATAAAAAGCCCCTGGAAAAGGAGGCTCCCCCACGATATTTGAGATTCTTTTTCTACCATGTGGGAGAATAGAGAGAACCCCAAGGCAGGCTAAGCCAGGTATGGTGGTTCACATCTGTAAACCCAGCACTCAAAAGGCAAAGAAAGGACTGTTGTAAGCTCAAGACCAGTTTCAGCTACAGTTTAAGATTCTGTCTCAGCTTGGTAGTGGTGGTGCACCCCTTTAATTCCACGACTCAGGAGGCAAAGGCAGGTGGACCTCTGAGTTCGAAGTCAGCCTAGTCTACAGAGTGAGTTCCAGGACAGTCAGGGATACACAGAGAAACCTTTCCTCAAAACAAATAAGAAAAGATCCTGTCTCAAGACAAAAACATGAAAGATGAGTTAGTTTCCTTACTCACTTCTATTTGTTAACAGCCCAAGGCAGGAAGATGTCCGCTGTGTAGTGCTGTCTTTCCTTTTAGACACCCCTGGGGGTGCAGAGTATAAAGAGGGACTTCTCGACCTCCCCCAACCGTCAACCCCCTCACCTCTCACCAGCCTCCTGTTCCACCACACTTCAGAAGCAGAGACCTGCTCCCTGCGATCTTTAGACATCAGTGAGTTCATCAGCACTGCTCTAAGCCAGGGCTGGGTTCAAGAGAAGCCCTGCCTGGGCAAACCCATCTTCCCTCTGGCCAAGTCTGACTCCAGAATGAAATTGAGAGGCTGACCAGGACTGGCCCGTAGAACAAAAAGGCCACAGCTATGTGTCAGACACTGCTTTTTAAACAGACTGAAATGCTCTGAGGTTTAACCAATAAAACAAAAACGAGAAAAACGTTTATGTTGAGCTATGTAGATCCCCAGGGCTGGGTTTTGCAATCGGCCTCCAAGCTTTAACTACGGTTGGTAAGTTCTAACATTTGTTTATAGTCCTCTCACTAGGACTAATAGTCTCCTGCCTCTGTGGTAGAGAGAGAAGCCCGAGGGCAGAGTTGGAAACCAGGTTGGGGTGGGTGGGAGAGCTGTATAGGTTTGGCTTCTAGAGGTCTGAGTCAGCGGGGCAGGCAGGGCGGGCCCAGTCCACACATGCTCTTGGAGAACTGGGTACAGGAATGTTCCACCCGCCCAGGAGCCGGCTCTGCCCACCGAGTCCTGGCTCCTTCTCCCTTAGACTTTGAAACTCAGCTGCAGACGGGAGATGCTCCAGAGCCTGGAACTGTGGTTGGTAGGTTCAGCCAGGGGCCTTCAGAACAGCCTGGTCCTGGGGACTGGCTCAAGGTAAACAGGGCCACGCCAGACTATCCAGAGCTGGGCTCTGGCCCCAGAGCATCCCCCACCCTGCTGGGTGAGGTGGTAGCTGGTACCACCTTCACTGGGACTCAGGGTCACTGTCTGTATAGTAAGTTGACCTCGGTGCAGTGGGTTCATCTTGACTAGACACTCAGATGCTCTGAGCACATGCCTGTGATATGCTCTTGTAACTTGCTCTGCATCTGCTCAGGGACACTGGACCTCTGTCTAGGCTGATTGTCCCTCAAGGTTCTCTTGACTCTCTAATGAATTGCTCAAGGGGCCTATGAAGTAACACCACACAGCCCAAGCAGCATATACTTAGGGAACACTCTTGCTGCATACGTGACTCTGGCTATGTAGGGATGTTATTGTGTGCTGAGGACTGTGTTGTCACTGCGTAGCAAAGTGGCTAAGACTTACCTGCAGACAGATGGCAGTGCATGAGTGGTCATAGCTGTGAATACATAAGAGAGTCTGGCAGTGTCACCAAGGTGTGACTATGTGGGCTCGAGAGCACATGTGTGTGAGTGGTCACATGTAGCCTTTGGGCAAAGCATATGGGTGTGTGCATTTGTGTCTGTTTGTGGCAGCACATCTACAACCAAGGACTGTGTCTGAGGCTGCAGTGACACAGCCATGGCACAGAGATGCACAGCTCTCCTGTATCCTAAAGGGGGCAGAATGCAGGCTCTCAGGTCTGCCTTCATCCTCCCCACCCCACCCCCCATCTTGACATAAGCACAAAACAGACTCCTTTTCCAGGGCTGGGCCAAGATTGGGGGGGACCCGTGGATTCCCAACCCCCATCCCAGGTTCTGGTAGCTGCTCAGGACAGAAAGGGAGGCCTTGTTTTCCAGCCCTCTCAGAGCAAAGTGAGAGGAAACTAGAGGCAGCTGGGCCCAGCTCAGTCTGGAACATCTGCCTGGCATGTGACTAAGGCCAACAAGCCCTGTCACCATAGCATCCTCTTCCCCCATGCTCCCTCAGTCTCCTGCTGGGGGACACTCTGCCCAACTCAGAATGATCACAAATTCCTCCAATGCACAGATAGAAACCAGAGACAAGGAGGGGATTGTGCCATCTCCATTCACCTGCTACCAGCCAGAGGCCTTGGTGTTACCTGAAGCAGGTCTGGTCTATCTCTAGCCTTTTCTTTCTCTTTCTTACGTGTCTCTCTATGTAGATCAGGCTGGCCTCACAGAGATTCGTCTACCTCTACCTCCAAAGTGCTGGGATTAAAGGTGCGAGCCACTATGCCTGGTGTCTAGCCTTCAGATTCTTTCAGATTCTCCTCCTAGGTCCAAGCCCTTTTGAGACCCCACTGTCATGATGACAGGAATGGGAGGTGGTTCCTTCTCAGCAGAGGGAAACAGGAGGGCAAGGGTTTTCCTTAGGGCAGGAAGTATTAGCAGGGAGCTTTCCAGGCACCACGGGTTAGGAGGAACATTCCAGAGGCCTCAGGAAGGAGCCCTACCCACACCCACCTCAGAGCCGTCTTTACAGAAAACTACATGGAGGTCAAAGCAGAGATGGGGTTACAAATGAGACCTCGGTTCCTTTAACAGTAGGAAAATGAAGGCAGGCAGGGAGGGGAAAATTCCTCAGAAAGTCCCAAATCTGACCTAATTTTGACCTAGAGCCAAGGGGCTCCATTCCAAAAGTTCCTGTGAGGACACCATGGACTAAACAAGTGCCATTCCTCACCCCTTGCCATGAGCTCCTGCGACTCAGACCTGACCTTCCTGGTGAGCCTGACCCTCCAAAACCCCACCTTGAGCCCCACTGCCTCCGAAAGAGGACTGGTTTGGTTTTGTGTTTTTTCCATTTGTGAAAGGATTATGCCCAGTCATCAGGGCACTCCTGTGGGCACAGAGGTGAGTCTTCTTTTAAGTTCTAAAATGGGAGCCACTGTAGGGCTGGGCTCCCAAGACTGACCAAGTCTCTGCCTCCCCCATGCTAGGCTGGAACTTTCCAGGGTCAGCTCCCTAGGACAGGCATCACCCGAGACTATGCTGGGCACATCCTCTTCTTCAGCCCTCAGCACCCCTGCACATGACTTTACCCACTTGGAGATGGGGAAGGGCCGCCATTATGGCTCAGTCAATAAAGTGCTTGCAGCACTAGCCTGAGGATCTGAGTTCAAATCCCTGCCATCTACAAAAGTAAAAAGTCAGATCTTAGGCATGACTGCACATGTCTTTAATCACAGAACTAGAAGGCAGAGGCAGGCGGATCTCTGACTTTCAGGCTAGCCAAGACTACATTATATACTGCTCGCCTGCTGTAATCCCAGCACTGGGGAGGCAGAGACAACAGGATCCCTAGAGTTCACTGGTCAGCCAGCCTAGCCCAATTAGTAAGTTCCAGACAAACGAGAACTCAAAATATTAGGCAGAAAGCAACTGAAAACACCCAACTTTGACTTCTGGCCTCCATGAGCACCTCCCCCAAGTTCATACACACACATACATGAACACACACACATAAACACACACACTGAGGCACAGGCAAATGAGGAGGAGGACGGGGCCCTGGTTGGAAGAAGCCATGTCATCAGCTGTGGGGGTGGGGTCCTCTACTGCCTCTCACCAGCATAGCCCTGTTCCTGTTTTTAAGTTACGAATTAAGTTTTAGACCCACTAAGATCACTGAATCTAGTCCGGTGGGGTAGTCTGGGTTCTGTCAGCAACCCTCCCCCACCCCACCCCCCACCCCCCACCAATCTCACTGCTTCCAGGATTCAGAAAGAAGAAGCTGTGCTTCTATTACACTAGTTAACTGGAAAAGGTTTATCAAGAAAAGAGTTAAGCAGCAGGACCCAGGAGCAGAACATGGCTTCCCAGGGAGGCAAGGGGGGGCAGGGTCACTTCCCAACAACCAGCTACTGGGCCACACACAGGCCTGAGGGTTACAGGGCAGCAATGCCTGGAGGATGTAAACATAGGTGGGTGACTGCACAAACTGACCAGTGAGTCTGGCCACACATGGGGGTCGAGAGATCCCAGCTTCTGGGATTTCGGTCAGATTTCCTTCCCACTGTGCAACAAGAGTAATTTGAGAAGACCAAGCCACAGAAACAAAGGTGCCTGGACCTGCTAGGAGAATGGGGAGTTACGCTGGTAACTTTTGAAAGTTCCCCTCCAGAAAGGCACCACCAGGGCCCAGTGCTCCCTGGATTGAGCACCTTGAGCCTACAGAAGGGAAAGTATTTGCATGGTCCCCTAATCAAGGAAAAGTGGGGGAGGGAGGTGTCCCTCAACCAACATATTGAGGAATCCAAGGCCTATAGGAGGGAGTTGGCCTGCAGTCCCTCCTGCAGAGGCATGGGTAGGACAGGGAAAGACAGAGAGCACAGAGCACGGATGGTCCCTCCCCTCTGTCATACAGAGCAAAACCCACAGAGAGGACACCAAACTTGCTTTGGGAATGGTAAGAGGAGGGACCACATCGCTCTTCTGCCCAAAATGTCCTTCACTCCATTTACTGTCTTTTGCAGGTCCTTGTTACTCTTCAAGATACTGCCGGAATGTCACCTACTCCGTGAAGTGTCCCCCTAACCAGCAGAGTTCTGTGGTCCTCTGAGGAGTTTCCAGGAATCTTTAAGTGTCGCCTCTCATTCTGCATTGTTTGCTAAGTCTATTGTCTTGAAAAGTGGCTCTTCCAGGACAGACAAGTTCTAGCCTTGATCACCCATGTCTCAGCCAAGGCCACAGCAGTCTATGGAGTCCACGGAATGAACAGGGTGTGGTGGCCAGATGAGTGTGCACTATAGGCTCAAGAGAAGCTTCATCTTTAGGGACTGACCAGCAGCCCAGGCTTTGGCTCAGAGGGCTACTGCCATTCATCTATCTCTAAAGTCAGGGGAAAGTATTCCAGGGATACCAGGACTTCTCAAAAGTCCCTTGTCTTCTCCTAGAAAGAACAGGCCACTCACCTCACCCGCCCCGGGCACCAGAGCCACTGCTAATGACAGGAGTGGAATAGACAGGTGGGAAGAGGCCCTGCAGAGCTGGTCAGAGTCTGTCAGAGGTGGTCATACATGTGGAGAGTCTTCTCCAGCTGCTGGCCTACCCGCTGGTAGAAAAGAATCTGCTGGCGCAGGTAGCTTTGCATCATATGCTTAAAATCGAGCTCACGGCGCTGGTGGAAATGGTTCATCTCGGCCTGCAGGGCGAAGCCTACCACACGGCAGCGCCTGCGAATGCCATCTGCCTCTTCCTGAGCCATTCGGCCCTCATCACTCATGCGCTGGCTTTCCTTCACCTTGGCAAAGGCACCTGGCAGGACAGAGCACAGGACAGGCAGGTCAGGGCTTGTATCTCCCTTGTTCACTCTCTGTATATCCCTCTAGTCCCACAGGGTGAATGACAGGCGTATTGCCTCCATTAAGAAGGACTTCACCCATGAAGCCACCTGGCTGGCTCTGTCAGAACATCACAGGTCTCACGGTCTCATATTTTATTTAGCCTTGGTAGCAATCTTCCAAAAAAGCCTTCCCTGTTCCCTAGAACCTCTGAGGCTTCCCGACATTTTCTTAGTTCTCACACACTGGCTGGTGGTCCCTGAGTTGTGAGCTGGGTGAGTTCAAGGACTTGCATGTTCCTCTGTATTCCCCAGTTCTTATAAGGTCTGGCCCAGGCAGATGTAGACACGTCTGCTGAAATGACTCATCTCATCCCTGAGTTGCTATGACAGTGACATCTCCCTGACTTGAGTGTCTATTTCACAGTATCCAAAGATATTTCCTAAGCTAGATGCTGTGCCTGGCTCTTCACTGACTGCACATGACAGTTCACACCCGGTACTCTGCCTAAGAGGCCTCTGGGAGTTGGCTCTTGCACATGTCACTTCCACAATGACACCATGTCCATCCAACCTGCCCAGTTCTTTCCTATCTTACCCATGCCTGCTGGATCCCTATCCATAATTCAAGGCCTGGATCAGGTTCCACTTCCACGACGAATTCTCCTCAGTGCCCCAGGCAGACTGACTCCCAACACACCTGTCTCCGGCCTGTTGTCATACTGCTGGTTCTAAAAGAACACTTCAAAAGGCCACCTGGTATGTCTCCCTTACATACAATAGCTCCCCACTCCTTACTCCTGCCCCAACAGAAGCAGAGACTGTAGAGATAAATAAGTGACAGATGGTAATGGAAAGGATAAACCTGGGCAAGGGGCTTAATCCGGGAGAATTGGAACGAATCTACAAACAGTTAATGATTTCGGCTTTGAACTGCCTTTAAGCCAGTCTTAAGAAGACAAGGCAGTGTGTCCATGCCTGGCACACACTCTTCAAAGGACAAAAGGGAGCCCCCATCCTCCTTTTGTTAGTTGTTTTAAGATTTACTTCATTTTTGTATGTTACACAGGAGGATATGTGCATGAGAGTGCCAGTGCAGGCCAGAGACATTGGATCCCTCTAGACCCCAGGAGTCACAGGCAGTTGTGAGCCACCTGATATGGGTGCTGGGAGCTGTATCCAGGTCCTCTGGTAGAGCGGCCAATGCTCTTAACTGTTGAGTCATCTCCCCCTAGTCTTTCTTTGGTTTTGATTTGTTTTTTGGTTTCTTTTTGAGACAGGATTTCATGTAGACCAAGCTGATCTCAAACACGTGTTCCTTTTTTTTATGTGACACTAAAGATTGAACCCAGGGTCTTACGCATGTTCTGCAAGTACTTCACCAAATAAGATACATCTCCGGCCCATGCTACTTCTTCTACATGATATACCAAGTATACCCTGACCCACGCTACTTCTTCTATGCAGTACTCTCTTAATACTTACTCAAGTTGCCAGAAATGTTCAAATGTACTTACAAGGCATTTCCTATCTGCTAGTGCTCTGCATGCTAGAAATAACTCCAGATGCCTTTATCAGAGACGCCATCTTTACTAGTCAGCAAGAGCAGGGCTAATACCTTAAGTTTGGAGAGAGATACTTCCATAGTACCCTAAATCTGTAACCCCCAGCTTTCACATCACTCAGGCCTCAGACACCTTCTGACAGTTACCACCTGCCTCCTGCTCCATGCTGATGGTCCAATCCTGGGCACAGGAGGGAACACAGGAAGAGACTGGAGACCTGGAGAGATCCTCAGGGGCAGCTGTTCAGTCCCATCACGATGACTATTTTAAGAAGAAACTAAGGGGGGGGGGGTGGCTGGAGAGACCGCACAGTGGTTAAGAGCACTGACTGTTCTTCCAGAGGTCCTGAGTTCAATTCCCAGCAACCACATGGTGGCTCACCACCATCTGTAATCGGATCTGATGCCCTCTTCTGGTGTGTCTGAAGATAGTGACAGTGTACTCATATGCAATAAATAGATAAATAAATCTTTAGGAGAGGAGGAGGAGGGAGAGGAGGAAGAGGAGGAGGAGGGAGGGGAAGAAGAAGAAACTAAGATCTGGGGGATGGACAGAATCGCTACAAAAACCCTATGTAAGGCCTTTAGACAGTGGACACAAGGCTCCAAGAAGGTCATGGGTAGGAGGGACCATAAGAAATAAAAGATCGGGCTGGTGAGACGGCTCAGTGGGTAAGAGCACCTGACTGCTCTTCCGAAGGTCCAGAGTTCAAATCCCAGCAAACCACATGGTGGCTCACAACCATCCGTAATGAAATCTGACGCCCTCTTCTGGTGTGTCTGAAGACAGCTACAGTGTACTTACATATAATAAATAAGTAAATCTTTAAAAAAAAAAAAAGAAAGTTAAGCGTCAGCAAACAACAGAGTCTACCTGAAGCAGAGACCCAGAAGAAGCCTGGATCCCACTGGTTGAGTCTGGGAGCAGTGCTGGTAGATCAACACTCAAAGAAAGATTTTCTTGGGGCTGGAGAGATGGCTCAGTGGTTAAGAGGCTGACTGTTCTTCCAGAGGACCTGGGATTCATTCCCAGCATCCACATGGCAGCTCCCAACTCCATGTAATTCCAGCCTCAAAGGATTAAATGCTCTCTTCTGACCTCCACAGGTATCAAGTATCTATATGGTACTGAGACATATATATGCAGGCAAAACACTCATACACATAAAATAAGTTAAAATTTTTTTAAAAGAAATATTTTCATGCCCATGACCTTGAAGGATGATTAAAGCCACTTTTGTTGATGAGATAAGATAGTGACTCAAGTGGCAAAAAAGAGCCTACCGAAATCACTAGGTATCCGGAGACAGGCAGGACTTGGGGTAAAGGCTTCAGAAGGGGCAAGGAGAGGCAGAGGCAGAGGCCCCCAGCCTGCTCTCCATCTGTGGTGGTTTGAATGAGAATGGTACTTGCAGGCTCCTAGGCCTCATCTCCAGTTGGTGGAACTGTTTGGGAAGGATTAGGAGGTGTGTCCTCATTGCAGGAAGTGTGACATGTGGGTGGGCTTTGAAGTTTCCAAAGTCCATGCCATTCCCAATTCTCCCTCCCCCCGACCCGTACCTTATAGATGAGCTGTAAGCTCTCAGCTACTGCTCCAGCAGCAGCCCTGCCTGCTGCCATGCTCCTCACCATAGTGATCATGAACTCTTACCCTTTGAAATTGTGAGCCCCAATAAATATAGAAAAGTAACTAAGATACCATCATTTAATTAAGTCATCACCTGGTGACTTAATTCTGGGTCAAGACCAATAAAAGCTAAGAAGTCCCACTTGAGCAGGCTGGTGTCACGTGTGTCAAGAACACTTCTACGGTCCACTTAGGACTCAATGTGAGGTCCTCCGAGGGTTGCCTCCTGGCTTGGCACACTAGATCTCAGGGATAAGGAGTTAGGGCTTGGAGACTCTTAGCTGCAGAGCCCCAGGGTCCCAGGCATTTTTGCTAGCCCCCCCCCCCAACTTAAAACTTAAAACTACCTACTCTAAATTTGGGGGCAGGAAATTTGAGTCCTAGTACCAGATCTTACACCTCCAGAAAACTATTACTCTGGCTGGGTTGTCCCCAAACAGTATTAGATGTGATGCTGCTGTAAAGTGCTCATAACAACAAAGCGCCTTAAGAGTTTCTACATCTGTAAAATGGGACAATAACGGCACCAGCTCTATAGGAACTGTGGTTTAATTGAATATGCACAAAGTGCCAATCCTTGCACCTGCCATAGACTAGGACTCAGAATGCTTTATGCTTTGGTATGCAAAATGCCTCCATGTATGTGTGTATGTATATATGGATGTATGCATATATGTGTGCAGTCATGTTCAGGTAGGTGTAGGAATGTATGTGCCATGGTGTCATACCATTACATATAATTAAGAACAAAGCTAATAGAGGAGAAAGGAGAAGGAAGAGGAGGAGAAGGAAGAGGAAGAGGAGGAGAAGGAAGAGGAGGAAGAGGAGGAGGAAGAAGAAGAGGAGGAGGAAGAGGAGGGAAAAAGCAGCAGCTGCTGTTTAGGTGAAGAAAGGATTACGTAAGGAAAAACCTATCTGTCCCCTAGTCAGGACTACCCTCCTTTAGATAGGCTATGAGCTCCGTGATCCCTTGAGGATACTGTGTACTCCCTGGCCTTTCTTGGGCACACAAAGCACAGAAACTGAGGTGATGCTGGAGTATTCAGCCCAAGCCTCCTTCCTCCCTCCTTTCCCCTCCGTATCAACTCCAATTGTCCAGCTCTTGGGAGGTTCCGTCCTCCATCTTCCTGGTGCAGTAGATTCCAACATACTGGGCCTTTGTATCTTCTCTGCTATCAAATCACCTCAATGCTGCTTATCTGTGAAACTAAGGGGACCATACCAGTGACTTAGTAGTAGGGGTTTGGGATTGATCTCTGACCTTGCTGGCTCTCAGAGAGGACTCTGAGTCCTGATTAGCTCTGGGTAGTCACTACACCCCCTTTTGTGACAAGATTGTGACAAGAAAAGCTATTACAAAGCTTTTCTTTCCCACAAATGCCCACGTGGGCAGAACAGGCTGGTGAGCTGAGCTCAGCTCCAGTCAGATTCCATGTCTTACATCAACATGGTGTCTTAGGGAGAAACTCACCAAGGTCACCTCATCTGAGAGGTCCCTTCAAGAAGGTCCCTTCAGGCTGGTTTCCAGACTCCCCAGCCTGGGCCTCCTCTAACTGTTCCCTCTCCTGTTCACCATTTGTTCAAATGTCTAGATGGGATAGACAGAATTCCGGGGCCTGCTGCCAAACGTCCTGTTCCTTTCTCTGAGAAAAGCCTCTATCCACAAGGTTAGCTCGGGATGCTCTCAAGCTGCAGTTTCCAAAGCTTGCCCAGTTCTCCTCCAAGCTCCTCTCTGGCACTCACACCAGACTCAGGACAGAGCCCAGAAGCTAGAGTAAGCAGGGCTAGCACTGCAGGAGGCTGATCCAGGGAAGTGAAGGCAGGCAGCATCTGCCCCTGACTCTAAGAAACATCTCAAGTAGAGACAGAGACATGGTCTCTCCTGCCTTCCTACCTATCTGAGGTAAAAAGGACAATATGGCTTTACTCCCTTCTCCTTTGATTACAGCCTGGGAGCACTGAGTGTGTGGACGAGTGGTTGCCCTCTTGCCCCAACTCTGCCCTAAGTGAGAGTTTCTAGCCCCTGAGTTTGGGCAGCTGTTTAATCAGTGTGCCCAGCCTCTTGCTGCCCACACAATAACATGCTATCTGAGGAGCTGGTTGAACCAGCTCTCCCAGGCCCAGCACAGTGTGTGGCTCTACTTCCGCACAGGGAGGCACCAGCTCTGCCAGGCTGTGCCTCCGCTACCAGTTATCTCCTGTGCCTCGAGTGCAAAGCCAGATCTATGGGACCAGCCTGAGGCACAGGGCAGGCCTTCCCCAGAAGCCTCTATCTCAAAGGCATAAGAAATGAAAGTCTAGGAAGGCAAAGGCTCTTCCCAACCAGGGACACAAGGCAAACGGGAGGCAAAGCTGGGCTAGAACTCAGGTTTTGAAATCCTGAGGCTGAAAGAAGAAAGGTAGGCGGAGATGAGAGAGTTGAGTAAACAGAAGAGGTGAAGGGGAAAGTGGCCTGGAAGCTGGAGAAGCTCTGACAGCCACCTTCCTAACTAGGTCAGGGGCCTAGGTGTGGGGTAACTTATTTGCCGTTCCCTATACTAGAGTCAGAGGGCTGCCCAGAGCAAAACTCCCTGACCTCATGCCCTGCATATATTCTTCCTGAGTTACTAGCCCCAGGGAGGACCACACCTCTGTCTTGACATCTGCCTTCCCTAAATCCCAGGACTCAATCCTTGGCTAGATCCTTACGCAAGAGAACCCCAGCTTGGGAAGCAGGAGATAGATTGGCCCATGTGAACAGAGCCCTGGACCCCTGGCTGTATTCCCCACCCCCTGCCCAGCTGAGTGCCCCATGTGACCCAGGATGAGTCACTTCACTGGCAGTTCCTTAACAGTTCTAGCAGCAACAGGCAGGGGCTCATCCTGTCCCTCCCCCATACCGGGGACCATGAGAACTGAAAACGTGACGGGCCTGGGAAGCTGCCAATATGACTGTGTCCTTGGGGAGTTGGAGGGAGGAAGGGATAGTGCCGGCTGAGCCACAGACTTGTGTGCAACCCCTCTCCTGTGAATAGACGTCTTCGTCTGCCAAAATGAGGGCAGATAGTGGCTAACAGATAGTGATAGTGGCTAGCACACAGGACAGAGGGAGTCTGCGTTCCCAGAACTCAGTAATACCTTGGGGTTCCATGCATGATGGGGTAAGTGAGACACGGAAAAGAAACAAAACAAATCAAAATCTGGAATGGATAAGAGGCATACACACAGAGCTCAGTGAGAACAAAGACCAAAGCTGTCCATGCTATCTCTCTGCCTACAACAGCACTCTGCAGAGAACTGTCTTAACACACTTGTTGAGCAGCGAAGGAGATGGAGACAGGAAAGTGTGATGAGCTGTTCATAGTCCAGGCTCTCCCATATTCCCAGGGACCAGGACACTCATGCAGGCTTACCTTTCTGCAGGTGGATAATGTCAGGGAAGTTGGAGAGTAGGCCCTGGTAGAGAGACAGTGTGTCAAGCATTTGGAAGAGGTCGTGCTTGGGCTGTTCCGCAAACATTTCGCCAACGGTTTCATAGGTCCGGCCAGTGTGAGAAATGGCATTGTTGAGAGCATCAGACCTAAAGGGAGGGTCCATCTGGAAGGCATGGCTAATGGCCTGGAAGGCACTTCCTAGCTTCTGGAATTCCTTGCGGAAGCCCCCCACATGCTTCCGCACCAGCTCCGCCGCCACGTTGCTAAGCTGTAGGACGCTGTCATCCATCTTCTTACTGAAAGCCTTGAATGTATCCACGCGGTCCTCTACATCCTGCAGATCCTGGTGCTCTGTGGGGATCTGGAAAGTGAGCAGAAAACTGGCGCCCACCATCTCATCCTTCTCTGCCCGGCGCTTACCCATCTTCCACTGCTTGTCATCCAGGCAGCTGAGGAAGTGCTGGAAGCCCTCATACTGGGAGAGCACAGGGTGGCTGGTCATGTGGTCCATCCAGAGGATGAGCCTTCGCTTGCGCTTCTCGATGAAGTCCTCTTCGAAGCGGCCTGTGGCCTGCTTCTCAGGCAGGTGGGGCACTGAGATCACTGTGAACTTGTGTAGAAGGCGGTTGTACAGCCAATCAAAGTGTTTGTAGCGCCGGTAAACAGGCGAGCCTGCGTGGGTGGGTGTAAGCTTGTAAGAGATGTAACTTTTAATGCCTTTGAACTTGGTCTGTTTGGTGGGGTCCTCTATGGAGCAGGCAAATGGGTGGGGGTTGGCCTTCCACTGAGGGCCACGTGGGCCCATCTCAATGGAGTAAGTCTCAGCAATCTTGGCCATCATGGGCACATCACCAAGGATGAAGGCCTCCACTCCAGAGCGTACGAAGCACGAGAAACGATTGAGGTTCCGTCCTACCACACTGCCCCGCTTGGCAGACGCCAGGCTGTCCTGCCTTTCCAGGGGTGCCTTGGGTCGGAAAGCCATATGCTGGTTGGGGTAGGCACCCGGGTAGGAGAGGTTGAGTGGAGGGTGCCCATTGGTACCTAGGCCGCCAGCTAGTGGCTCTTCTACCACTGTGCACCCATCATCCCAGTCATCCCAATCATCATCATCATCATCCTCGAAGCTTCCTGGGTTTGAGAGGAAGCCGCTGCCCCCACCACTCCTGGCTGGACTGGCCATACTCGGGCTGCTATACAAACTCCCCTGGGTGCCCAGGGAGCCTGCAGGGCTGTTGGAATAGTCCACATGGTTGGTGCTGATGCCAGGACGGACAATCTCGACGTAAGAAGCAGGGAAGAGCCCTGTCTCCCCACGGCTGTTCTGTCCCTGCAGCCAGCCGTCCAGTGAGGTCTCACTGAAGATAACCAGCTCTTCGTCCTGCTGGATACTGATTTCCTCCTTGTTCTCACTGTGGAAATCATAGAGGGCTCGGCCTTTCAGTGCCATGGCTCAGCTATCTGTTAGGTCAAGACTGGAAGGAAAATGCCTTGCCCAGATTCAGGATGTTCAACAGGGTGTCCAAAAAAAAAAAAAAAAATGTACTTGCAGCTCAAAGTCTAGTAAGCCCTACCAAGTCCTTTGGGCAGGGCCTCAGCATGCACAGATGCTGTCTAGCTGCCTTTTGGTCAAAGAAGTGTCCATGGTCCAGAAACTGCCTTGGGGTATCTGCCTGTAAGCAGGGAGGGGTTGGTCATGGCCACAGTCTTTCTCCTCTCCCTTGGCAGCCCCTGGAAAGGAGCGGGTCTCTCCCTCCTCACACACCAAGCAGAAAAGTCAAATGACTTGAAGAAAGCAGCTCTGCTAGAACCAGAACGAGACACACACTTTCCACTAAAACAGTGTTGTACAACAGAAGAGATTTACCCTCAGACCACGGTCCCAGGAACGCAGGCAAGGTTCTGCCTCCTCTGGCTCTCCGTTCTTACTGGCTCCGGCTTTGGGAGGCTCTCACATTCTTCTGGAGATCTGCTCCTTCCTCCTTCCTCTCTCCTCCCGGGCCACCGCGTCTTCAAGAATCCAGAAAATTCAAGAGGGGCAAAGAGAATAACAGCAGAGTCCTGAACCAATTCCAAGGGTGGATGTGTCCGGCCTCCAAAAGAGCCAGGCCAGGAAAACAAGGGCCAAAGCTTGCACAACCGGCTGAAAACTACTCGACCCAGGGGGTGCGACCCCGTCTCGCTAGCTCTGGTGCCCTCTTCCCGCCCTGCAAATGGCCAGCCCCCGCCCCCAGATAACAAGGGGGGGCGCGACAAGCAGCGCAAAGAACTTCTGGCCTCTTTCACTCAGTGCCTCTTTTGTTTGCCTAATTCCTCGGCAGTTTCAGAGTATGAAGCTGACCCGGATCAGAGTCTCAGAACCCCTGTCCAGAAGTAACGCTAGGAGAAACCTCCACCATCACCACCCCCCGCCCCTGATGTGCCCCGGAACACTCAACAGCAGTCAGTAGATAGAGCTCTGTCGAACAGATGGCGTAGTCGGGTGTTTGTCAGTCCGTCCGTAGGTTCGTTCTCCGCGATGCCCTCTGGATCCGACCCGAGAGGGACTAGCTGAGCCCCAGCTTCTTGCCTCTTTGCCCCTCACTCGCAGCCCTTCAGCGCTGCCAGCAGGAAGCCAAGTCCAAAACAAACATTCACCCTCCCTTCAAAAAACTAAAAAGAAAAAGAAAAAAGAAAAAGAAAGAAAGAAAAGAGAAGGGGGGAGGAGTCCAGGAGATGGCGTTCCGAGGAAGGAGGCTAAAGCAGTAGGGGAGGTGAGGGGTGGAGAGAGAGGGAGGGAGGTATGAGGGAGGGAAAGCAGGCTACGGAATTCAACAAACTCTACCGCACTTCCGTGCGTCCTGGCCGGTCAGGGACCGCACAGCTCCGCCCTCCCGCGGCCAGGGTGCCACCGCCGGCCTTCCGCTCACTTTCCTTCTGGCGGGCGCCCTCCCTCTCTCCGGTTCAGTCCCGGTGGCCGGGATCCAGGAAATGGACCCGGGAGTCGGGGAGCTGCGAGCTTTCAGCAGCCCAGTTGCCGGCGCCCAGAGCCGCTTCTCGCTCGGATTGGATCGCCGCGTGGGGGAGCTCGCCAGCCGCCTTCGAGCTTCGCCTCCTGGACTTGGTCATCCATCTGCCTTTTCCGTGACGCAAGTGCAGGAAAACTCCGAAAGTTTGCGGAGCGCAGTGGCAAGGAGGGAGCTATAAAGGCTAGGAGAACCGCCTCGGCTGCAGGGGAGCAGAGCTGCGGACTCCCTTTTCCCAACCTCCTTTCCCGCCACGCGTACTTCGATCTGTCTAGGGGCTAACACAGCTCCCGGGTTGTTCTCAGATGGTGTAGGCAGCAAATTGTGACCCTGGTATCCCGCAGGTGATAACCGATGCTGTAAGCAAGATAGGGAGAGGAGCCCTCCTGCCTTCCGCAGCTCCCAGAGTGTGGGGGTGGGGTGCCAAAGACCATGTAACTTCTTCAGTGACAAGTTGCAAGTTTAGGCACAGGCGGGTTCTGGGTTGCTTTGTCCTTTCGCGGGAGCCAGATCTTCCTTCCAGGCCAGCAGCAAATAGCAAGGAGAGAGGAGTGGTCTGGTAAATAGCCTTTAGGCTTCCAGGATTCGACCCTCCACATTAGGCAAAACTAGGTGTACTAAAGACAGGAGTTGTGCTGAACTCTGGAGCGAATATAACAGCTGGATTGCTGCTGTGGTTTTTAATTCACACTGTCTGTCCCATCATTAAGTTTATATTCCAAACAACAAATTAACCGAAACTAAGATTATCGTCTGGAAGGTCATAAGTATCTTCACAGAGAAGCAAGATGTTCCAGCCTAGTGTGGCCAGTGTCGTGCAAAATGCTTGGGAAGGCACTGATCCCAGCCTAAGTGGAACACATATCAAGAACCTTCCAAGCCGTGGTCACCCATTCCTTCAGTCCCAGCACTAACAGAGACAGGCAGATCTCATGAGTTTGAGGCCAGCCTGGTCTACAAAATGAGTTCCAGAAAGCTAGGGATACATAGAAAACCCCTGCCTCTCTGTCTTGTCTCTGTCTGTCTCTCTTTGTTTTTCTCTCTCTGTCACACACACACACACACACACACACACACACACACACACACACACGCACGCACACACACACACCTCCTCTTCCTCTTGGAGCCCTAGAGCCTTATTTACCCAATCTTGCTAGGGCTTCCTACCTCCAGGTTACTATTGTTCTTACTTATTGCTGATTAACTGGTATAAAGTAGTGCTGCTGAAGGTTGGGACATTTGGCTGTTTTGAGGGTCATGACTCCTAGACCTCTGACTCCAAAACTCATAAACTTTGACTCCCTATGAAGGATAACAGCTGGTCGTGATGACACACACGGGAGACTGAGTGAGTGCCAGGCCAGCCTGTGCCACATCTAGCAAGATCTTACCAAAAGTTAACCAAACAAACCGGGAGCTGAAACAGCACTGTCATGAATTGGAGGCTGGACTCCAGTCCCTTTCTTAAACAAACAGACAAACGAGTGGTGGTGGACACATTTAGTCCCAGAATTTGGGAGACAGAGGCAGGTGAATCTCTCTGAGTTCTGGGCCAGCCAAAGATACATAGCAAGACTGTCTCAAATTAAAAATTGAAAGATCTTGAGCATGCCAAACAGTCTTAGCACTTGGAAGGCAGAGATCACACATCTGAGGCTATCCTCGAGCCTATGTAAGGTGGGGGAGGGGGTTGTCACAAAGTTGGGTGTTATGGTACATCCCTGTAACCCAAGCCCTTGGAAACAAAGGCAAATTTTAGCTCAGCTTTGTCTATGTAGTAAATTTAGGACAGCTAAAGCTACAAGTGAGACCCTGACTTAAAAAAACAAAAAGCTCAAACCCTAGAATCTGAGAAACAGTTGTGAAGCAAAACTTTTGCTTTACTAGATCAAGAGTTGGGTCTGCTCCTTGGGATGCACATGGGCCAGGCTAGCCCATGAGGCTGATGCATCTCCCCCCCCCCAAGAAACCTTGTCCCTTGCTATATAAGGACCCTAAAGACTCGGTAGATTGTTTCTCCCAGCCACTGTCTTTTGTTTGGGCAGGGTCCTGCTATGTAGTCCTAGCTGACCTAGAACTGGCTATGAACCATGCTGGTCTCAAACTTGCAAACATCTTCTCACCCTTGCTGGAGGCATTTTCCTACCTGTGTGAGTCTCTTCTTGTTCAGGGACCTTTCTCCTAGCTGAGGCTAACAATAGCACGATTCCCTTAGTTCTTGCTGAGTACTTGGCACAGCTGTAGACACTCCCTCCCACTATGAGCTTAGTGTACTTAGTACAGCTGATAGGCTTTTAAAAGCATGGACACAGCCCCACTACCTTGGTTGCCTTTTGTGTATGTATGGTACCAGGGAAGGAAGTGGATTTGAATCTAGGGACTGGGCATGTTGGCCAAACACTGTATTGCTGAACTCAGCACTTTTGTTATCTTTTGGATTAGGGTCTCACTACATCGCTGCCCAGACTAGCCTTGAACTGGCTCTGTCATTCAGGCATACCTTTTTGTAGTCCTTCTGGCCTCAGTCTTCTCAGTATTTGTATAACAGGCTTGCTTCCTGTATTGTCTTTACTTCCAACACACATTTAAACAGCAGCATCTTAGATTTATGTATATGCTCTAGGTAGGTTTTCCTAATTCTTAGGGTTACCCTCATTTCCAAGTTCTTAGGAAGAACAAATATTTCAGCTTATAGAGATCTCCAGAACCTCCTTCCACTCAGTAAATTCCAGGGGTCCTCATCAGGTCTAAAGTTACTAGGAAACCAGACTGACTTTCATGATTTCCCTGTACCCTGCTCATGTCTTTGCAAATGATCCCTTTCTTACATTCACTTTCCTTTATCCTTTCTGTTCTTGCATTTGTATGTCATGTGTGTTTCTATCCATGTGTGTGGAGTCCAGAAACTGATATTGAATGTCTTTCTTGGATTGCTCTGGAATACACTGAATTAGGGTTTCTCACCTGAGCCAAAGCTTACAGATTTTGATGTGTTAGAATGGCGGGTCACATCTCAATAGCACACTAGGCCAAGGCAGTTCCATGTGGAAGAGGTTTTATTGGGAGGGAGAGACAAGGTGGTGGCAGAAAGAGAAGAGGGGAAGAACAGAGACAGAGACAGAGACAGAGACAGAGACAGAGACAGAGACAGAGAGGCATTCTCCTTATTTATATGGAAAATGATGTAACTCAGGTAAAGGTAGGAGGTGATCCAAGTGGATTCTGGGAATGTGTTGCCAAGGCAACAGGTCTGCAGGTTCCACTGTCACCTATATGATGTCATAGGTTTGGGAGGTCCTGATGCCAACAGATTCAGCTAGCCTAGTCTCTTCCTTCTGCCAAGGATCAGCCTGGTCTTGGAGAGGGATTCTGAGGAAGAGGCGTTCCAGAGCATCTAAAAGAACGGCATGAAGTTAGTCATAGAGTACACACTGACAGCCGGGGTTCGGCTCCAGACAGATTTCTCCTAGAGCTCATCCAGATAGCTCTGCTCTCAGAGACCAAAGCCCAGTCTTTTATTTACATATCATTTACTCCAGGTTCCCTTTTGATTACCCCACAAATCAGCATTCTATGACCCACACCCCTTGATTCTTAGAAAGAGACAACAAACCTTTTTTTTCCTCAGATAGCTAAGCATAGAGCAAATCTGACCCAAGACCATGAGGAGAGGCAGAATGCTATTAGAAAAATGGATGCTGATTTGTCGGCAGATTCTCCACTCTGCTTGAAGAGACAGGAGGAGGGGCTTCTTTTTTTAAAAGACATTATTATTATTATTATTATTATTATTATTATTATTATTATTATTATTATATCTAAGTACACTGTAGCTGTCTTCAGATGCACCAGAAGAGGGCGTCAGATCTCATTACGGATGATTGGGAGCCACCATGTGGTTGCTGAGATTTGAACTCAGGACCTTTGGAAGAGCAGTCAGTGCTCTTAACCACTGAGCCATCTCTCCAGCCCGAGGAGGGGCTTCTAAAGACTGATGTCCAGTATTTTTTAGCCATTATAGGAAACACAGAATGTTTTTCTTTGCTTCTCCCATTCCTTTCATATCAGAGTAAAAACCTTGATATTGTCTAAGGCAGCATATTTGAGAATAGGTCATTTTTCTTTGTACAGCTCCTAATTTTAAAGTTTCTCCTGATCTTCTTGTTGCTGTGAACACATTCGGGACATAGCAAATTATCTTCCACTCCTGGTTCTGAGATAACACAGGCTGGTAACAGGAAGAGAAAATTTATTCTTTGGGGAGTGTCTGGAAACCAGGTCTGCCCAGCATGAAATTGCAGGCGAACCCAGTCTTTCCTGTCTACAGGGCACTGCCTGCCACGGACATCATGGACCACACACCATCTGAATCCAATGATTTGTGGCAGAAAGGCCCCTACAGAAGAGGAAGGAGGACAGCGATTCACAGACACTGGCTGAGCAGTTTTTATAGCAATTCTTCCCCAGGTCCCAAATGTGGACCCCTGAGGTGAAGTTAGAATTTCCAGTAGACCACTCTCCTACTTTAGCAGCTGCTTGGAGGCCCTATTCCTCTGAAGACTATCTTGGGTTTCTTGGGAACCAACTTCATTCTGACCTCATGAGATGTGTTGGGAATATAACATTCTTGTTTAAAATATGAATGTCACCAACATCTCAAATAACCCTCAACTTTCTTGCCATTCCTTTGATAACATCATTAATAGGAGGCAGGGTGGCTGGAGGAGAGGTGCTTGGTATGGTTCCTGTTGAGTGTTCGATTCCCTCATACCTCACCAGACAACGGACTGGTGGTTTGAGGTCTGTGGTTGAAGAAACATTTGATTCTGTAGGATATTCTGTGGTTGACTCCTCAGTAAATGGGACCAGCGTTAAAACCACACTTTCTTTATCCAATTCTTCCTCAGATTGGTTCTTGTTGTAAGTCTCCTGGTATGACATTTTCAGGCAGGCTTGGGAGAAGACAAAAGCACTCTATTTTTTTTTTTTAAAACATTGCAAATTAATTCAGAGATCCGAATGCCTTTAAAAGCACAGACAATAAGATACCTGGATGGGATCCTGTTCTGAGATTCCCTTGTCACCATGCCTGGGCCTGGACCTAAACTTGCTCTGTTCTAGGCTAGTTTTGAACTCAAGAATCTACCTGCCTTTGTAAGCATGAACAACAATAAACTTATCTGGATGGGATCTTGCCCACAATCACAATCTATCTCTTTATCACCTTCCTTAGTGTCTTTCTGACAAGCTGGCTCAAGTTCACTGCCTCTGTTCTTTTAGGTTCTTGAAACCTCTTGTTCAATTCATAGTGCATCCTTATATTTTGCATAATTGAGAAATTATGTATTTTTGAACTCATGTTTTCAGAGTTCTTTCCCTTAGGCTTAAGGGCTGTCCCAAAGGTCACAGTGTTTACACTTTTTGCTAAGGAGATAGGCATACCCTTGCCTCCTGGACTCTGATTGTTTCAGAGTCATTAACCTTGGCAGAAAGGATCTTCCCCAATAACCTAGTCAGGAAGAATATTTCCAGAAGGAGAAACATGAAGATATATGTGTGTGTATATATACACATACACACACATATATATGTATATATATATACATATATATACATCACTCTGTCCCTTCCATGGATCACACAGCACTCAACATCCTCCTTACATCCTGAGATTACAGGTGGACCACCGCACTCCCCAGCATTTACATGGGTGCAATGGAATCTGAACTCTGGTCCTGAAGATTGAGCCACAAAGCACTTGACTTGTCAAACAAGCTTTCTAGCTGTTTTTTTTTTTTTTTCTTACTTTTATTTTTTGACATAGGTCTCACTATGCAGCAGTTGGCTGTTTTGGAACTTGCTACATAGACAAGGCTGGCCTCAAACTCAGAGACCCTCCTGCCTCGACCTCCCAAGTGGCAGTGTTAAGGGCATATACTACTATGTTGGATCGTTTCTTCCCTTTAATTGGAACATGTTCACTTTCCTATGAAGACCCTGATTCATACATAAGAGACAACATCCATCTCTTACCCAAGCAGGAGATGGAGTTACGTTGTTTAGGAATGAGCAAAGAAGCCACACTAAGTAGCAGTACAAGGACATACTATTGCTATGACTTTAGTAACACAGAAAGCAATAATGAGGGCCTGTGGTAGGACATAGGTAATAGGCTGGGCTAAGTAAACCTGGGAAATATTTTTGTGGAGCAGACTAGACTAGAATGATGATCACATATCTGAAAATATTTTCTCAGAAGCTGGGCATGATGGTGTATGCCTGTAATCCCAGAATTTGGGAGGCTGAGGCAACATCTCATCAGTAGAAATAAAACGATTGGGCTTAGCCGGGCGTGGTGGTGCACGCCTTTAATCCCAGCACTTGGGAGGCAGAGGCAGGTGGATTTCTGAGTTCGAGGCCAGCCTGGTCTACAAAGTGAGTTCCAGGACAGCCAGGACTATATAGAGAAACCCTGTCTCGAAAAACAAAAACAAAATAACAAAAAACAAACAAACAAACAAACAAACAAAAACAATCAGGCTTATTGCAATGTGTCTTTAAACCCAGCACTCTGGAGGTAGAAGCAGGTAGTTCTCTGTAAGTTTGAGGCCAGCCTGGACTACAGATTGAATTCAAGGCCACACAGGACTATGTAGTGAGACCCTGTCTCAAAAGAAACAAACAGGAGTTAAGATGACAGAGACCAGCATGAGGCATAGGGAGGGGGGAGTGAGCAGGTCAGTCCAGTTGGCCTAATCGCCTCTCAGTTTCAGTCACACAGGTTATAGATAATACCTGTAACCTTTAGGCAGAGGTGTTGCTTAGAAGATAACAGAAACATAAAGCAGAACTCTTCTGGTTTTTAGAAAGCTAATTTTACTGGTTCTTTGTGAATTTCACATCATGCACCACTCATCTCCTTGTCCTTTTGTCTTTACCCTTTGCCCTTGCAACCTCCCCCAAAAGGAAACAAAAAACCAAACCAAACAAACAAATCTCACCAAGGAAGCTTCAGTGTGTCATGGTGCTACCTGTTTTCCACACATTTTTTTTACTTGCTAATGTTCATTGTAATTCTTCATTGGTCTGGTAGGAGGCCTCTGGCTTCAGCTACACCTGAGAACTGACTCCTCTCAGACATACTGTTGTTGCCATCTGTCTTAGTTAGGCCTTTACTGTGGTCAGTCACTATGACCAAGGTACCCTTTATAAAGGACCACATTTAATATGAGCTGGTTTACTGGTTCTGAAGTTCGGTCCATCATCATCACAGAAACATAACAGCATCCAGGCAGGCATGGCGACAGAGGAGCTGAGAGTTCTACATCTTGTTCAGAAAGCAAATAAAAGAGGACTGGCTTCCAGGCAGCTAGGAGGAGGATCTCTCAAAGCCCACCCCCCACAGAGACACACTTCCTCCAACAAAGCCACACCTCCTAATAGTGCCACTTCCTGGGCCAAGCATATTCAAACCACCACACCAGGTGCCATGGAGATACTGCAGCTTTGGATCTGCAGGACCAACCCCTTCACATGCTCCTGAAGTTCATAGCTTGCTTTTCAACGTGATAATCTCAGCAAATCATCTTTTGGGGTAGATGAGGAAGCGACACATAGAAAGCATGCATTGTGGGCTGTAGAAGTGACAATACAATATATCCTGCCAGCCTCACTTACAGCAATAGAGAGTAGAGAGACACACCTTCATAACTGATATGGTTTGTGTGTCAGGAGGTTACCCCAACAGGTAGGGGCTCAGTAGAAATTCTTCTGGCCTTCGTTCTGCTTCTGTGATTTCAGACAGGAATTGTTTACCAGACTGTTCACCTCTTACAGATGAAGGTTAGGACTCCTACTTACACTCTGAATTTCTCATCATTGATGGGTACCATCAGTCACTGAGGATTGCAGAAACAATCTCCAGACATACCTGAGTAACACTTTAACTCCAGCACTTGGAGGCAGAGGTAAATGGATCTCTTTGAGTTTAAGGACAGCCTGGTCTATATAAAAATTACCAGGACAGATAGTACTAGAGACATTCTGTCTCAAAAAATAAAATAAAGTAAGACAGCCATGGTGGCACATGCTCACTCATAATCTCATCCTTTTGGATTGAATCTGGTTATATTGTGGTGAATTCATGGCTGACCTGGGCTACCTAAGGAAACTGTGTCAAAAAAATAAGAGGCAGGAATGCTTCCAATCCTGATTGTTTGGTACTACTGCCAGTCCAGTGACAGATCTCATGCTGGCCAGGATGGGACTATTTGTCAACTCTGGGGACCACTGGAACTGAGACATTTGCAGAGTTCTAATCACGTTTTTTGACAGAGATAATCCTCTTATTTATTTATTAGCATTCCACTCTTCTAAAGTTGTGTATGCTTTAAAAAAAAAAGATTTGTTTTATGTGTATCAGTGCTCTTAGCTGCATGTACATGTGCATGTCAGAAAAGAGCATCAGATCACATTATAGATGGTTGTGAACCACTATGTGGGCGATGGGACTTGAACTCATGACCTCCGGAAGAGCAGCCGTGCTGTTAACTGCTAAGCCATCTTTCCAGAGTTGGAGAGATAGCTCAGCCATTAAATAATAGGCTCACAACCAAAACTATGAGACAACTCTTTTAAAGGCAGTAACCTCTCTCTCTGGAAACTGACATCTACAGCTATTGACGGAGCAGACTCTCTTCAGTCACCAAAGACAGAACTCTGAGAGTAAACTAGGTGCTGCCAAGATGGCTCAGCGGTTAAGAGCACTTGACTGCTCTTCCAAAGGTCCAGAGTTCAATTCCCAGGAAAACCACAAACAGGGGATCTGAAGCTCTCTTCCGGTATGAAGACAGAGCAATCATATACACAAAATACGTAAATGAATAAATATTTAAAAACAAAACACAACACTGGACTAGACTAGTTGCATACGCACTGCATGCAAGGAAAAGTGTATTCGCAGGACACGGCTCTCCTTCCGCAATTCTTTCTCCCCCGCTCCCCTTTCAAAACAGGAAGTTCCAGAGTTGGACGAATGAAAAACCGGGGGCGTGTCTTTAACCAATCTTTTGATTGGTCCAGTGATCTAGAGGCGGGGTCTTTCTACGTCGAGGCGGAAATTACGCTAGATTTTCAACGTATTCCCTTTCTCCCGCATTCTCCATCATGGTGCGGAAGCTTAAGTTCCACGAGCAGAAGCTGCTGAAACAGGTGGACTTCCTAAACTGGGAAGTCACCGACCACAACCTCCACGAACTGCGTGTGCTGCGGCGGTACCGGCTGCAGCGGCGCGAGGAGTACACGCGCTACAACCAGCTGAGCCGAGCGGTGCGCGAGCTGGCGCGGCGCCTGCGCGACCTGCCGGAACGCGACCCATTCCGCGTGCGCGCCTCGGCGGCGCTGTTGGACAAGCTGTACGCTATGGGCCTGGTGCCCACGCGCGGCTCACTGGAACTCTGCGACTCCGTCTCGGCCTCGTCCTTCTGCCGCCGCCGCTTGCCTACTTTGCTCCTCAAGCTACGCATGGCGCAGCATCTCCAAGCTGCTGTGGCTTTTGTGGAGCAGGGTCATGTCCGCGTGGGCCCAGACGTGGTCACTGATCCCGCCTTTCTCGTCACTCGCAGCATGGAGGACTTTGTCACCTGGGTGGACTCATCCAAGATCAAGCGGCACGTGTTGGAGTACAATGAGGAGCGCGATGACTTTGATCTAGATGCCTAGCGAGTCTTCTTGTCCTGGCTTCTCAGCTACAGGTCACTGAACCGGGGATGGGGAGGATTGCCCCGGTGTACTGGGAATTTTTCCTAGAATTTGGACTGACAATTAAGTGACTGTGTCTTGAGAGACAGTGGGAAGCAGTTTTGTACCGCACTGGGGATTGCTAGCTTCTTGTGCCTTAAACTTTGTGGTGTAGAAGCAGGAATGTTACCTCTTCCCCTTTGCTTTCATCTTGAAATAGGACCGTCTGGATGGAGAGTTTGAGTTCAGTATATTTATATCGTTTAAAGAAACCCTTTCCTAATGCCAATAAATGTCCCACCGACGTTGTTTAAGTGCACATTTTTGTCTGGTCGTTCTTCTTACCTAGGGTCCTACATAGCCATATCTATTATCTTGCTAGCTGAAGAGCCTAAGGGCAGGAAAAGGGTTGAAGGCGTGAGGCTTTGGAGCCTCACGTGGAGGTTGCAGGATGTTGTACAAGCTGGGCAGATTTGTCACTTAACCAGTCCTTTTCTCGGAATGAATGTTTTGGCAGAGCTTTTATCCACAAGACTTCCTGTTGATATTCCAGCCCCAGGAAATACCATATTAAAGTCCTGGAGTGTTTGCTTGCCTAAGGAAATGATCGCCCTGTAGTTTGGCCAGCTAGTGGTTAGAAGGGACCCAGGAGGTTCCTGAAAACAGATGTTCTTCAAGGTCCTGGCTTCAGAGTTAAGGACACCCCCCCCCCCAAAAAAAAAAAACAAGCAAAAGGGCGAGGTAGTGCTGGCACAGCCTTTAATCCCAGCAGTTAGGAGGTTAAGGCAGGCAGATCTTTGAGTTCCAGGCCAGCCTGGTCGACATGAGGACAACCAGGGCTATGCAGAGAAATTTAGGACTTTAAAAAAAAAAAAAAAAAAAACGCAGCAGAAGCAAAAGGAAAACCATAAAGCAATAGAACTGGTAAATAGAGCACCAAGTTTTATCCCAGACCAAATACAAAATAGAATTCAGAGTCTGGCAGATTAAGGTATTTGTGTAGGGGTTATTTTTCTTCTCTCTCTCTCTCTCTCTCTCTCTCTCTCTCTCTCTCTCTCTCTTTTGAGACCGGTTTTGATTTGAAGCTCAAGCTGGTCTGGAACTAGAAGTGATCCTCCTGTCTCAGCCTCTCCAGTGCTAATATTACAGTGTGCACTGATGAGGCTCAGATTTTATGTGCTTCCTCTTCCTTGCTAGTGAGCCAGGCAAGATAGCTCAATGGGGAGAGAGGCACTTGCTGCTCAGGCTGACAGTGTGAATTTAGTTTTGGAACCCACATGGTGGAAGGAGAGAGCCGACCCTTCCACATGCATGGTACGTCATTTACATTCATACAAACAAAATTTTTTAAAAAGTAAAACTAGGGTTGGAGAGATGGCTCAGTGGTTAAAAGCACCGATTGTTCTTCCAAAGGTCCTGAGTTCAAATCCCAGCAACCACATGGTGGCTCACAACCATTTGTAATGAGATCTGATGTCCTCTTCTGGTACATCTGAAGACAGCTACAGTGTACTTAGATATAATAAATAAATCTTAAAAAAAAAAAAAGTAAAACTAGGGAAGGTAACATGAAATGATTCCAAATATTAGACACAGGTTTACATGGGTAATATATACCCTCCCAACAAACCCATTTAAATGAGTAGATCAGTTACTCTGCACTTTTCAGGTGAGAAAGGAAGATAAGTCAGTATTTGATTGCTTGATAAATGAATTAAGAGTTTTAAGAGTGCTAATGCACAGCCAGTCCTTAAAAGATATGTTGGAGTGTCAGCCTCCAGGTCAGTAGCAACACTAGGCAGTGATTGGTTTCAGCAGGATGCTATAGAAGAAGTTAGTCAGAGCTGGTGTATTATGCACTAAGCAGAAACACTGCAAGTGTGGGGTCAGCCAAGGCTGCAAAGCCAGTGTCTCAAGAAATAAAAGACTGAAGAAATGACTAAGCAGTAAAGAGCACTAGCTGTTCTTCCAAAAACTCTACTTCCAAGGGATCCAATATCCTCCTCCAGCCATGCATATGTATATAGACATGCAAGCAAAATACCCATCTACCAAGAGAGGGAGAAAAATTGGGCATGGTGGCATATGCCTTTAATAATATTTCTTTGGACTCATCCAATCCCAGCACCCAGGAGGCAGAGGCAGTTGGATCTCTGGTCTAGAGAGTAAATTCCAGAGCTACAAAGAAACCCAGTTTCAGTACCTCATCCCCAACCCCCAAATTAAAAAGCAAAACAGCCGCTGAAAGTGAAGACAAAAAAAGCTCTGATGTTAGGAGCTTGCACAGCTCTTGAAGAGGATCCCAGTGTATCAGACTTAAAATTACCTATAACTCCAGCTCCAGGGGCATGAAATACCTTAGCCTCCTCAGGCTCCTGCACTTACATATGTATATCCACACACATAAACAAAACTAATACTTTTAAGGAGTTATAGAGGCTGGGCTGTATGGCACATGCCTTCAAACTCAGCACCCTGGAGGTATAGGCAGGTGGATCTCTGCATTTGAGGTCAACCTGGTTTACAGTGAGTTCCAGGATAGCCAGGACTACACAGAGAAATCCTGTCTAAAACAAAAGGAGAAGAACAAGAGTAATCCGGAGAATGTCAGGCATGGTGGCGCACGCCTTTAATCCCAGAACTTGGGAGGCAGAGGCAGGCGGATTTCTGAGTTCGAGGCCAGTCTGGTCTACAAAGTGAGTTCCAGGACAGCCAGGGCTACACAGAGAAACCCTGTCTCCGAAAAACAACAAAACAAAAAAGAATGATCTGGAGAGGTGGCACAGCCCAGCTGTATGTTTGTGTATGTTTGTTATAAATAACTTGGGGGTATTCACCAGAGAGTACTGTTTGGACATAGGTTTAAGTCACTACCAAATCTTTTGGCCCTCAGTCCACTACACTGAGCCTTTTCCAGGGTGAGCTTTAAAGCATAAAAATCACGTTTTGGGTTGACACACTTAACAAGAACAGTTTGCCAGAAGTGGAATTACAAAAGCCCAAAAGTAGTACTTTGAGAGACGTTTCCAGAGCTATGGACTTTGATGGATTAGGTATTTGTTTTCATTGTTTTACAGCCTGAATGGCACTGCCATCATGGAGTCGGTTGTGTGAGGTCTGCAGGCCTACTAAGGTCTGGGGCCCTGTTACATAACTATGGCATAGGGCTTGAGAGACCTTCGCAGTTCAGGGTACTTGCTTTTCTTGCAGAGAACCTAGGTTTGATGTCCATTGCCCATATGGTACTTTGTATATGTACTATGTATAACTCCAGTTCCCAGGATTCAGTGCCTGCTTTTGACCTCTGAGCACCAGTCATGCAGGTGATATACATACATACATTCAGGCAAGCACTCATATACACAAAATGAGAATAAATAAATCTTTTCCAAAAGTAGCTATGGCAACTTGCCTCAGAGTGTTTATTGCATCTCCTGGCAGCAAAAGCCAATCCTTTCTTTTCTCCATGCAGGCTACACACATCACTAAGCTATAGCCTAGTTCTTTGACTCTTTTGGTTTTTCGAGATGGAGTTTCTCTGTGTAGTTTTGGCAGTCCTGGAGCTCACATTGTAGATTATGCTGGCCTCAAACTCAGAGATCTATCTGCCTGCCTCTGCCCCAGAATGCCGGGATAAAGGCATGTACCATCACTGCCTGGCTCCTTTTACTTTTTAAATTATTTGTAGCGTCTTACCATTTAGCTGTAGCTGACCTGGACCTCACTGTGTAGACTAAACAGGTCTTGGATTCAGAGAATTCCTGCAGGTCTTTTGGGTACTGGGATTAAAGTGTGCATCACCATGCCTAGCTCATCGTTTGTGTTTTTTGGGTTTTGTTTTGTTGTGGGAGGAGGGGTGGGGTTGAAAGGTAGGAGATGAGACATGGTCTCAATGTAGCACTGGCTATCCTGGAGCTCACTCTGTAGACCATCCTGGTCTTGAACTCAAGAGATCCACCAGCCTCTGTCTCCCAAATGCTGAGATTAAAGGCAGGTGCCACCACACCCAGCTTAATATTGGAAGCAGGGTCTTTATGTTGTCCAGGCTGGTTTACAGTTCTTGAACCCAAGCAGTGACCCTTCTGCCTCCAGCTTCCTGAGTAGCAGGGACCTCAAGTGTATATTACCACATTCAACTCAAAAGGTTTTCTATTTTGTTTTATTTAGATTTACTGCTGGCTGATGGTAGAACACACCTTTAATCCCAGCATTTGGGTGGCAAAAGGAAGCTAACCTCTTAAATTCAAGGCCAGTGTGATCTACAGAACAAGTTCCACGACGGCAGGGCTACACAGAAAACCCCTGTTTCCAAAAAATTGATTTATTATTGTTAATTGTGTATACATGTGAATTATGTGCTTATTATGAATACAAGTGCCCGCAGGGGCCAGAGGTATTGGATGTCCTGGAGCTTGCTGGAGTTAGAGGGAGTTTTGAATTTCCTAATATGGGTGCTGGGAATTGAACTCAGGTCCTCCGAAAGACTAGATACGCTCTTACCTGCTGTGCAGGCTAGTTTTATGTCAACTTGACACATGCTAGAGTCCTTGGAGAGGAGGGAGCCTCAATTAAGAAAATGCTTCCATGAGATCGGGCTGCAGGCAAGCCTGGATAGGACCCTTAACTAATGATTGATGGGGGAGGGCCAGCACTCTGTGCATGGGGCCACCCCTGTGCTGGTGGTCCTGGATTTGTATAGTAATAGCAAGCTGAGCAAGCCATGAGGAACAAGCTGCAGGGAGCACTCCTCCATGAGCTCTGCATCAGCTCCTGCCTTCAGGTTCATGTTCTGCTTGAGTTCCTGTCCTGACTTCCTTCCATGATGAGCAGTGATGTCCAAGTGTAAGTCAAATAAAACCCTTTTTTCTCCAACTTTCTTTCTTCATGGTATTTCATTACAACAATAGTAATCCTAACTAAGACAATCACTAAACCATCTTTTCAGCTCAAAAGCTTTTTATTTCGATGAGCTTGGTAGTAGAGGCAGGAGGCTCTCAGGTTTATTCATGGTTAGTTAGCCTGAGTAACTTAGTGAGACTGTATCTCAAAATAAAATGTTAAAAGGGAACTTGAAGGGGGCTGGGGTGTAGTGACAATGTTGGCAGTTTGGTTTCTTTAAACACACACACACAGAAATATAAGAATATGTTTTCATTTTAATCCCAGGTGTGGGATATGAGGCTGCTCCTTACTGCCCACAGCAGCTGAATATGGTTTGCCTCATGCTCTGGTCGGGGTGTGATTCTGCCAGCTGCCGATAGTTTCTTCGATTCCGTGATACTTGGAATTCTGGGTGCTTTTCAGAAGGTATATAAATGCTAGAACCCCGATAGGTTAGTGGGTTGTTGGTTTTTAAGTAGTCATTTGCAAAGAAAAATAAATATATCTTGACGGTGAAGATCAAACTTACCTGAAGGAATCCGAGGCCTCCAATCTGCAGGAAGTAGTCAAACGATAACGTTGACCCCTTTCCTCTCTACCTTTTTTCTATCTAGTGTTAGGAGTTTGAAAAGGTGGGGACAGGGTAGAGAAGGGTGGAAGAAAGAACCTACAAATAGCCAAAGTCTAGCTACACTGTGGAGATGGCTTAGAGGTTAAGAGCACTTGCTGCTCTTGCAGAGGCCCTTGATTTGATTCCCAGAACATACATCAGGCAGCTCACAGCACCATGTAACCTCAGTCCTAAGATTCAATGTTCTTCTCTGGCTTCCTTGAATAGCAGGCATGCTTGTGGTGCAATATACATATATTTAGGCAAAACATGCACACAAACTAAAAATAAATCTTTATAAACAACAATAACTAGAAATTAGACCTTGTGATGTAGATCTGTAATCCAAGCTACATGGGAAATTAGCTTGGGCTAATTAGCTTGGAAAAAGCTGGGAATTAGAAGCTTAAACCTTCCTAGAGCTAAGTGTAAATCTGTGCTAGCCTGGGCGACTGCATGAGACCCCAAAGGACTGGCTATAAAGGGCTAAGGCTTCCCTTAGATTAAGAATAGAATGGCTCAGTTAGCCAGCGAAAAGCACTTGGTTAGAATGTGAGAGTCTTAGGGTTTAGTCCCCAGTATCCCTGAAACAAAAAATGAATAGAATGAAAATAGAATTATAAATTCAATATTAACTGGCCTCTCTTGATGACTGAATATATTTAACCTGGAGTCAGCTGACTATTGAAAAGGAGGAAGAAAAATGGGATGTGCTGTATTCACCAATCTCAGAGCTCCAGAAATGAAGGATCAAAGGTCATCCACTGCTTGAGGTGTTCCTGGCCAGCCTACACTGCAAGAGACTTTCGAAACTCGATCCCTACCCTTTATCCTTCCTAAAAACAGGAAGATGAAGCTCAGGCATGGTGAATTCCACTGAACACACCAATAAAAGATTTATAGACTCATATTCCAGTTACTCAGGAGACCGAGGCAGAAGTGTCCAGTAAACTGCCTTCCTATCCATCTTTAAGGTCTTGACAAGAGGTTCAAGCTTAAATAAAAGGTGAAAATTAAGCCAAAGGACTCTTGGGTAAGGTGGCCTCTAATAAGTTGTTGGAACAGTTATCCAGGAGACAGTTTCTTCCTGCGGCTGGCAGGAGGCTTCAGCATTTTTCTTCTCCCAGCGTGTATTCCTAGAGAAATTCCGATTCTCAATGGCCAAAGAGAGATCTGTCCCTTCACCTTCCAGGAGTTGTATCTGCCCCTCTCTGCTAGGCTTGGTTGTGGCTCTGCCTTGAGAACTCAGATGTCTGTCCCATCTTGAGTTCTGGCAGTTGGGTTGTGAATGCCCTATTTCAGCATTCATTCATTCTGGCCTGGTGGTATTTTCTTTTCTTTTTTGCTTTTTGAGACATGGTCCCAGCCGGGCATGGTGGTGCACACCTTTAATCCCAGCACTCGGGAGGCAGAGGCAGGCAGATTTCTGAGTTCGAGGCCAGCCTGGTCTACAGACTGAGTTCCAGGACAGTCAGGGCTACACAGAGAAACCCTGTCTCGAAAAACCAAAAAAAAAAAAAAAAAAAAAAAGAGCCATAGTCCCACTCTGTAGCTCTAATTGTCCTGGAACTTACCAGGCTTCCTTTAAACTCATAGAAATTGCTTGCCTTTGCCTCCCAAGTGCTGGGATTAAAGACATGTGCCAAGATGCTCAGCTGGCACCTCCCCTTTGATTATGAACCACTGTTCCAATTCTAAATCCTAAGGTTTAGGTTCCTGAGTGGAGATTTTTCAAAGCAGGAATTATGGGTCTACCCCAGAGATCAAGGTAGAGGATATTAAAGTCTGGGAATCGCCACACAAACCATTCAGACACCATCCCAGTTAAATGGGGCTGGTTTACTGACCACACCACCCAGGACTGCTGGATCAGGGACATGGCTCAGACTCAGGTTCTGAAAGCTATGACCATGAATATTTTCCAGGGTCAGTTT
Source organism: Mus musculus (assembly GCF_000001635.26). Classification (NCBI taxonomy): domain Eukaryota; kingdom Metazoa; phylum Chordata; class Mammalia; order Rodentia; family Muridae; genus Mus; species Mus musculus. Next base: position 56,945,505 of record NC_000075.6, read on the forward strand.
ATATAGGGAAAAAAAAACTATAATGAACACATATACGTGTGTGGGGAAGGTTGTAGGGTGGTCTGCCTTTTTTCCAAGTGTTTTTAATAGTTTAGAGAACAGTTCAAGCTGTCCTCTATCTTGCTTGGCTCTAGTGAAGGCTACAGTTGGGGAATTTCCAAGAACAATAATAATAATAAACCTCAGGATATATGGTTGGCCTTGCTCTGAGCCAGACTATTTTTCTGTGTCTATAGTCAAGCTGCTGACTTCCTTAGCATCATGAAATGCTTGCAGGCATGAAACAAAAGGGTTACAGCAAAGCCAGGGATGATTTTAAACTAGGGAGCAGGCTTCAACATGGGTTTCAGTCTTCAACAGTAGATTCAAATACAGATGTGATTCTGTCCACATGACCTTAATAACATGCCAGATGGGAATCATTGACTTAGTTTAGAGTTGGCCACTTGGGTCATCTTAGGCTGGCAGATGATTTTAACCGTCAGTCTAACCTTCTCCCTTATCCCCCAGTACAAGGCAGGATTGGTCAGGCTCACTTGAAATGCAAAGTATGGAATAGGAAAGGGATGTCACTCTTGTGATAGGCTCTAGGCTACATATTATAGATTTCCCCGATTTTATAAATGTCAAAGCTGAAGCCAGGTGTGGTAGCATACACCTGTAATCCCAGCTATTGGGATGTGGAGGCAGGAAGGCTGCTCAGAGTTTGAGGTCAGCATAGGCTACAGAGCCAGACCCTGTCTCAAAATAAAAAGACTAAAGCTGGGTGGGTCCAAGCACTTTCAGTTAGTTAGAATTTTTCTTTGTTAAGTTTTTTTAAAAGGGTATGTATGCCAATATATATAAATAACTCAAGAAGGTGGACTCCAGAAAGTCAAATAACCCCATTAAAAAATGGGGCTCAGAGCTAAACAAAGAATTCTCACCTGAGGAATACCGAATGGCTGAGAAACACCTGAAAAAATGTTAAGTCAGAATGGCTAAGATAAAAAAATTCAGGTGACAGCAGATGCTGGCGAGGATGTGGAGAAAGGGGAACACTCCTCCACTGTTGGAGGGATTGCAAGCTTGTACAACCACTCTGGAAATCAGTCTGGCGGTTTCTCAGAAAATTGGACATGGTACTACCGGAGGATCCTGCAATACCTCTCCTGGGCATATATCCAGAAGATGTTCCAACTAGTAAGAAAGAAACATGCTCCACTATGTTCATAGCAGCCTTATTTATAATAGCCAGAAACTGGAAAGAACCCAGATGCCCCTCAACAGAGGAATGGATACAAAAAATGTGGTACATTTACACAATGGAGTACTACTCAGCTATTAAAAAGGATGAATTTATGAAATTCCTAGGCAAATGGTTGAACCTGGAGGGCATTATCCTGAGTGAGGTAACCCAATCACAAAAGAACTCAAATAATATGTACTCACTGATAAGTGGATATTAGCCCAGAAACTTAGAATACCCAATATATAAGTTACAATTTGTAAAACACATGAAACTCAAGAAGAACGAAGACCAAAGTATGGACACTTTGCCCCTTAGAATTGGGAACAAAACACCCATGGAAGGAGTTACAGAGACAAAGTTTGGAGCTGAGACAAAAGGATGGACCATCTAGAGACTGCCATATCCAGGGATCCATCCCATAATCAGCCTCCAAACGCTGACACCATTGCATATACTAGCAAGATTTTGCTGATGGGACCCTGATATAGCTGTCTCTAGAGAGACTACGCCAGGGCCTAGCAAACACATAACTGGATGCTCACAGTCAGCTATTGAATGGATCACAGGGCCCCCAATGTAGGAGCTAGAGAAAATACCCAAGGAGCTAAAGGGATCTGCAACCCTATAGGTGGAACAACATTATGAACTAACCAGTACCCCGGAGCTCTTGACTCTAGCTGCATATGTATCAAAAGATGGCCATCACTGGAAAGAAAGGCCCATTGGACACGCAAACTTTATAAGCCCCAGTACAGGGAAACGCCAGGGCCAAAAAGTGGGAGTGGGGGGGAGGGTATGGGGGACTTTTGGGATAGCATTGGAAATGTAAATGAGGAAAATACCTAATTTTTTTAAAAAAAGAAAAAAAAAAGGGTATATATGCAGATGCTCTATCTGCATGTACACTTGCATGCCAGAAGAGGGCACCAGATCCCGTTATAGATGGTTGAGAACTCAGAGTCATTCAGAAAATGGGTCAGTTCCCATAGGTACTGGCAGTATGTGTGAGTGGCACCTTGGTGTGGTAAGTTTGCATACATTCTCACAATTATATACTGACACACACATCCATATTGACATATGCATATGGAGCAAAAGACCAAGCACCGGTGCAGAAAGAACTCACACATTCTGGATGAAAAATGCGCTCCAATCTTTATTGCATAGAGAAAGAAAAGGCTTCTACCCTTTTAATGCTAAGTGAATTAAACCCGTGTTTTTAAGAAAAAGAGCTTTGTTCCGTTTAATAAAACTAAACCTGCCTTGTCCTCACCATGGGACCTGTTCTGTCCCATGGTAAGGAGAAGCCTGCCTGCTCCTTCTGCTCTCTGTGACATCTTCTTTTTTCCTCTTTCCCTCTGCATTCTGCACATTGCTCTCTTAGTATTTTATGTTACCTATAATTTCCAAGTTATTCCACTCTGCATTCTCCTTCTAATATAAAAAGTGTTGTCTAAAAACTTCTCCTCGGGGGCTGGTGAGATGGCTCAATGAGTAAGAGCACCCGACTGCTCTTCCGAAGGTCAGGAGTTCAAATCTCAGCAACCACATGGTGGCTCACAACCATCCGTAATGAGATCTGACTCCCTCTTCTGGTGTGTCTGAAGACAGCTACAGTGTACTTACATATAATAAATAAATAAATCTTAAAAAAAAAAAAACCTCTCCTCAGCCCAGTTCCTCTCTCAGCTCAGTTCTCACCTCCGTTCCTCTCACCTCAGTCCCTCAAATCTGACTCTTTGTCCTCAGACCTTAAACATCTTTAAGATTACATGATCATATGTTAAAAAGTACATCAAAAGTTCACATAGAAAATCAAATATAAATTGAAATAGAAGTTTACAACAGATTGTTTCCATGCATATCCATTAGGAGTAGTTATCTAGCTAAACATCCATCACTTGTCTCAGCTCCACAGGTTCACCGAAGGTTTAAAACCACAACTAAAAGCCGGGCGTGGTGGCGCACGCCTTTGATCCCAGCACTGGAGAGGCAAAGGCAGGCGGATTTCTGAGTTCGAGGCCAGCCTGGTCTACAAAGTGAGCTCCAGGACAGCCAGGGCTATACAGAGAAACCCTGTCTCAAAAAAAAAAAAAAAAAAAAAAACCCACAACTAAGTTATAAGTCAAGTTTTGTATAGATAAACCCAGTCAATATCTTATCTTCTGTCCTAGCACCTGTAATAAATCGTTAGTTCCCCTTTTATAATCTTTGGGTAATTGTTTTACAACCTCTTGGAATGTAGGAGAAAGTCTGGTTACCATCTAAGAGCAATTAACTGGTGACACTAGGGAGACTGGCAGAGTTCTCATTGCAGTTTTGACTATCAGAAAAGGACCTAATAGCAGTCCTATTATAAAAGAGCTTAATAGTCATGGATATAATTTTAGGAATTCTTATAGGATCATTATTAAGACTTAAGTCATCTATTTGTCTATATAGCATCACTAGAAGATAGTACAACTTCGTTGATTTACAGAGATCTACTCCAAAGGGGTGTGCTACTACTTAGTGATTGTTATATATATTTAATAATAACAGGAGAAGCATATTAATAGCAGGAATCTCTCCTAAAATGAGTCCCTTACAGCCTCGCTTAATAAGGGCTCACCTGTCACAAATTATATAATAATCCGAGCCGGGTGGTGGTGGCGCACGCCTTTAATTCCAGCACTTGGGAGGCAGAGGCAGGCGGATTTCTGAGTTCGAGGCCAGCCTGGTCTACAAAGTGAGTTCCAGGACAGCCAGGGCTATACAGAGAAACCCTGTCTCGAAAAACCAAAAAAAAAAAAAAAAAAAAAGAAAAGAAAAAATAATAATAATCCGAAGCAGGCCACTTCAGGATGATCAACTGCTAGTTATTAGCTTGTCCCATTATGGTTCCTGACAACCCTGGCCAAATTACTCCCCCACCACCACCCACAGGGCTCCTGACTTTCCAGGAACTCTGCAGACCAGGCTGTCCTTTAACTTAGAGATCTGCCTTTCTCTGCCTCTTGAAAGCTGGCATTAAAGGCATGTGCTAGCACTACCAGCCAGTCCTGCTTTCACCCCCTGTTGTTCGATTACAGGGTGGTGCCACTGCAAGTTTAGCGCAGGCTATACAAACACATTGATTGCTGAGCAACATCCCTAGCCACACCCCAGTTCATTGAGGTGTTAGAAGCAACGCATCTGGCTCACATTATAAGCATTAAGTAGCAAGTCCTGTTTTCATTTTACATGCTAGAAGTCTTACCCTGCAGACACGATGTATGGGTTTGCTTAGGGTCTCCTAAATCTCGGTCACTCATGTAACTACTTTCAAACCGGACTAAGTGCTGCACTCAAATGCTGAACGTTACCTATCAGGAATCGAGCCAGGTCCCTTTCCGCGTCATGTTAGAAAGGAGAATAGGGATAGCAGTGGTGGCGCACGCCTGCACGCCTTTAATCCCAGCACTCGGGAGGCAGAAGCAGGCGGATTTCAGAGTTCGAGGCCAGCCTGGTCTACAAAGTGAGTTCCAGGACAGCCAGGGCTATACAAAGAAAGAGAGAGAGAGAGAGAGAGAGAGAGAGAGAGAGAGAGAGAGAGGAAGAGAGAGAGAAAGAGAGAGAAAGAGAGAGAGAAAGAGAAAGAGAGAGAAAGAAAGAAAGAAAGAAAGAAAGAAAAAGAAAGAAAGAGAGAAGAGAGAGAAAGGAGAGAGAGAAAGAGAGAGAGAAAGAAAGAAAGAAAGAGAAAGAAAGAAAGAAAGAAAGAAAGAAAGAAAGAAAGAAAGAAAGAAAGAAAGGGAAAGGAAAAAGGAAGGGAAGAAACGTTTATTAGTTCGAAACCTGAAAGCCATTCAGAAAATCGCACAAGCAAGACAAAAGGGCTGTCAGTGCAACTCTCGAGTTTGGGCACACCCGGAGAGGTGGCGGCCACGAAGTCACGGTTTTGTCAGTGAAAGGATCCGGGGCAAGTTTGCGATCAGTACTGAAGGCTCCGTATCGCGGACAATCTCGCTAGAATCCCGAAAAAGCCTAAACCAAATCTGGAAGCCCCTCCCTAGGGAGAAGAGTCGCTCAGTTCAGGGCGGAAGTAATGTCCTGCCCGACTCAACTCCCGCGATGCACCACGGTAGGCGGAGCCGGAAGTTCGAGTGCAAGCTTGAGCGGGGCGTGTCTAGCTCCGCTAAGGCACCTAATTGGTCAGTCGGCACAGGCACTGGCGGCGTGCGCGAGTGGTACGGACGTGCGGTAAGTCTGGCCCTGTCTAGTTTGGCGTTCTCTCAGCCGCAAGCTCAAACTTCTTCTGATGACCCAGGGCTGGCTTCGCAGCCGTTACCTGGGGAGGCTGGCCAGTCTTGGGGACTTGGACTTGGCCATATTTTTGTCGTTGTATTCCAGGCAGTCTGGCTCAAACTCATGAGGAACATTTATGTGTGGCAGGGAGAATTCTGTAACCGAAAGACAAACGACTCCATTGCTAGAGAGACAGTAGCGGGGAGGGCGGCAGAGTTCACGGACGTGTGGTGGGAGCATCTATTGGGCTGGAGAAGAGGCTTGGGTGAGCCTGACACTTAGGAATTAGTTCGCTTCTTTTCCTCGGCCTCCTGCCTTGCTGCCATTGCAGGTGTATGACACGTAAGGTCCTGTTAGGGATCATTTCTATGGCATACTTCAGGATACCTTGACGGGGAAGCTCAGTAATTATCTACTGAATACTCCCGGTTATTTTACAAACACTCTGATGCACACCTTAAATCCACACTGATAATAGTCACTTTTAACAAATTTTCTTAGAAAGTATTCTTAGCCGGGTGTGGTGGTTGCATACCTTTAATCTCAGCACTCAGAAGGCAGGCAGGTCTCTATGAGTTCGAGGCCAGCCTGGACTACAAGGAGAGTTCCAGGACAGAAAACCTGTCCCCAAAACAAAACAAAACAGAAAAAAAAAAAAGTATTTTTAATGTCTTAGGATATAGGAATGCAGCTTTCTTCTTTTTCTCCTGGGTTTCAGACCCAAGGCTTGGTGCAAATATGGTGCGCACTTTGGCAAGTACTTTACCAAGTGGAGGTATGGCACCATCCTTTGTTCTTTTATTTGTTTATTTTCCTATATGCATATGTGTATGTGTGTTTTGCCTACATGTCTGCACACCACATGGGTGCCATGCTGGGAAGAAAGTCAGAAGAGAGTTCCAGTTAGTTCCCTGGAATTGGTTTACAGGTGGTCATGAATTACCACATGAAACCCAGGTCCTCTGGAAGAGCAACCAGTACTCTCTTTTTTTTTTTTTTTTTTAACTAGTGCTGTGTGTGTTTTTAAGATTTATTTATTTTTATTTATATGAGTACACTGCAACTGTCTTCAGACACACACTAGAAGAGTGCATCAGATCTCATTACAGATGGTTGTGAGCCACCATGTGGTTGCTGGGAATTGAACTCAGGACCTCTGGCAGAGCAGTCAGTGCTCTGAACCGCCAAGCCATCTCTCCAGCCCCGCAACCAGTACTTTTAACCTAATGGCTGAACCATCTCTCCAGTACCCTTCCACCCTGTCCTATCCTGTCCTGTGCATTCTTGCAAGATGGAAACAGTTGATAACAGTGTAAAGGTACTTCCCACTGCAGAACTGTATATTTGAATGGTTAAGATGCTCACTAACCTCACTCCATCCCCAAATCAATCAAAACCAAGCACTGTCACTGGGCTACAAAGCCAGCTGCTTAGCTACATTGACGGACCAGATTGCAGAACTGGGAATTGGACCTAGGGACATCACACATGCAATGGAAACACTCCTCTATTGAGTTATAATTCCAGCTACCCCCTTTAAAAAACGATTTAGTTTATTACGTGCCTCACTATATGTATGTGTGCCATGTGCTTGTCTAGTGCTCACAGAGGCCAGAAGAGAGTATCAGATTTGTTGTGAGCCACTGTGTTGGTGCTGGGGATTGAATCTAATTCCTCCGTAAGAGTGACAAGTGCTCCTAGCTCCTGAGCCATTTCTCCAGCCTGTTTTTTTTTTTTTTTTTTTTTTTTTGAGACAGGGTCTCAATAGACCCACACATATCTAGAATTCCCTAAGAATCTGAGACTGACTTTGAATTGCTGGTCCGCCCTTCCTGCCATCCTCCATGATCCCCCCCAGTGCTGGGATTTTAGGTATTGGTGAGCCTGGTTCCAACCTGTTTTCTTTTTCTTTCTGAGATAATTAAGGTCTTGCCAGGTTAGCAGGCTGGTTGTGCGCTTACTCTGTAGCCCATCCAGGCCTTTAACTTGTCATCCTCATTCCTCACCCTGTGAAGTGAGGTCATGATATTATAGGTGTGAATCACCACATTTTTGTTGTTTGAGAACACGGTCTCTCTAGTGTATTCCTGACTGTCTTGGAGCTCATTATATAAACCAGCCTGGCCTTCAGTTTGCAGTGATCCTTCTGGGTGCTGTGGTTATGTGACTGTGCTTCTGTACCTGGCTACCACCTTTTTAGTCACGTGTTCTCCCTGTTGTACCTTTCTCCCAGCCTTCTTTCTGCTCTCCTGTCACATATGTTCTCCCCCAAACCCCTGTTTTTTTTTTTTTTAAACATCTTTTTTACCCCCACATTTTTTTATTAGATATTTTTTTCATTTACTTTTTTTTTTGGTTTTTCAAGACAGGGCTTCTCTGTGTAGCCCTGGCTGTCCTGGAACTCACTCTGTAGACCAGGCTAGCCTCGAACTCAGAACTCCACCTGCCTCTGCCTCCCAAGTGCTGGGCTTAAAGGTGTGCACCACCACACCCTGCTATCAATTATTATCATTACCTCACTTAAAACAATGCTTTATAGATCCAGGGTCTCATGTTAGTCAGCCCTGCGTGGCCTGGAACTCACAAAGATCTGCCTCCCAAGTGCTGGGATTAAAGGTGTGCTAACCTGGCTGTTGTGTGCCATATTTTTATCACCTCTTCTGTTCCATTTCTAAGCTGGTCCCATTTCTTTGGTATTGTGAATAATGCAGCAATAAACATGGATCTGCACATGTCTGTAACTCCAGTTCCAGGGACCTGATGCCCTCTTCTGGCCTCTGATTGCATCAGGCTTGTTCATGTTGCATGTATATACACACAGGCAAAACACTCATACATAGAAAATGGAAAATAAAAGTAAGTCTTTTTAAAGAGGGAGAGGACCAAAAAATAAAAATAAAAAAATTAAAAATAAAAAAAGCCACCACCACCAAAAAACCCCACACATAACAGGAAAGCAGAAAGAAGGCTGGGAAGACATAGCCTCCTTTGGGTATACATCCAGAAGCAGTGTCTTCGTTAGCTTTTTGTTTTTGTTTTGTTTTGTTTTTCTTCAAAACAGGGTTTCTCTGTATAGCCCTGGCTGTCCTGGAACTCACTTTGTAGACCAAGCTGACCTCGAACTCAGAAATCCGCCTATGTCTGCCTCCCAAGTGCTGGGATTAAAAGCGTGTGCCACCACACCCACCCTTAGTTAGCTTTTTATTTCTGTAATAAAACACTATAACCAAAATCAACTTAAAGAGAAAAGGGTTTACAATTCCAGCTAACAGTCTGTCACTGAGGGAGTGAGGGCAGTAACTTGGAGGCAGAAACTGATGCAGAGGCTATGGAGGAATTTTCCTTATTGGCTTGCTTTTCAAGGCTTACTCAGCCTCATTTCTTGTAGCACGAAGGATCACCTACCTGCCCGAGGGCACTGCCCATAGTGGACTGGGTCAAGAAAAGTACCACAACCAAACATTAGACAGAGCTCGAGAAGTCTTGTGGAAGAGTTGGGGAGAAGGATTGAAGAACCCAGAGGGGATGGGGACTCCATAAGACCAATAGAGTAAATTAACCCGGTACCTAGGGAGACTTTCCATTCTCAGGGGTGAAGGAGAGGGAGGACTGGGAGGCTGGGAGGGTGTTGTGATCAGGATGTAAAATGAATAAATACATTAATTAATTGGGGAAAATGTACCACAAGCTTGCTTACAGGCCAGCCTGGTGGGGACACTTTCCTTTTCTTTGTTTTTTTTGAAATGTTGCCCCAGCTGTCCTGGAACTCTATGTAAACTGGATTTGCCTCTGTCTCCTAAGTGCTGGAATTAAGGCCACGTGTGTCACCATGCCTGGCCTTGGTTCTTTCTTTCTAAAAATTATTTTTTAAACAATTTTTAAAGATTTATTTGTTTATTTTATATATATGAGTACACCATTGCTCTCCTCAGACCCCATTACAGATGGTTGTGAACCACCATGTGGTTCCTGGGAATTGAACCCAGGACCTCTGGAAGAGCAGTCAGTGCTCTTAACCACTGAGCCATCTCTCCAGCCCTTCTTTCCTTTTTAAATTATTTATTTATTCATTTATATCTGTATGTGTATATGTTTGTCTAAGTGTATGTTTGTGCAGCAAGCGAGTGTAGGAGACCTTGGAATTCAGAAGAAGCCATTGAGCCCTGGAACTGGGAGTTACAGGCTGTGGTGAGCTTTCAGTTAAATCCAGGTCTCCTACAAGAGCAGTAAGTGCTCTTAACTGCTGAGCTGACTCTCCTGCTCATGGGACATTTTTTTAAAAATTGATGTTCTTTGTTCCAAGATGACTCTGGTTTTTGTCATAGTTGTCATAAAATTAGCCAGCACAAATGGTATTGCTGTGTCATTTATATAGCTCTATTTAAAAATTTTTTTTAGAAATATCTATACTGATTTCCATAATAGCTAAGCAGTCCTATACTGCCACCATCATAATTATAAATTCATATTTCCGCAATCCTCTCCAGTATTTGTTATTTGTTTTGTTTGTGATAGCTATTCTGATTGTACTGAGATGAAATATCAAAGTGTTGTTTTTTTTAAAGATATATTTATTTGTTTTATGTACATGAGTACACTGTATCTGTCTTCAGACACACCAGAAGAGGGCACCAGATCTCATTACAGATGGTCGTGAGCCACTATGTGATTGCTGGGAATTGAACTCAGGACCTCTGGAAGAGCAGTCAGGGCTCTTAACTGTAACTGCTGAGCCATCTCTCCAGACCCATCAAAGTGTTTTTTAATTAAAATTGTATTTTTTTATTTGTATGAGCACTTGCCTGCATGTATGTGTTGCCTTATATCCATGGAGATCAGAAGAGGCCAGACCTGGAGTTACAAAAGATTAAGAATGACCACGTGGGCGCTGTGAACTGACCCTGGGACCTCTGCAAGGGCAAGTGCTCTGACTCCCTGAGCCGTATCTCCAGCCCCTCAGTGTGGTTTTAATTTATATTTTCCTGATGACTTAGGATGTTGACCATCATTAGAATTTACACGTACTTACTTGTGGGTTGGTGTGCATCTATAGTTGTATGTGGAGCCAGCGGACAACTCTTGGTAACTGATTCCTCTCTCACCATGTGGATCCTAGGGATCAGACTTAGTTCCTCAGACTTGGCAGCAAATGCCTTTACCCTCTGGACCATCACACTGGCCCCTGCTGAATATTTGAAAAAGTATTAATTGGCTATTTGTGTTTCTTCTTTTGAGTACTATCCATTTCATTAGGTCATGGATTCATTGGAGGAGATTTGTTCATTTTGGGTAGGTGGTGTCTTAGTTAGGGTTTTACTGCTGTGAACAGACACCATGGCCAAGGCAACTCTTTTTTTTTTTTTTTTTTAAGATTTATTTATTTATTTATTTATTTATTTATTTATATGTAAGTACACTGTAGCTGTCTTCAGGGAGTCAGATCTCATTATGGGTGGTTGTGAGCCACCATGTGGTTGCTGGGATTTGAACTTCGGACCTTCGGAAGAGCAGTCGGGTGCTCTTACCCACTGAGCCATCTCACCAGCTCCCCCAAGGCAACTCTTATAAGGACAACATTAAATTGGGGCTGGTTTACAGGTTCAGAGGTTCAGTCCATTATCATCAAGGCAGGCATGGTACAGGAGCTGAGAGTTCTACAAATTCATCTACAGGCTGCCAGCAGAATATGATTTCTAGGCAGCTAGGTAGAGGTTTGTTGTCGTTGTTGTTTTGGTTTTTTTTTTTTTTTTTTTTTTGGTTTTTTGAGACAGGGTTTCTCTGTGTATCCCTGGCTGTCTTGGAACTCACTCTGTAGACCAGGCTGGCCTCGAACTGAGAAATCCGCCTGCCTCTGCCTCCCAAGTGCTGGGATTAAAGGCGTGCGCCACAACACCCAGCTACATTTTTTTTTTTTTTTTTTTAGTGCTTTGTTTTGTTTTTTAATTACATCATAACTGCCTGTCATCATGGGATGAAGTGAATTAATAAGCCATTTTCTTTATGTTTACTTTATAGGGAAGATGGAAGAACTGAGCCAAGCCCTGGCTAGTAGCTTTTCTGTGTCTCAAGAACTGAACAGCACAGCTGCCCCCCACCCACGCCTGTGTCAATACAAGTCCAAGTACAGTTCCTTGGAGCAGAGTGAGCGGCGGCGCCAGCTACTGGAGCTGCAGAAATCGTAAGGGTACTCTTGGCTGGCCATATGCTGGGGGCTGGGAATCAGTCGCAGGCAGCTAGACTTGTCTCCTTAGAACCCCCTTCACAGAAGAAGGTCATTTCCTGTCCACAAGGTCGGGTGGGTAAATTCTGTCACAGGTAATAAATTATCTTTTGTCCCTACATTTTAGGAAAATAAGGAGAGAAAAACTGAGCTTTTGAAGCACAACTCAGTCATATGGTTAACATTTTCTGTTTCTGGCAACAGAACTCAACTTTGCAGTTTAGGGACTTATGAAGGCCAAGCCTAGACTTCCCCTCCCCCATCCCCTGGGTTGCTCATGTGTGGAGGCTCACTCATTGTGATGATGGTTGGTATGCTCTTCCCATCTGCCTTCAGCTCAGATGTTTCTGTAGTACCCTTGGGAATTCAAGTTCATTCCATAGATAATCAGCAGAAATGGTTCCCATATACTTAACTCTAAATGCCAAAATGAACAAATAGGAATAAATCAGGATAGGCATGTTTTAGGTTGCCCTCTCTGAAGACCTGTCCTTTGTTCTTAATGTATCTTATCCTTTTGGGGGGTCAGAAATGAGAAGAAACTAGCCACAGCTGTGCCACTTGCATCTCGTCTGGACTTTGTGAGGTGCTATGTCAGTAGATGAGTTTAAGAGATAGTTCCTACGAGTTCTGAGTTGTCTGCTGATCATAATCCCATCTCATCCCAGTTCACTCCTTTCTTCTTCCTTCCTTCTGTCCACTCACCTCACCTCACCTCACCTCTCCTCTCCTTTCCTTTTTCCTTTTTTTTTTTTTTTTTTTTTTTTCATTTTTCGAGACAGGGTTTCTCTGTATAGCCCTGGCTGTCCTAGAACTTACTCTGTAGACCAGGCTGGCCTCGAACTTAGAAATCTACCTGCCTCTGCCTCCCGAGTGCTGGAATTAAAGTCATGTGCCACCACTGACCAGCTTATTCCTTGTTTTCAATTGTAATTTATTATTTTCAAATAGGTAACACATTCATATGGCTCAAAATACATGGAAAAGTATATGGGAAAAACTCTCCTTCCTGGTCTAGTTCCTCCTTTGAATTACTAGTTCCTCATGTACCCTTGCAAAGCTGTCTTGTACAGATAGAAGTGTCTATTTATATACAACTTTTATTTTATCAATTAAACAATTCAGGCCAATGACTTATCTGAATAGGTAAAGATGCCTGCTGCCCAGTCTGTTGGTCTGAGTTCCATCCCAAGGACCCACATGGTTGAAGGAGAAAACTTGATTCCTTACAAGTTATCCTCTGATCTCCTTATGTGCCCATGGCACATGTATGTGCCTACACACATCCACACTAAGTCTTGCACACAAAATAAATAGATAAAATGTAGTCATTTAATAAATTCAGTTAGCAGTATACTACACCTACTATATCTGCAAGTTTGATTAATAGTCTCTTGTTTTTCTCTTATTTATTTGAAATAAGTCTCAGGGCTTGAGAGTAGACTCAGTATATAAAGTTCTTATATAAGGACCTCAGTTTACATTCCCAGGTTCCAAGTAAAACATGATTATGTTTAATCCCAGCACTTGGGAGGCAGAGGCAGGCAGATTTCTGAGTTCGAGGCCAGCCTGGTCTACAAAGTGAGTTCCAGGACAGCCAGGGCTATAGAGAAACCCTGTCTCGGAAAACAAAACCAAAACCAAAACCAAACATGATTATGGCAGTGAGCATCTACAGATTGAGTACTGTGTAGAGCAGAGATTGGTGCTCCCTGAAGCTTCCTGGCCAACCAGTCTAGCTGAAACAGTAACCTCTAACCTCAACAAGACACTGTTTCAAAAAAAGGAAGGAGAGAGACTCCAGACATCAGCCTTCAGCCTACACATTTACTCATTCACACACAAACCCCCACACATCTGCACACATACACATTCATCTACACACACGTGTGTGTACACACACAAAGACAGATGGGATCTTATGTAAACCTAGGCTAACATTAAAATTATTATCTACCTTGTATGTTGGGATTACAAGTATGATCTATGATGTCTAGTTTTTGCAGTGTTGGAGATCAAACACAGTGATCTTGTATTTTAGGCAAGCCCTCTACTAACTGAACTATGTCCCTAGACACATCATTTCTTTTAATGGTACCAGCTATTCCATTAAATAAATGGTTCATAATGTAGCCGCCCAGTCCCCTGGTGCTGGCACCTGGGAAGTTATTTTCCTATGTGGTTACAAAGATGGATTGAAGGTAACTACAGTCCTTCTGTATACATACAAATATTCCATTATTTTTTTTTTCTTCCCCAAGACAGGACTTCTCTGTGTAGCCCTGGCTGTCCTGCTGGCCTTGAACTCAGAAATCTACCTGCCTCCCAAGTGCTGGGATTAAAGATGTGCCACCACTGCCCGGTAGTTTTTTTCATTTTTAAATAAAGGTCATTGTGCTTTTTCATATGTCCTTACTAACAAGCAACTTTGTGGGAATGTATGTGAACATGTGCATTAAGGGAAAAAAAGCCGGGGCTGGAGAGATGGCTCAGCAGTTAAGAGCACACTTTTCCACAGGTCCTGAGTTCAATTCCCAAGAACCATATGGTGGCTCACAACCATCTGTAATGGGATCTAAAGCACTCTTCTGGTGTGTTTCTGAAGACAGCTACAGTGTACTCATATAAATAGAATAAATAATATTTTTTTTTGGTTTTTGGTTTTGGTGTGTTTCTGAAGACAGCTACAGTGTACTCATATAAATAGAATAAATATATATTTTTTTTGGTTTTTGGTTTTGGTTTTGTTTTTTTTTTTTTAATAATTTTTTTGGTTTTTTGGTTTTTGGTTTTTTGAGACAGGGTTTCTCTGTGTAGCCCTGGCTGTCCTGGAACTCACTCTGTAGATCAGGCTGGCCTTGAACTCAGAAATCCACCTGCCTCTGCCTCTGCCTCCCAAGTGCTGGGATTAAAGGTGTGTGCCACTACTGTCCGGCTATAAATAAATCCAAAGAAAGAAAAAAAGAAAGAGAGAGAGAGAGAGAGAGAGAGAGAGAGAGAGAGAGAGGAAGAAAGAGGAAAGAGAAGAAGAGGAGAGGAGAAGAGAAGAGAAGAGAAGAGAAGAAAGGAAAGGAAGGAAAGGAAAGGAAAGGAAAGGAAAGGAAAGGAAAGGAAAGGAAAAGAAAAGAAAAGAAAAGAAAAGAAAAGAAAAGAAAAGAAAAGAGAAAAGGCTTAGAGCCGAGCATGGTAGTACATACCTTTGATACCTGTACTCAAGAGACCAAGGCAGGCAAATCTCTGTGAGTTCAGGGTCAAATTGGTCCATGCAGTAAGCGCCAGGCCAGTTTATATTGAGACTTGTTCTAATTAAAAAAACAAATAATAAAGAAAAAGAAAGAAAACCAACTGAGCTACCACCATGGGTAAAGGTGCTTACTGCAAACCTGAATACCTGATTTCAATCTCTGGTACCCATATGAAGGAAGGAGAGAACCAACTTCTTAAAGTTGCCCTCTGACTTTCATACACGAGCTATGCTGTATCTCTGTGTGTGTGTGTGTGCGCGTGCGCACACACACACACACACACACACACACACACACATATATATACATGTACTCACACACACACAAAAAGAAGCCATGTTGGTTTTAGTGTCTGCTGGGTTGTTTTTTTTTTTTTATTTTTTTAGATTTTAATTTTATTTTATGTATCTGTGTGCTCTATCTGCATGTATACCTGCATACCAAAAGAGGGCATCAGATCCCAAGAAAGATGGTTGTGAGCCACCATGTAGTTGCTGGGAATTGAACTCAGGACCTCTGAAATAGCTGCCAGTGCTCTAAACCACTGAGCCATCTCTCTAGCCCCTAATGTCTGATTTTTTTGCCTTAGCTTTGTGGAAATTGTAAAATACATTATATTCCAAATTAATCTGTAACAATTAGTTTTGAAATTTTTCTTTTTCTTCAGTTTCCCCAATTTGCTGGAATATGCTGTTTTGTTTTATTTTTAAATTTATTTTATGTATTTGAATACTCTGTTGCTGTCTTTAGACACACCAGAAGAGGGCATCAGATCCCATTATAGATGGTTGTGAGCCCCGTGTAGTTTCTGGGAATTGAACTCAGGACCTATGGAAGAGCAGTCAGTGCTCTTAACCACTGAGCCATCTCTCCGGCCTGAATATGCTGTTTTTATTATATAGAACTGGGCATGTTGATGTATATCTACAACCCAGCATGAAAGGAAAGGTAGAGGTGAAGTTAAGTGTCAGGAATGGAGAGATTGTTTAGAGTGCTTGTTGTTTTTACAGAGGACCCAAGTCCAGTTTCTAGCACCAATGTCAGATGGGTCACAGTCACCTGTAACTCCCACATCTAAAACAGCGGTTCTCAACCTTCCTAATGTTATGACTCTTTAATACATAAAATTATTTTTGTTGCTACTTCATAACTGTAATTTTGCTATTATTATTGATCATAGAGTAAATATCTGTGTTTTCTGATGGTCTTTGGTGACTCCTGTGAAAGGGTCATTCAACCTCTCATAGGGATCATGACCACACACAGGTTGAGAACTACTGATCTATCGCATCTGTTGCCCTCTTCTGGCCTCCATAGGCAACTGCACTCACATGCACATACACACGCACAGAGAAAGTGTCATCCTGGGCTAATAGGGAATCTGAGGCTATGCTAAGTTACTTAGGATAGCCTGTCTGAGCAAAACAAAAGCTTGGGTATTGTGATGCATGCCTGTCATCCCAGCAGTCAGCAGTCAGAGGTGGGAGGATCTCTGTGAGTTCCACGCCAGCCTGGTCTACATTATAAGTTCTGGGACAGCCAGGAATACATAGTGAGACCTTGTCTCAAAAAAACAAAAAAACAAAAAAACAAAAAGCAGTAGCTGGAGAGCAGAGGAGTTCAGAACCTGCCTTGGCTACAGGTCACTCTGAGCAAGTGAGTGAAACCGGACCTAATAAATAACTAAATAAAAGCTGAGAGAGGATGGGGGATACACAGCTTCTTCTTGGTACAGAGCCAGCCTCAAAGGCCTTAGCACAAGGCCCTAAGTTTAAATTCCACTGTGGGGGTGAAGTGGAAGTAGAAGGAAAAAGAGAAAAGAAAAGGAAATGAGTTAAAGTTGGTGACGTTTTTCTTTCTTTTTTTCCTTAAAGACTGGGGTCTCACTATGTAACTCTCCTAGAACCCACTCTGTAGACCAGGTTGGCCTCGAACTCTCAGAGATACACCTGCCTCTTCCTTCCCGGTGCTGGGATCAAGGTTGAGTGCTACTATACCATGGTAGATGTCAAGTCTTAAGCCAAGAGACCTCTCTTGAAGGTCAAACAAGGAAAGGCTGAGTTCTGAGGGGTTTGTTTGCTTGTTTACTGGTTTTGTCAGCATGCTGTCTGGTGTGGAAAGTCCCAGAAGATGTTCTTCTTTTGGACTTCTCCCTGCACTTGGTGTTTCCTCCTTCCTATCTCTGGAGCCTTTGACGGGTGTGCCAGGCAGGAAACGCTACTTCTCATCTGGAGTGCAGTGGGCTAATGTGGGTTCAGCACATCCAGCTAGCGACTCGTGGAAATTCCTTTAAGAGTAAATATTTTACTTTGAACATTCTTAAGAAACTGAGGAAGGCTGCGTGTGTTCAGAGGGAGTTTCCTGATTAGGAATGATGAGGAGACAGTTACTAGTTTACCTTGGCAAAGGAAATTCTGTTTTTTTCTTACCCACACCAGTATCTAAATTTGTCATCTTTGAATTGAGTGAGTCACACTGTGGGGTATCTTTTTATGGTATGTATAGACCTGATCCTATCTTTTTCTCTTCCAGCAAGCGGTTGGATTATGTGAACCATGCCAGAAGACTGGCTGAAGATGACTGGACAGGTATGGAGAGTGGGGAAGAGGAAAACAAGAAAGATGAAGAGGAAATGGACATAGACCCTAGCAAGAAGTTACCAAAACGCTATGCTAATCAAGTGAGTGGTCCAGAGCGTGCACCTTCCTTCCACATGCAGTCAAACCACCAAAATACATGCTGCTATAAGAAGAGGGCTGGCAAGCCTAGTGAGTTAGGACTCTGGGGTATTTGAAGGGAGAATGGTGGTGACTTGGAAGCACTGATGAAGCTGGACCTAGCAGTGTATTATGCTTTTAATCTCAGCATTTGGGAGGCAGAGGCAAGTGGATTTCTATGAGTTTGAGGCCAGCCTAATCTACATAATGAATTCTAGGACAGCCAGGACATTATCTAAAACAGAACAAACCAAACCAAACCAAACCAAACCAAACCAAACCAAACCAAACAAAACCAAAGAACACCCACTGCTTAAGTCTGTGGCTAGGTGTTTGGAGTTACTAGCCCAGCGAGCCCATGCTGTTACCAGAGGCTGTCAGCTTGCTACAGAAAGCTCCTGAGCTCCTCCTACACTAGTAACAGATCCCAGTTCTCATCATCATCCTTCATTCTTTTGGGCAGGGAACACATACAATCCAGGGCTTCGCATGTGCTAGGCAAATGTTCTGTCACTATTGAACTAGAGTCCCAGACTCTTTTCTTTGTCTTTTGTCATTTTTTTTGAGATAGGGTCTTTCAGTGTAGTCCTGGCTGGCCTTGAACTTATAGCAGTCCCTTCTTTTGTTGTAATTACAGGCACCCACCGTCATATCTGGTCTTCCATGTATTTTTTGTAAGACAGGGTCTTGGCTATCCTGGAATTAGAACTCACATGTCGACAGGTTAGTTTTGAACTCAGAGATCAACCTGCCTCTGCCTCCCGTGCTGGGATTAAAATGTGTGTAACTAGTCATTTCGTAGTTGGCTTGGGTGAGGCCTATCCACTACCCTAGTGTCCTCGTCCCTTGGTTAGTAGTCTTTCCTACCTAGAGTATTAGGAGGCCAGTCTTGACACTGCATACTGAGGCATTAGCAGGCAGGAAGAACATCTTAATGACTTAATTACCTTAAATAAAGAGATCCTGTGCAGAACAACCAGTTGACTAAGGTAATGGTGAACTGTGAAACAGCCAATCACTATGCCACACTCAAATAAATGCTCTATTGTGGCTGGTGGTGCTCCAGGGAAACAGGAAAGAGACTGTCCCCAAAGAAGAAAAGGTCTGGGTCTGCGTTTAATTAAGCAGCAGTCTTTCCCGATGTAATGTACTACTTTGTCAAATCTTGTTGCTTTCAGAATTTAGAAATATCTGTTTACCTGTTTTCCTCTTCCAAATATAGTACAGATAATGCCTTCTATGACAAACTACATGGGTGTTGGAAACTGGATTTTCTTCCTCAGGTAGAGCAACAAGCACTCTTAACCACTGAGCCATCTCTCCAGCCCGCAACAAGCACTCTTAACCACTGAGCCGTCCCTCTAGCAACAGCAATCAGTTCCTATTGTCTTGTTCTGGTGGCTCACTTTTTATTTGAGACAGTAGCCCAGGCTGGCCTTTAAGTTGCTATATAGCCAAGGATGATCTTGAATTCCAGATCCTTTAAATTTTTACTTCCAAGTGTAGAATTCTAAGTGCGCTTTACCGCAGCTAATTCTAGAATAGTTTTATCACCAACACACACATACTTACAGATACTCCATAGTCATTTGTTCCCAACTAGCTCATAACTCAGTTATCCCGTTTATACTAATCTACGTTCTGCTACATGGCTGATTACCTCTCCTCAGTTTCATATGTCTGGCTTCTTCCACAGCTTTGTAGTTAGTCTCTCTGAGCCTGATTCTTCCCGCAGTCCCTCTCTCTGTCTGGAAGTCCCGCCTACTGTTTCCTTCCCAGCTACTGGCCATCAGCTCTTTATTAAAACTAGTCAGGGAATTTCTTAGGTGGGGGAAGGACAGAGACACCTTCACACAGTATACAAAAATGTTATTCCAGTAGCCATTTTATATATATATACAAACAATACATCATATATAATAAATATTATATAAAATATATAATAAAGTATATATATTATGTAGTAAAACAAATACATTTATATATTATATGTGTATATATAATATAATTTATATATAATATAAAATAATATAATTTATATTATATATAAATATGTATATATATATATATAATAAAACATTTATATATACTCTTTAGAAAAATGTCTGTTCTATCCTTTGCCAGTCATTCTCCACTATTTTTCATTTTCCTTTTACAAAATCTGTCTACATTTATCAACGAGCCTATTCTGGATAACTGTGGCCTTTTGTGACTGTCTTCTTTCAGTGAGCATAAGATTTTCATGGCTCATTTATGTTACAGTATTTATCTTTCTGTGTGTTTATTGTCAATATTCCATTAACAGGACATATTTACTCATCCTTCAATTAATGGCTTTTTGTGTTGCTTCTGCTTTTTGACGATTATGAATGATGCTACCATGGTTTTGTGTGTGTGTGTGTGTGTAGGGTGGCTTTTAATATGCTTACATTTTAATATGCTAACTATTTATATATACTCTTTAGAAAAATGTCTGTTCTATCCTTTACCATTTATTTTCTTTATGTTCAAGAATATTTCATTTATTATTAGTATTATGTGTGCACAAGTGTGCCCATGTGGTGAGACAACTTGCAGTGGCTTTTTCCTCACTGGCTTGCACAGCAAGCACGTTAGCCCTGATTTCCTACCCTTCTGTCCTCCCTTCTCCTTCCCTTTCACCTTTAGCAGTGTTGGGAATTGAACCCAACTCTATGGACTTTGACAGGCAAGCATTCCCCACTGGGCTGTATCCCAGCCCCACTTGATTTGGGGGGATTTGGACCCTGACAGTGGTGATTCAGCAAGCTAGGGATGTAGCTCCCTGCTGCCCCAGCCGCCTGAGGAGTCCTTTTCAGAACTCCACTCTAGTAAAGCCAGATTGTTGACTTTATCTCAGAAAGGAATTTCAGGATAAGCCAGTATGAAGCAATGCTGTATTTTATTTTATTTTTTAACATTATATTTATTTATTTGAATGTGTCCATGTATATGTTGACTAGTTTTTATATCAATTTGACAGAAGCTAGCTCATCTGGGAGGAAGGGCCCTTAGTTGAGAAAATGCCTCCATAGGCTTGGCTTGTAGGCATGGCTGTAGGGTACCTTTTTGATGGATGACTGATATGGGCAATGCAACTCCTGGGCAGGTGGTCCAGGGTGCTTTAAGGAAGCAGGCTGGGAAAGCTATGAAAAGCAAGTGAGGAAGCAGCATCTTCCATTACCTCTGCATCAGTGTCTGCCTCCAGGTTCCTGCCCTACTTTGAGTTCCTGCCCTGACTTACTCAGTGGAATTATCAGTGAAATAAACCCTTCCTTCTAGGTTGCTTTTGGTCCTGGTGTTTTATCACAGCACTAGCAATAGGAATGTGTGAGGATGCATCTGCCGTGGCATGTGTGTGAAGGTCAAAGAAAAACCTATGGGAGTCTGTTCTTCTCTTCCACCATGTGATTCCCAGATACTGAATTCGGGTTATCAGCCTGGTGGCAATTGTCTTTACCCACTGAGTTATCTTGCTAACCAGAATGTTTGTTTGTTTAATGAAGTTTCCCAATTAAAAAAATTATTTAATTTTTATTGTATGTGCATTGGTGTGAGGTTGTCAGATCCCCTGGAACTGGAGTTACAGACAGTTCTGAGCTGCCACATGGGTGCTGGGAATTGAACCTGGGTCCTCTGGAAGAGCAGCCTGAGCTCTTAACCACTGAACCATCTCTCCAGCCCCAAGATTTCTAATTTGTAAAATATTTTATTATTTATTTTATTTTGTGTGCACAAGTATTTTGCTTACATGTATACCACGTGTATGTCTGGTGCTTGTGGAGGTCAAAAGAGGTTGTCAGATTCCCTAAAAAGGCGATTATGGTTGGTTATGAGCTATTATGTGGGTATGGAAACTGAACTTGGGTCCTCTGCAAGAAACAATGGGTACTTTTAATTGTTGAGCCATCTCTGCAGTCTTCATAAAAGGAATGTTTAACATAGACCTCCTTGTGGGAGTTAACAGAGAGGAGCTGATGGAGTTACCCTTCATTTCCTTTATGACAGCCATACATAGGATGCTGAGGAGTTTTGATGTTATTGTCTTTAAGGAGTTGCTAGGAGGAGCTCAGCAGGTAAGAGCATTAGCTGCTTTTCCAGGGGACCTAATCTAATTCCTAGCACCCACATGATCATTCACAGCAATTTGTAACTCCAGTCTGAGGGAACTGATGTTCTCTTCCGGCTCCTTGAGCACCAGGCATGCGTAAGATGCACAGACCTACATGCAAGCAATTACCCATATATATTAGATAGAGTTTAAAGATTGCTAGGAGATTTAAATGAGATCACAGGGTAATTCCTGAGCCTTATGGAGCAGGATTACACTTTGTAATCAGAACTATAGATCACGGGGGTACAGGGAGTTAGGATATTGTAACTGTAAATAAAAGTGAATACTCTTGTTGTTTATGACCTATCCCAACCCCCCTTAATGCTTCTTTGAGGGTGCTCCTCCACCCACATACCCACTCCTGCCTCACTGCCCTAGCATTCCTCTACACTGGGGCATCAAGTGTTCACAGGACCAAGGGCTTCCCCTCCCATTGATGCCAGATAAGGCCCCTTCAGCTTCTTCAGTCCTTCCCCTAACTCCTCCACTGGGGTCCCTGTGCTCATCTGATGGTTGGCTGCAAGCATCTGCATCTGTATTGGTCAGGATCTGGCAGAGCCTATCAGGAGACAGCTGTATCAGGCTCCCATCAGCAAACACTTCTTGGCATCCTCAATAGTGTTTGGGTTTGGTGTCTTGATGTGGGATGGATCCCAGGTGGGGCAGTCTCTGGATGGCCTTTCCTTCAGTCTCTGCTCTACTCTTTGTATGTTGTACTGGCTAGTTTTGTGTCAACTTGACACAGGCTGGAGTTATCACAGGGAAAGGAGCTTCAGTTGGGGAAGTGCCACCATGAGATCCAGCTGCAAGGCATTTTCTCAATTAGTGATCAAGGGGGAAGGTCCCCTTGTGGGTGGTGCCATCTCTGGACTGGCAGTCTTGGTTCTATAAGAGAGCAGGCTGAGCAAGCCAGGGGAAGTAAGCCAGTAAGGAACATCCCTCCATGGCTTCTGCATCAGCTCCTGCTTTCTTATCTGCTTGAGTTCCGGTCCTGACTTCCTTGGTGATGAACAGCAGTATGGAAATGTAAGCCGAATAAACCCTTTCCTCCCCAATTTGCTTCTTGGTCATGATGTTTGTGCAGGAATAGAAACCCTGACTAAGATATATGTGAACATATCTTTATATCAAAGGAATTTCTCTTTCTTTTTTGGTGGTGGGTGGTGGTGGTGGACCAGGGTCTCACTGTTCCTATTGGCCTGGAATTCACTGTGTAGACCACAGACTGGCCTTAGTCTCAGAGATCTACCTTGCCACCACACCCTGACAAAGGAATTTTTGTTGTTGTTTTTTTTTGTTGTTGTTGTTGTTTTGTTTGTTTTTTTAAAGGCTGGATCTCACTGTGTAGCCCTGGTTGGCCTGAAACTCACAGCGATATATCTGCTGGTGCTTCTGCTGACATTAAAGATATAAAGATAGCACCGTTATGCCAGACCTAAGGACATTTTGGAGAGGAGGGTAGTTGAGACAGCATCTCAGTATTATTTGCTCTGCTCTTCTTATTGCTCTGCTCTTCTGGAACTCACTATGTAGACCAGGTTGGCCTGGAATTCCCAGAGATCCTCCTGCCTCTGCCTCTTTTCTTTTTTTTTGGTTTTTCGAAACAGGGTTTCTCTGTGTATTCCTGGTTGTCCTGGAACTCACTCTGTAGACCAGGCTGGCCTTGAACTCAGAAATCCACCTGCCTCTGCCTCCCAAGTGCTGGGATTAAAGGCACACACCACCACTGCCCGGCCTGCTGCCGCCTCTTAAGTGCTGGCATTATAATGTGGGCTACCAAAGGGAGGGAAATATTTTTTTAGCATCGTCTTGGGGCTGAAGAAACGTCTCAGTGGTGAAGAGCACTTCTTTCAGATAATCGGGAGTCCAGTTTCCAGTGTCCGTGTTGTGGCTCAGAACCATCTATAACTTTAGTACCAGAGAACCCAATGTCCCTTTATTGATCTCTCAGGGCACCAGTGGTATGATTCATACATAAAGACAAAACACTCACATGTAAAATGAAATAAGTAAACCTAAAAGAGCCTTTAAAATGTTTAATGTGGATAAATAGCCCTTACAGCAAACACTGACAATCCTGCAAGAATTCTTTTCTTTTTTTTAAAATGTGACTATATCTATGCCTGCATGAGTTTCTGAGCACCTCATGCATGTAATATGCTGAAATTCTCCGTTCTTCCCCTGACAGGGTTTCTCTGTGTACCTCTGACTGTCCTAAAACTCACTCTATAGACCAGGCTGGTGTCGAACTCAGAGATCCACCCACCTCTGCCTTCCCAGTGCTAGGATCAAAGGTGTGAGCCACTACTGCCAGTTCAGGCCTGCATTCTTAACATTCTGGAGGTGTAGCCAAGAGGATCATAAGTTCAGAGTCATTTTCACCTATGGAGTGAGTTTAAGGCCAGCCTTAACAATTTGAGATAACATCTGACTAAGTTGCCCAGGCAAGCTGTGTAAATTTACCGTCTTCCCACCTGAGCTTCCCAAGTAGCTGAGATTATACACCTATACCACCATACTACCTCCTAGTATCTTTTATTGTAATGCATGGCATGTCAGTTTGGGAAATGATAGTCAAGTCTGAGCATGACTCAAGATGAATATTCATTCCTGAGGCGTAAGACCAGAATGTAATAGTTATGCTGGTAGTCAGCAGGCAAATAAGGAAAGGGAAAAGTCCCTTACTGTAGGCCTGGAGGTAAGGAAATAAGTAGGATGCAGATGGTGATAATAAGGGCAGATGCCAAGCCACCAGTGAATGTCTTCCATCTGTCAGTTATACTGCAGACCAGCTTGCTTTTTGAGCGCACTTGGGGTAGAAGTACCTCTGTCTTCAGCTTTTATCTGTACTTGCATTATGTATATAGGATATGAATTTTTTTTTGTAATGTTTGAATGGCACACTCCTGCTGATCTTTTAACACCATTTTTGTCTTCCCAGTTGATGCTTTCTGAGTGGTTAATTGACGTCCCTTCAGATTTGGGGCAAGAATGGATTGTGGTTGTGTGTCCTGTTGGGAAAAGAGCCCTTATCGTGGCCTCCAGGGTGAGTAGCTGCTTCCTGCCTCTTTTGCCTGCAAGCCTAGTATGTGATAAAAGGGATTGTCTTCCTCCTTTTCATCTGCCACAGCAGCTGGCCTGGAGTTGGCCTCCCAGTACTTTCCTTCCAGAAAAGTCTGTTGCCAGCCATCTTTGGGCTCATGACAACCCTATAGAATGAAGAAGAGTCAAGGGTATCTGTGAATACCTAATGAGAGTGGTAGCTTTCTCCCTACAGGGTTCAACAAGTGCCTACACTAAGAGTGGCTACTGTGTCAATAGGTTTTCTTCCCTTCTGCCCGGAGGCAACAGGAGAAACTCAACAACAGCCAAAGGTACCTGTATATGATATCTATTTAATATGTGTTTTGGGTTTCCTCCTGACTATCTTTTTGATGCTGAGGCTTCAGGGGCTGGCCAGCCAATTCAGTAGGTGAAAGTGCTTTCTGAGAAGTCCTCATGACCTGAGTTTGACCCCTAAAACCTCCAGTGAAAGTTAGAGTTAATTCCTGAGTTGTCCTGGGGTCTCCACACAGGACATATGTGCCATAACACATGCCCATGCACATGTAACATACATAATATAAAACTTTAAATTACTCTATCACTAAACTACATCCATAGTCCCAGTTTTGTTTGTTTGTTTTGTTTTGTTCTTGAGATAATGTGAACCATGTGTCTTAGTTAGGGTTACTGTTGTTCTGATGAAACACTATGTCCAAGAGCAAGTTCAAGAGGAAAGGGCTTGCCGGGCGTGGTGGCGCACGCCTTTAATCCCAGCACTTGGGAGGCAGAGGCAGGTGGATTTCTGAGTTCGAGGCCAGCCTGGTTTACAAAGTGAGTTCCAGGACAGCCAGGACTACACAGAGAAACCCTGTTTTGAAAAACCAAAAAAAAAAAAACAAAAAACAAAAAAAAAGAGAGAGAAAAGGGCTTATTTGCCTTGCTCTTCTGCATTGTAGTTCATCATTTAAGGAAGTGAGGACAGGAACTCAATCAGGGCAAGAACCTGGAGGGAGGAGCTGATGCAGAGGCTATGGAGGGGTGCTGCTTACTGTCTTGCTCAGCTTGCTTTTTTATAGAACCCAGGACCACCAGCCCAGGGGTGACATCACCCAGAGTGGGCCAGCCCTCCCCCATCAGTCACTAAGTAAGAAAATGCTCTACTGGCTTGCCTACAGCCAGATCTTATTGGAGGCATATCAAGGTTCCCTCTTTTCTGATGACTTTAGCTTATGTCAAGTTGACATAAAACTATCCAGCACACCATGTAACCCAAGCTGGCCCAAACCTCCTGATCTTCCTGCCTTAGCCTTCCTGTGCTAGGATTATAAACTGAGATTAAAATCATTATACCTAGTTATTTACTAAGTTTTTATCATTTAAGAAAAAGTGTCTTGTATTGCCCAGGCTATCTTCAAGCTTGTCATGTAGTCAAGACTTCAAATCTTTATCTTATTTGATCTGCTTCTCAAGTAGTAGAATTATAGGCATGTGCCATTATCTTTGGTTTATTTGCATTTTTTAAAAAACTAATACAAACTGGGCGTGGTGGCACATGCCTTTAATCCCAGCACTCGGGAGGCAGAGGCAGGCGGATTTCTGAGTTCGAGGCCAGCCTAGTCTACAAAGTGAGTTCCAGGACAGCCAAGGCTACACAGAGAAACCCTGTCTCGAAAAAAAAAAACCAACCAACCAAACAAACAAACAAAAAAAACTAATACAAGATGGTGTTTTGCTTGGCTGGGTATTTTTCTTTGTCTATTTATGTGTTTTTTAAATTTTTTAAAATATATTTTATTATTTTGTGAGTATGGATATTTTTTTTGTCTGCATATATACCTGCACTATTTGCATGCAGTGCCCGTGGAGGCCAGAAGAATTTGTCGACCCCCAGCACTACAGTTATAAACTACTATGTGTGGCCATGTGGATGCTGGGAATTGAGCTCGGGTTTTCTGAAGGAACAGCCACTGCTCTGAACTGCTGAGCTACTGCTTCAGCACCATGGTTTCATTTATGAGACAACCTCTTGTTTCACAGCCTGGCCTTCAAGTTGTAGGTGGCCAAGGATGATCTTAAACTTCTGATCCTTTGGTCTCTAGCTCCAAAGAGATCATAGGTGCCGGTCACTGTCCCTTGCTTTATGGGCTGAGTGCTGAACCCGTAAGGCTTGTGCTTACCAGACAAGTGCTTTAACAGTGGGACTGCATCCCTAAATCATTTATGAGACAACCTCTTGTTTCACAGCCTGGCCTTCAAGTTGTAGGTGGCTAAGGATGATCTTAAACTTCTGATCCTTTGGTCTCTAGCTCCAAAGAGATGTTTCCTGTTGTGTGTTTTTAACAGCTAGTCTGTCTGAGGATAGAACAAAGTTCAAAACCCTCCAAATATTCTCCATGGGAAAAAGCAGAAACACAGCAGGCATTTCAGTGATGGCAGGGAGAGTGGGATGTTTCTGGCACCTCAGTGTGGGGCCATGAGAACTGAGTGAAGTCAAGGAAGTTGGGGTGGACCTCTGACACGTTTGGGTGGATTCCCTAATTGGTGGGTGTACCCTTTGTCTCTGGCCCTGCTTGGCACCTTGAAGACAATGGTCTGGAAGGGCTTAGTTCATGAGCAGTTGTACTGCACTGGTCTAGGGCCTCAACCCTTTGGCCCTGGTGATCTCAAGAATGTCTGTCTAGAACAGGAGGCTATATGCCCTTCTGCTGCTTTGCATCCCAGGGTGCTGATTGTCACAAACTTCTTTCCACGTTGACCCTTCTCTGGCATGCTAGCTAGGCGGGACCTCTTTAGCTTTCATGGGTGCTCCCTGGTCAAGTTGTCTGTTGCTTCTGGCCTTAGATGCAGGTAAGGTAGCTCCCCCCTCCCCTTTGTTTTGTAGAATCAGGCAGAGTTTGCATTTGTAAAATTCCAGGTAGTTTTCTATACAATCTGAGCCATCATTGATTTTGATAGTCTCAGGGTCTTGGTGTTCTTGTTTACCCTGTTTTTGTCCAAGGAGGAGGCCACATCCACATTCCAGTCTTGCCCCCTGGTCAGTGCTGGAAAGCCATAGGGAAAGGCCGTGTGCTTTAGGAGACAGGGAGTCACTCTCCTGAGGTGTCACTATCAGATCAATGCCAGAACTTTGCTGTGTGCATGAGCACAGCAGCCTTTGGCTAGTCATTTTAATGATCCACTTTGGAGGCAATCTCTCTTCAAAGTCAAGTCTCCTCGGTTACATGGTACACGCAGCCCTGTGAGTCCCACTGGGCTGTACATCTTTGAATCATGCCTTACACAATGACAAGCAGTCTTTTCCATAAAGGTCCCAGAGATAATGTCAAGTGTAATGGCATGCTGAGCTGTTTCTGGGGATTCCCAGGCTGATTTCCTTCCTCCATTGCTTTCCTTAGCTACCTTGGCCTCAATAGACAGACCAGAGTTATAAGGATTAAGTCATGTGTTCTTGGTTGGTTTGAGTGGAACTGGTAAGGCTGATCCCCAAACCCTATTCTATTCTCTACCTGCTCAGGCTCGTTGAAGACTTATTTCCTGTGTTCCTTAAGTAGTAAGGCTAACTTTTTTGTTGTTCTTGTTGGAGTCAGAGGTTCATGTAGGGGTCAGGTTGGTCATGTAGCTAAGGATGACTTTGCATTCCTTACCTTCTTGCCTCAGTTTACCAAGGTAAGTAGCACTGTAGCTTGCCTCCTTTACACTGGGTTTCTCTTTCTACAACTGCTCGTAGTGTCTGTTGTATAACTTAGCTCTCGACTATGTCTGTGATCATCTTATCTCTGTTTCCTTAAAGAGAGTGACAGCTTACACTTGATATCTCTACATTGCACAGCACTTAAAATAAGAAGGTAACAAGCACTTGGAGGCCAGCCACTCAGAAGGGTAATGCCAGCTTGGGCAGCAGAGCAAAAAACTTTCACACATACCTAAAATAAAAATAGCCTAGAGTGGCCGGGCGTGGTGGTGCACACCTTTAATCCCAGCTCGGGAGGCAGAGGCAGGCAGATTTCTGAGTTCGAGGCCAGCCTGGTCTACAACATGAGTTCCAGGACAGCCAGGGCTACACAGAGAAACCCTGTCTCGAAAAACCAAAAAAAAAAAAAAAAAAAAAAAAAAAGCCTAGAGTGGTAGCAGGTGCTTGTGATCCCAGCATGCTGAAAGTCGGGCACAGTAGGATTGCCTTAAGTTTGAGGCTTGATTGCCTTAGTCTGGACTACAAAGTGAGGTCTTGCCTCAAGTCAAAGCAACAAATCAGCAGGTTTGATGGCACCTGTCTATAATCTTAGCACTTGGGAGAGAGAAGCAAGATCAGGAGTTCTAAGTCATCTTCATCTTCAAGTACATAGTGAGTTCCAGACCAGATTGTCTTAAAAACAAAACAAGCAAAACTAAAATCAGAGCTTCTTTAAAAATAAGTAAAAGGGGCCGGTGAGATGGCTCAGCAGTTAAGAGCACTGACTGCTCTTCCTAAGGTACTGAGTTCAAATCCCAGCAACCACGTGGTGGCTCGCAACCATCCGTAATGGGATCCAATGCCCTCTTCTGGTGTGTCTGAAGGCAGCTACAGTGTACTCATATACATGAAATAAATAAATAAATCTTTAAAAAAAAAACAAGTAAATAAAAGAAAGTCCCAACTTGTTTAGAATCCATTTGTCTACAGTGCTGTCTTGATCTCTCATACTCTCTTACCTCTGGCATCCTTTACGATGCCAGGTAGCTACAAAGGTACTTGTCTTCCCTCATGCTTAGTACTGACAGTTGCCGTGCGCCCCGAGGATTGTCACCTTGAGCCTATTAGGGTGGAACTCTGGCTGGAAGCTGAGTTCTATGTTGACTTTCTTCCTTGTATCTGTAGACTACACCATTCTGGATTGCATTTACAGTGAGGTGAATCAGACATACTATGTTTTGGATGTGATGTGCTGGCGGGGACATCCTTTTTATGACTGTCAGGTAAGGATTAATAATGTCCTCATGTCTTTCCTGTCTTCTTTCCTCCTGGGAAGGTGGTTCAGCATGTGGGTTTGGTACGTGACCAACTTCTTGTTATGTACAGGATGTGGTAATCAAGAACATTATCTAATGCTCCCTGTACCTTTGAGGGCGTTTGAATTAGCTTCATTTTAAAAACAAATATGAGGAACTAGGGAAATATAAGAGTTATTTTATTTTATTTTGGTTTTTTGAGACAGGGTTTCTCTGTGTTCTGTGTAGCCCTGGCTGTCCTGGAACTCAGTTTATAGATCAGACTGACCTTGAACTCAAAGATCTGACAGCCTCTACCTCCCAGATGCTGGAATTAAAGGCATATGCCACCATTTCCCAGCTGATATGACAGTTCTTAAGGAAGAAGAAAGAGCAGAGGTGCAGGCTGGGGTGTTAGCTGCTGTGGCTCCCCCCCCCCCACTTCTTTCCAGAGATGGGAGGATTGTTGCAGGGATGATTAAAGGGTAAGAAGTGTGCCATGTTATGCAGACAGCACCATTAAAAAAACCTCATATACTCTTCTTCACTCACCACATCCTGATCCTGAAAATGCCAGGTCATTCTTGGTATGAAACAAAGTCTCCAATCTCAAAGCTTGCTCTAGGAAGAGAGAACAGGCATAGACCACTATTTCTAGCTCAGATTGTCTCATTTCCTCCCCTCCCCTCCCCTCCCCTCCCCTCCCCTCCCCTCCCCTCCCCTCCCCTCCTTTGCCCTCCCCTCCCTTGCCTTCCCCTCCTCTCCTCTCCTTTTTTGAGACAAGCTCTCACTATGTAGTCTAGGCTGACCTGAAACTCAGAGATGCACCTGCCTGTCTCCTTTGTGCTGGGATCAAAAGTATGCACCACCACACCTGGACAGACTGCTAGACTGCTTCTTTTTATAGCTATTACCCTATGGTAGATTTCAGGAAATGCCAGCTAGTGGTGAGTCTGTCTGTCCATCTGTTGCTTTTGAGACAAGGAGTCGCTCTGTATTTCAGGCTAGCCTCAAACCTACCACCCTCCTCATGTCTCAGTCTCCCCAGAGGTTGGGATTACAGAATTTTGTCATTTTTTTCCTGGTACATTTCCTTTAGTTTTGTTAAAGGATAAGTCATCACATCTATTCACAACTTACAGATTGGGCAATTAAAATTGCATGCACAGCTATACTCTAAGGAAAAGACCAGTTCAGCGGTAGCTTATGCCCATGGCAGCCCCTTTGTTTCAGGCTTATGTCCTGAATCTCAGGCCCAGCCTGAGCTACATGGCAAGGCCTTCCTTGTCTCAGCAAAAGGAAGCAAGGGGCTGAGGATGCAGATCAGTTGGGAAAGTGCTTGCCTACTGCACACAAAGCTTGAGGCTCAGTCCTAGGCACTCATAAACTGATCCGTCTCTATAGGCTCTACGGAGCATCAGAAATTCAAGGTCATCCTCTGATATATAGCAAGTCTGAGGCCAGCCTGAGCTATATGAAACCCTCTCTCAACAGAAACAAGGAAGAAAAGGAAAGAAAACAAACAAACAGACAACTTTTATTGTTTCAAATTTCCAGAAGCAAAGTAAAAGAACAAGGAGTGTCTCATAGCTATAGAAGGGTACACATCAATAATTTAGAGAGTCAGTTCTTAGGAAAAGATTCAGCTGTGTAGTGATTTTTAATAGCCATATTAAATGCAGCAAGGGAGAGTTGGTATAATGTGCTTTGGAGTGGAGGAGTTCTAGGTCTCACGGTATTTACTTTGTTCACCCAGGCAAGTGACTTCACTTTTCTGATTCTAAGCATCCTTAACATGTAAAATAGCAATAATGATAATATAGTTCCTATAGGGTGGTTGAAGTTATTTATTCATCTATTTGTTTGTTTACTTGTTGTTGTTGTTTTTTTTGAGACAGAGTTTTTCAGTGTAGCCCTGACTGTCCTAGAACTCATTCTATAGACCAGGCTGGCCTGAAACTGATGGATATTCACCTGTCTCTGCCTCTCTGAGTGTTGGGACTAAAGTCCTGCGGTACCACCATCTACCTATTTGTTTGTCTGTTTGTTTAAAAACAGTGGCAGCACATGACTTTAATCCCAACAACATGGGAGGCAGAGATAGGCAGAGCACTGAGTTCAAGACCAGTCCCAAATGCGTTCCAGAACAGCCAGGGTTACACAGGGAAACCCCGTGGTGGAGGCTGATTTCACTACTAGGTCAAGGATGACCCGACTCTGCCTCCTAAATGCTGGGGCTTAGGTTTCAGCTACTATGCCTGGCAGCTTTGCTAAATTTTAAAAGAAAAAGATCTTTATAACATATACTTGTATGAAAATGTTTTTATGTTATAATATAATGCTGTGTATGATATAAACAATGAAAATATATTTTGGAAATTTATTTATCCTTACCGTGTGTGTGATGTGTTTGAATTGAGGCCAAAGGATATCTTTTAGGTGAGGGTTCTTGTCTTCCAGGTGTGGAATCTAAAAATCTAATGTAGGTTATCAGGTTTGTATGGTAAGCATTTTTAGCCATTGATCCATCTTACCATCTGAAACATGCATGCATCTTTAAAATCTTGAAAGACTTGACAAACTATAGTTATAAATGGAAATGGAAATAGCAACAGCAGGGCTTAGGTCTTTATAACTCAATGGTATTAGAATGAGAATAAAAGTTTGAAATGAATATTTTATCTTTTCTGTGACAGACTGATTTCCGATTCTACTGGATGCATTCAAAGTTACCAGAAGAAGAAGGGCTTGGAGAGAAAACCAAGATTAATCCTGTAAGGCTGTTGGTACAGTTACAGAGTTCTTTTGTGTTGTGATAGATTATTTTTGAGATGAGGTTTCATATGTTCCATACTGATTTGAACCTGGCTATGTGGCTATGGCCCTAGATTCCTGATCTTCCTGCCTCAACTTCCCAAGTGTTGGGATTTCAGGCATGAGCCACAATTCCCTCCCTCCCTCTCATTTCTCCCTCCCTCCCTCCCTCCCTCCCTTCCTTCCTTCCTTCCTTCCTTCCTTCCTTCTTCCCTCCCTCTCTCTTTCCTTCTTTTCTTTCTCTCTCTCTTTTTAAAGATTTATTTATTTAATGTATGTGTGTACAGTGT
The DNA here is from genome assembly GCF_000001635.26 of Mus musculus. Taxonomy (NCBI): domain Eukaryota; kingdom Metazoa; phylum Chordata; class Mammalia; order Rodentia; family Muridae; genus Mus; species Mus musculus. The sequence goes on from NC_000075.6 coordinate 56,978,427, forward strand.
AGCTATCTTCAGACACACCAGAAGAGGGCATCAGGTCCCATTACAGATGGTTGTGAGCCACCATGTGGTTGCTGGGAATTGAAGAGCAGTTAAATATATATATATATATTTTTTTTTTTTTGGTTTTTTGAGACAGGGTTTCTCTGTGTAGCCTTGGCTGTCCTGGAACTCACTTTTGTAGATCAGGCTGGGCTTGAACTCAGAAATTACACCTGCCTCTGCCTCCTGAGTGCTGGGATTAAAGGCGTGTGCCACCACGCCCAGTGCAATCAGTGTTCTTAACCACAGAGCCATTTCATCAGCCCCCTTCTCTTCTCTTCTCTTCTCTTCTCTTCTCTTCTCTTCTCTTCTCTTCTCTTCTCTTCTCTCTTCCTTCCTTCCTTTTTTTTTGAAACAGGGTTTCTGTATATATTCCTAGCTGTCTTGGAACTCACTCTGTAGACCAGGTCAGTCTCAAACTCACTGAGATCTGCCTGCCTCTGACTCCTAAGTGCTGGGGTTTAAGGTGTGGACCACCATGGCCTAGCCCCAAGTTATTTTATAATTGTATGTGTAAAGGTGATTTGCCTGCCTTTATGTCTTTACCACTTGAGTGCATGATGCCCACAGAGACCAGAAAAAGGCGTCAGATCTCTTAAATTGGTTGGGAACCACCATGTGGAATCCAAGCCAGGTCCTCTGGAAGAGTAGCCAGTGCTCTTAGCCACTGAACCATCTTCTAACCCCAGAGCCACTACTCTTGATTGATTAGTTTATCTTTTGAGGCAGCATATTTTAATGGTATAATGGTAAGACAATGAGTTTAATAGTTATCCATGTTTGAATTTTGTTTGTGGGTGTAATAATTGCTAGTATAAGGACTAGAGGTGTGACTCAAGTGTACAGAACTTGTTTAGTATATGTAAAGTCCTAAGTTCAGCCGGGCAGTGGTGGCGCACACCTTTAAGCCCAGCACTTGGGAGGCAGAGGCAGGCGGATTTCTGAGTTCGAGGCCAGCCTGGTCTACAGAGCGAGTTCCAGGACAGCCAGGGCTATACAGAGAAAGAAACCCTGTCTCGAAAAACAAAACAAAAAAAACAAAAACAACAAATAAAGTCCTAAGTTCAGTCCCTAGCACCATTAAAAATAATAATGTAATTATTAGGATAATAGCCTCTCTTGCTATTTTTTTTTATTTGCAAATGGCACTAATAAGCTAGGAGAGGTAATATATACTTGTAACATAGCACACAGGAGGCTGAGGAAGCAGGAGATCAAGATTGGCATTAGCCTGGACAACATAGTAATAGCGTGAGATCCCATCTCTAAAAGTAAAGGATAATATCAAGAGTTACTGTAAGAAACATAAATATGCATGCAGCTCCTCATAGCTCTAGCTTTATGGTAAGCCACTTAGTAAATTATGCCTGCTATAAAATGCTGTGTGTGTGTGTGTGTGTGTGTGTGTGTGTGTGTGTGTGTGTGTGTAGCAGCAGTAATTGAGCCCTGAGTGTCATGCTTACTTAGCACTGAGCTGTATCTATGTCGTGTGACAAAACTTTTCTTGGGGAGACACTATACCCATCTAATCGCCGCAGGTAGGGAGCCCATGGCAAATCAAAGTAAGATATCACCAACATCCAACACGGTGAAGCAGTGGTCCTGTTGAGGTTACTTAGAAGAATATAGGTGAGGGGTTGCACGGCAGAAATGACTGGAAGACAGCTGCATCATCAAAGCCCACCCTAGCATGGGAAACAACTCACAAGAGCTGGGAAATCTGAGCACCCACAAGTAGCTCAGCAGGCTGGAGAATGTCCTTTCCAAGTGACCCTGGTCCAAACAGGTTCCAGGCATCTGGGGTGGTTTCTGTTTCTTCCAGGCAGCTGACTGGTCTCGAAGCTGCCTTTGCAGCTCTGTTCTCGGTGGGATGTTCAGCTTTAGTGTTTCTTTCGCAGGGCGGGGCTTCAGTGAATCTAGTCAACCTCAGGGACTTCCTGAAGCTATTTTGAGTTGTCTATCTTCCTGCATAAGGAATTTCTCAGCAGGGTGAATGGAATGTTTGAATCTTGAGGAAACTGTTACATAACAACCTATTGGAGACAGGGTCTCACTATGTGGTGCAGGCTGGTCTGAGGCTCGCTAGTAAATCAGTCTAGCCTAGATCTCTGCGAGTGGGAACTGGGACTTGGGGAAACATATCTGTCTTGGCTTTTCAGAGGCCTGGAAGTAGGGTCCAAGAGTTTTTTCCTATTCCCAACCTCTTTTTTTAAAGATAAGGTTGCTAGCTTAGGTTGACTTTGAAAAGTGAAACTTAGTTATCCCCCTGCCTCAGTTTCCTGAGTGCTGGGAAGGACAACTTACTTGATTAAGCTTTTCAATCATTAGAGCCAGTCTCATTTGAAACGTACTAACTCTTTGTTCTAATTTATATTTCAGTTTAAGTTTGTGGGGCTAAAGAATTTCCCGTGTACCCCTGAGAGCCTGTGTGAGGTGCTGTCTATGGATTTTCCTTTTGAGGTAACGAAACCATTATCTGTTGCTCTGAATGATTGTAGGATACAAGGAGACTTGTGTACATGCAGTCTTAAAAGAACCTCTGATTTTTCTGCATCTTAGCATGAAAACAGGGCTAAAGATTAATTTTACAGAAATGATGTAACTGCTGCACTCCAGAGCCTCAACTTTGTTTCTACTAAAAGAGTCAGAACACCAGAATTGCATAGCTTCTCAGCATCCCCTGAAAAACTGAGGCCCAGAGACGAGCAAAGACTTCCTTTATCCTAGATCATCATTGTGTGACTTGTTTGCCATAAGCACAAGAATCAGGCTCCTTGTTTGGCTGCCATGGCTGGGTGTAACAACGCCAGGCACATAGGCACATGTAGCTGTCTGAACCTTTGGTTCTCTTTCGGTGGAAGCACAGATGGTCCCAGGGATAACAGTGTCCGCTACTCTGTGGCACAGTGGTAGGGCCGACTCATTGCCCATGCTTGTCTTGTATGAAAATCTCCTGTTCCCAGGAACTCCCTGGTCTGAGATAGTCTATCATCCTCAGAACCTCTCTCTCAATAAGCAAAGGTTTCTTTGCCCATCATCCCTTTTAAAATTCTGCCTAGTCACAGTCAAGTTTTTGCTTGAAGTATATTTAATTTTGTAAAGGATAACAGCTTCCTGGATAAGGAAATAGCAAAGACTAAGTTGCTTCATTTCTGGGAGTCAATTAAGAAGGTGGTAAGAACACTGTCTTTATTTATAACCCTTACATCCCAGTGGCAAGAAATGCTTTTTAGGGGTGAGTCATTGAATCACAAGAGAAAGTATGGGGCTGTAGGAGGTTTTCCCGTTTAGAAAAACTGAGTTTCCCAGAATACAGCTCCAAACAATCTGGGTGTGGGGTGGGGTGGGGGTGGGTGGGGGGAGTGGTTTGTTAGGCAGCAGCAGTAGCTTGGGAAGCAGGGCCTCTGAAAAGGACTGTCCTGTGCTCAGTCTGTGCCCTGGTGCGGATGCCTGTATCTCTTGGTTTCATCCCATATGAGGGACTCAGCTTTGCTACTGAGACTTTAGGTAGAAAGTGTCCAGAACGTGGGGGCAGAGGGCGTGGACTCAGGCTGAATTCCTGCTTCATGCTTTTGTCTTTCTGGTGTGCTTACAACTTTGTATGGTGAGAAACACCATCTCTGGAGTCCCCTCTGCATGGGTCAGAAAGGAAATGAAGGAGTAGGAAAGCATCCTGTCACAGAGCGCCGGGGGCGAGGGTGTTACTAGATCTCCTCTCCACAACCCTTTCTTCTGTTGGACAAGGCGTCACTCTACAGCTCAGGCTGCTTGATTTTGAGATCTTCCTTGCTCCAACCTGCAGAGTCCTGGGGTTACTGATGGACACTACCATTTCAAGCCCTGGTGCTTTCTTTGTTTGAAGAAACTGCATGTAAGATACAAGAAGTCTTTTTTTTTCCACTGGCAGTGGCTCAGAATAAAAAAGGGAAAACGAGCTGGGCATGGTTGCACCTCCTTTAATCTCAGCACTCAGAAGGTGGAGGCTGGTGGATCTCTGATTTTAAGGCCAGTTTGGTCTATGTAGCAGGACAGACAAGCTACATAATAAAGAGACCTTGCTTCCCATCAAATAGATAGATAGATAGATAGATAGATAGATAGATAGATAGATAGATATCCACAAGAGTTGCTTCTGTACAACTGTCTTAGAACTATGTGGCCCAAAGTCATTATGATTCTTGATTTCTCTTCTACAGGTAGATGGGCTGCTCTTCTACCATAAACAGACCCACTATAGCCCTGGGAGTACTCCTCTGGTGGGTTGGCTGCGCCCCTACATGGTGTCAGATATTCTGGGTGTAGCTGTTCCAGCTGGCCCACTGACCACCAAGCCAGAATACGCTGGGCACCAGCTCCAACAGATTATTGAGCACAAGAGGAGCCAGGAAGACACAAAGGAGAAACTCACACACAAGGCTTCTGAGAATGGCCACTATGAGCTGGAGCACCTGTCTACTCCCAAGTTAAGAAATCCTCCCCACAGCTCTGAGAGCCTCATGGACAACTAAACTGGACAGCCCAGGAAAGACTGGGGCAGAGGACAGTGATGATAGCCATTAGTGACCTTATTTCAGAGCATTCTTTCCAAACCCAGGTTGCCCCCTGTCTGGAATGTTGGCTCAGACTGTTGTGGGTAGGTCTCTTTTGGATGGAGTTGGAATCCAGGTATATATGAATATCTCTTGCTGTGTTAGGTATATCTTAGGTCCACAGTGTAAATATATGTGATTCTTTAGACAAAGGTTGCTTGTGGTTATTCGGGTTTAGACATTTCTTCCACCTTCCCCAAGTCCCTAGGCTGCCTATAGCATGACTATTGAGATCCTGGCCCACTTCACCCCCTTTAGCACTCAGACATTCTGCTGGGTTTCCAGTTGCTGCTATTGGTAAGGCCATTTTCTGAAAGGTCTTACCAGGAACTGCAGTTCTTGGTATTTGAATATGTTCCTTCTTCTGAGAAAACAAGTGTGATTTTTCTACTGTTTAGACCTTTCCAGAGATAAAATGCTAATGGGGTTCATTTACTTTACGAAATGTTAGAGCCACTATCAGGAGATAAACTTTGTGCTAGGCCTCTGAGGTGTAGGTTATAGAGGCAGACAAGTCCTTGAGGGGTGTACCATCCAGCAAGAAAATAAACCCCAAGAGCATGCTTTAATGCAGAAAAGTGCCCAGAGTTTAGGGACAAAGGAAAAGCAGATTTCACAGAGAAGGATAAAGCTGGGCTGAGGCCCTGGGGAGGGGCCTAGTGTACTGTGCAAACCAGAAAGCAGGTCCTCAAAGAGTTGCACTATAGCAGCATTCCCTGAGAACAGGGTGGGACTTTCTGGAATCAAGTAGGTTCAACATGGCTCTGGTATAAAAATAGGGGTGGAGAGTTACGGGGAGGATGCTGGAAGGCAGAGGGAGATTTTGTCTTAGTGAAAGGAAATTAAGGAGAAGCCCTGGGGTGAGATCTATGAACCAAAGCTCTTCATCAGCTATGAAAATGGGAGATAGTGTTTAAAATTAACCAGTTAGTTTTCACTCTGTTCAGAAAGGATATTTCAGACCCTGAGGTGGCCTCAGTCTGCAACCCACTCTGATTTCCACATTCCTAGTGTTGGGTTCAGTGTGGAAGCTGAGAAAACTCACTTCAGATTGGGAAGCTTAAAAATGAAAGCTTTATTTTCTGAGCACTCTGGGAGGCAACCCGGTTCAGGATCTGAATCCCGTCCCCTGAAGGGAGAGTGAACAATTTTAAAGGATGGGAACACAAAGCCTGGGGGCAGCTGCTGTGTTATCCAATTGTATTTGGGCATTATGGGCTAAACAAGGGAATACTTGCAGGAGACTGGGTGGCATCCAGGGCACCTGGCTTCAAGACCCTTAATTCATTCTCCCAAACATTATGTCGAGAGCTCAGAGTGATAAGAAAACAAAGGAGTGGGTCAGCTGCACATAAGTAGGGCATAACAGGTAACTGATTATATATTTTTTGCACCTTGGTTTAGGTAACACCAATTTCTATATTCTTTACTGGTTAACAGACAATTAAGAAAACACTTGGGGCCGGGCGTGGTGGCACACGCCTTTGATCCCAGCACTCAGGAGGCAGAGGCAGGTGGATTTCTAAGTTCAAGGCCAGCCTGGTCTACAAAGTGAGTTCCAGGACAGCCAGGGCTACACAGAGAAACCCTGTCTCAAAAAACCAAAAAAAAAAAAAAAAAAAAAAAAAAAGAAAAAAAAGAAAAAGAAAACACTTGGAGGGCTGGAGAGATGGCTGAACAGTTAAAGAGCACTGGCTACTCTTTCAGAGGTCTTGAGTTCAATTCCCAGCAACCACATGGTGGCTCACAACCATGTATAATGGGATCTGATGCCCTCTTCTGGTGTGCAGATGTATATGCAGATAGAGCACTCATTAAATAAATAAATCTTTAATCTTTTTAAAAAGAAAAAGGAAAGCCGGGCAGGGGTGGTACACACCTTTAATCCTAGCACTTGGGAGGCAGGGGCAGGCAGATCTCTGAGTTCGAGGCCAGCCTGGTCTATAGAGTGAGTTCCAGGACAGTCAGGACTACACAGAGAAACCCTGTCTCAAAAGAAAAGAGAAGAGAAGAGAGAGAGAGAAAACATTTGGAGAAGTGAGATATGTTCCTTCCTAGGTCTAGGAACATGAGCCTGTCCTTGAGATGGCTGCATCTGGACACCTGTCTCCTTACAAGCTGTCCCAGAGAAGGCTGGGCTCAGAAAACTGTTTACAACAGAAGCTGTTCAGCTATAGGAAAGTCCCCAGCTCCCCTAGGGTCAGGGACCTTGAATTTGGTTTCTCCCTATGATTAACCGGAGTCTGAAAATGCAATGGCAGTACTTGGAATAAGTTTCTTTGACTTGTGACCAAACACTAGGACTGCTCTTATTGGACAAACTGACATCATCATCATTCCCTTCAACAGAATTAGTGTCCTGTGAAAAGACTTTTAAAGGGATCCAGGGCAGGTCTTATGACATGCAATGGTCCTTGGAGTTACTGAGCTCTGAAGAGAAATCTGGTTCCACAGAGCAGTTCATGCACTGGGACTCCCTCGAGCATCTGCTCTCTTGGGCATAAGCTGCTTTGATCAGACAGGGAGGACCTCCTTTTACTCTCCCAGTGAGAGAGCCTACTAGCATTTGCCTACACAAGGTCTTTCTAGAATTAAGATCAGATTGCAATATGAATATAGTAATGTTCCTTACGTCAAGGAATATGTAGAAACATTAGACACTTAGTTTCTTCATGCTGGCCTTAAACTTGCTTTTCAGCCCAAGCAAAGCCTTGAATTTTCAATCCACTCTCGGCCTCCCAAGGAGCTGCCATTGCATGTCTTGGCCACCAAGCCCTGACTTGTTTAATAGTCTTCAGAATTCTTCAGTCTTCTTTTAGCAGCCAGCTTTACCAATCTGGGGACTGTGCATGTCAGTGTCATGCAAGACCTGGTTTAGTAATAAGCCCCTAGTTTAGAAATAAACTTGGCAAAGCCTGGTTTCAAAATAAACCCAGGTTTTGGGTATGGTGTCTTAGGTTTATAATCCCAGTACTTAGGAAGCTGAGACCGGAGGATTGCCATGATTTTGAGGCTAACCTGGGCTATAATGTAAGACACTGTTTCAAAAAAAAAAAAGTAAAACTCAAAATAAACCTGTAAGGATGACTTCCTTAAATCACCCACTCTGGAGACAGATTCATGTATAAAGTCAAATCATGTATCAACTAAATTCAACAATAAGCAAAATTTGATATTGTTGAAATAAATATTTCCTAGTATCTTTAACTGAGGCACTGGTTTTATTGGCCATACATGATAGTATGCCTCCCAGTCATATTTCTTTGGGAATGATGGAACCACTTGCCACTTACTTATGGTTTTGTAAGTGGTTGAATTTGCCATAGACTTTAAGAACAAGTACTATAAATTTAGTCTTATGAGTTTGATTAAAAGGAGAGAGCCTTGTGATATTGATGTGAGTGATTGGCCTGCACTGTGACCTGATGCCATGGTAAAGTCTGAGTCTGTGCTGCTACCGAGGTTCGAAGATCAAGGATCCTGTCCATGGTCCTGCTGCAGCCATGGTCTATGCTGATGACTGGCCCATGTTAACATCTGAAGCCATACAGTCTGTGCTGCCACCTGAGGTCTCGTTAATGTCCTTGGCCTGTGCTGCTGCCAAGGGCTGTGATAGTATCCATGGTCTGTGCAGGGGCAGAGGACGGGCTGATGTCTATGATCTGTACTGCCACAGGAGACCAAGCTGAGGTCAGTGGCACCTGCTGACACTGAGACCACGTGGATGGCCATGGTCCATGCTCCTGATGACTGTAAAGGGTCAGGAAGCTACTTCTGCCATGTGTTGATGACTATAGACTCAGAGTCGAGAAAGAAGGAAATGGTGGAAGGCTTCTGTGACAACCCCTACCCCCTCCCCAAAAGTTACAGCCTAGCCAGAAAGTTATCAAGAGAACTTTTAAAAATTGTGATAAGGATGCTGAAGTGTATGTAGCTCTCTACTCCTGGAGGGTGTTGCAGGTGGGGAAGGACTCAGTTTTCTTTAAGGAGTGGGCCACTGGGAGATGGACCATGCTCCAGTGAGTATATGGGCAACACAAATTGGACTTTTTGTGTATGTGTGTGGGGTGGGGGTCCCAACGGTGGGGAGCAGAGTTGGGAGGACTAGGAAGTAAGAGTGCTCGGGGTTCATGGTGTGAAATTCCTAAACCAATAAAAAGATGAGAGCGCGAGTAATCAAGTGAACCTATGGTGGAATGCATACCTGTCATCCTAACATTTGGAAAGAAGAGACAGGAAAATAAGGAACTCACAGCCTGGACTTCATGCTTGCCTCTGCTGGGATTGAAGGCATATACTACTATGCTAGGCTTAACTTTGAATTTTTTGTTACTCCTATGTCCACTTCTGAACTCTGCTACAGGTTTCATGCAGTGCTGGCAATCAAGCTCTAACTCTGGGCCACTGCATGCTACACAAGCACTCTGCCAACTGTGGGACATGCATGGCCTCCCCTCCCTACCCTTCTTTTTTGGTGGGAGTTTGAAAGTCAAACTTGGGTTCATCCTGTATTGTCTACAGATGTGTGCCTGCATGTTTGGCACTGGTGTCCTTTGTGTCTGTGTGTGCAAGTGTGCATGGAGATCAGAGGTCAATGGTGGATCTCTTCCTTAATCGGTCTCCACCTTATGTTTTAAATGGATGTGTATGTATTGGTAATATAGGTCTTCTATATATGTATGTATATGTGTGTTGCCATATATATGTATATATACACACAGAAACAAATATCTTTTGTAAAATGAAATTTATGATTTTACCCTTCTTATAGTATTATGGTGAGATTAGATAAATAAAAATTATTTAACTTTTTAAATATTTTTTTAAGCCCTGGCTGGCCTAATACTCACTATGTAGACCAGAGTAGCCTTGAGTTCACAAAGATCTGCCTGCCTCCTGAATGCTGGGATCAAAAACCTATACTATTACGACCAGTGATAGTAAAATTAAATATAATTAAATAAATTAATTAAAAATAATTTAGGACAGTGTCTTTGGGAAATATGGTAAGAATACAATGTCAGTTTATTCCAGTGTATGTACAGTATGATTTATCACTAAGTTCCTAATGGTCATTATGTTGCTCCCAGTCTTTTCCTCTTCAATCCACTCTGTAATGTGAGATCTGTCTGAGCAGGACACCCATACCATGCTTGACTTTGTTAGCTCAAGGCTGTAGTTGGGTCAGGTTTGGTGATATACACCTTTAATCCCGGCACCTTGGAGTCACAGGGAGGTGGATCTTTGTGAGTTCAAAGCCCAGCCTGGTCTATATAGAGAGTTCTAGATCAGTTGGAGGCCTACATAGTGAGACCCTGTTTCAAAAAAAAAAATGGTAGTTTGGGGCCAGTGAGATACGTGGCTGTCATCAAGTCTGACAACTTGCGTTCCATCCCTAAGACCCCCATGTCAACTGAAAGAACTGGCCCTTGAAATTGTCGTTTTACACGCATGGTATGCACAGGCATGTGTGCCACACACATGGTAAATAAATAAATGCAATTTAAAAAAACCTAAAATCAGCCAGACAAAAACAGATGGTAGTTAACTGCATGTGGTCAAATACATATAAACACGTATAATCCCAGCACAGGAAACAGGACAGATCAGGAGTTCAAGGTCATCCTCAGCTAAATAGAGTTCTGAACTACAGGAGACCCATCTCACAAGGACAACAACAACAACAAAACCAAAAACAGGCTAAGCAGAAAAAGAACAGGTTCAAGACAAACCTAGTAGAACATGGCAACCTATGCCTGCAATCCTAGCACTTAGGTAGCCAAGGCAGAAGAGCTGCCCTGAATTCCATCCAGCCTGGGCTGAAGAGTGAGGCCCCTCAAAAGAAAACGAACTCAAGCTAGATGGGCATTTGGATTCTGGCTCTTCTACAGTTTTTCTCTGAGAGCAGAGCTAGCCAGCTAGGTGCTTTTTTTTTTTTTTTTTTTTTTATTTAAGATTTTTTATTTATTATTATATGTAAGTACACTGTAGCTGTCTTCAGACACACCAGAAGAGGGAGTCAGTTCTTGTTACGGATGGTTGTGAGCCACCATGTGGTTGCTGGGATTTGAACTCTGGACCTTCGGAAGAGCAGTCGGGTGCTCTTACCCACTGAGCCATCTCACCAGCCCCAGCTAGGTGCTTTGTACTTAGTTTTTTGTGTCTCATTCATTTCCAAACATTGTGTTGAGCTTCTGATCAGCAACAGTTCTAGCAAACTTCCTTTATTCATCTGCAGGTCCTCATACATTTGCACCTTGAAATCTCCCCAAGCTTCCTGTACTCAGTTAAACTGCATCCTTTATTCTCTCTCCTCACCACACTGGTAGACTGGGTTAAAAAGCCTGGGCTCATGTTTCATCTCAATGGGAATGTCGTGGGTGGCTGCATCTCGGGCTGCAGGTGCCCTCAAATCACTGGGCAGAAGTGCCAAAGGAGTAGAAGTAGGTAGGAACTGTCTGTCTGTCTGTTTGTCTGTGTCCAGTGGTTTTTTAGCATACAGCTATTGCCATTTCTTTCTTATTTGGTTTATTCAATGTTATTGAAAAAATTTACTAGTGGGGCAACTAGTTGATCATTCATCCACTGACAACTTGCATCTTTTTTTTCGCTGCTACGTTAAATATCAGGCAGACTGTTTTATAGATCTGTGCACTCTCTGGCACTAAAGAGTTGTCTGAATTTGATTTACATCACAGTGGACAGATGGGTAGAAGACCCTTAGAATGCTGGATGAGAGGGAGCGTGTCTGTCATCCAGCATTTGGGCAACCGGGATTTAAAGATAGTTTTGCATCTGTGGCTAAAAAGTAAGTTTGAGAACAGTCTGGACTATATGAGACCCTATCTCAAAAAAAAAAAAAAAAAAGTCAAAACCAATGCAAACTGGACATGTTGGTGGATACTTCTAATCCCAGCACTGAGAGAGATGCAGAAAGATGACGGCAGGTTTGTTGGTACCACCCTAGTCTTCCTAGGGAGCTCCAGGTCAGCCAGGGTTACCGAGGGGAACTGTCAAAAATGAAAACAAACAACAAAGACCTTTCAACTGGGTATGGCTGTTTGCACCTTTAATCCCAGCACTCAGGAGGCAGAGGCAGGTGGATCTCTGAGTTCTTGGCCAGCTTCATCTATAGAGTTCCATGACAACCAGGACTACACAGAGAAGCCCTGTCTCAAACCAAAAACAGAGAGAGAGAGAGAGAGAGAGAGAGAGAGAGAGAGAGAGAGAGAGAGAACTTAAAGCAGGAAACCATTGTGATCTCATGATATTGATACAAATTTTACCATTACTGCTAATGTTTAGATTATAAGTTAATTGGTTGTATAAAGAGGAATCTGTAGTATAATGATTTTTTTTAAAGCACCACCTTAATAGGGACTGCCCTTAGATCCCATAGTGGCTTGCCAATGAAACATGTCATCTCCAATTACACCTGCAGAACATATGGCTGAAGAGCCACAAGAACAAATCACTGGATTCTAAATTCCGTGTTTAATCTGTTCTCAGCACTGGGGTCTGCTTGTTGCTGTCACTCTCACAGTGAGCCAAAGTTCCAGCCACACACTCTGGCAGAAGGGAGGATTATCTCTTCATCTCACACTGGAAGAAGCTTCTATCAATTCGTGGGCTTGGTGGCCTGTGTGTCCTGTAATTTCTGATACTGTTTTATTCTGCTGTCTCCTCCCAACTCCTCAAGTTAGTTCTAGAGCTTCTACATTTGTTTAAATGACTGTTTGTTTTATTTAGTTATATTTTGGAGACAATGTTTCACCATGTAACCCTGGCTGCCCTGGGTTCTATAGACCAAGTTGGATTTAGAGATCCACCTTCCTCACTTTGCCTTCTGACTGCTGGGATCAAAGGTATGTACCACCAATGTCCATCTAAATGACTATTTAAATACACTAGTAAAGCTATACTGAGCCAAAACAGTGGTTGCCCTTCAAAGCAGAAATGACTGGAAGGGAACAAAATAGGACTTTGTTAATGTCTTAGGTGTATATTGCTGTGAAGAGACAACATGACTAAGGCAACTCTTAGAAAGGTGGAGACAGAGCTGAGATTCTACATCTTGATCCGAAGGCATCAGAAGGAGACCGCTACACCAGGCATAGTGTGAACATACATGAGACTCCAAAGCCCCTCCCCTTCCCCTCACAGTGAAACACTTCCTCCAACAAGGCCACACCTACTCTGGCAATGCCATATCTAATATTATTGCTCCCTATGGGCTACACATGAGTCTATGGGGGGGGGCTGCTTCAGATTGTTCATAGCTGATAACTATGATTTGTCTTATGCTCTAGGAGGGGCATGATTTTTGGCAGCTGCAGACAGTTATGCTTGGAATTATGGGGACTTGAGAATGTATAAATTTGAGAGCCCTGAGAGGGCCTGTGTCGGCGGCTGCTGCTGGTGCCTTTTGCTGCTATTGCTAGATTGCTGGTTGGGATACTCTTGTCAATGGAGACTGGCACTTGCCCCTAGGAACTGGATGCTCCTAATCAACAGGAAGTAGTCTAAAGAGTTCTATACCCCTTTTTCCCCTCTAACCTTCTTCCTCTCCTACCTAGTGTTGAGGGGTTGGAAGGGTCTAGCAAGGAGAAGGGTGGTAGATATAAGAACCCAATAAAGGGGACTGAAAAGTATGGCTACATATGCATATTATTTGAGTCTTGCATTTTTAAAAAGTTTAACATGTGTCTTAGTCAGGGTTTCTATTCCTGCACAAAAATCATGACCAAGAAGCAAGTTGGGGAGGAAAGGGTTTATTCGGCTTACATTTCCATACTGCTGTTGGTCACCAAAGGATGCAGGACTGGAACTCAAGCAGGTCAGAAAGCAGGAGCTGATGCAGAGGCCATGGAGGGATGTTCTTTACTGGCTTGCCTCCCCTGGCTTGCTCAGCCTGCTCTCTTATAAAACCCAAGACTACCAGCCCAGAGATGGTCCCACCCACAAGGGGCCTTTCCCCCTTGATCACTAATTGAGAAAATGCCTTACAGTTGGATCTCATGGAGGCATTTCCTCAACTGAAGGTCCTTTCTCTGTGATAACTCCAGCTGTGTCAAGTTGACACAAAACTAGCCAGTACAATTGACCCCTTGTCAACTTGACACACAAAAACATCACTAGTAAGCCTCAACCCTTACATTCTTATTCATCCCCAAGGTCTAAATAACTTTAAAAGTCCCACAGCCTTTACATATTCTTAAAATTTCAATCTCTTTAAAATATCCATCTTTTTTAAAATCCAAAGTCTTTTTACAATTAAAAGTCTCTTAACTGTGGGCTCCACTAAAACAGTTTCTTCCTTCAAGAGGGAAAATATCAGGGCACAGTCACAATCAAAAGCAAAAGTCAATCTCCAACTGTCCAATGTCTGGGATCCAACTCACGATCTTCTGGGCTCCTCCAAGGGCTTGGGTCACTTCTCCAGCCAGGCCCTTTGTAGCACACACATCATCCTCTAGGCTCCAGATGCCTGTACCCCACTGCTGCTGCTGCTCTTGGTGGTCATCTCATGGTACTGGCATCTCCAAAACACTGCATGACCCCTTCAGTCCTGGGCCTTCAATTGCAACTGAGGCTGCACCTTCACCAATGGCCTTCCATGGCCTCTCACAGTACCGAGCCTCAGCTGCTTTGCGTGACCCCTTCATGCCTTCAAAACCAGTACCACCTGGGTGAACCTTACATATTACCAAGTCCTGCTGCAGCAGGAGTACAACCTTGGCCATCTCTGGAACACAGCCTCTTTGTGCTTTCAGAAAACACTTCCCAGAAGATGTCACCTCAATGATGCTGGTCTCTTCTTAATCACCGCTAATTTCTTAGCTCCAGCTAACCAGCATCAATAGTCCCAGTAATGCAAAGTTTTTGCTTTGGTAGTTCTGGTATCTTGTTAATCACAGCTGATTCTTCAGCCCCAGCTAACCAGAACTACAGAATCTTCACAATCAAAACAGCAATGGCCCTGAAAAGAGTCTTTAATTTTCCCTCTGAAATTTCACAAACCAGAGCTCCATCTTCTGCGGTGTTCTCAACATTATCTTCCAAGCTCCTACACAACATCTGACAGAGCTCTTAACAACGGATGGATCTTCAAGCACAACGTTCTAAAGTCCTTCCACAGTCCTCCCCAAAACATGGTCAGATTGTCACAGGAATACCCCACTCTGCTGGTACCAATTTGTCTTAGTCAGGGTTTCTATTCCTGCACAAACATCATGACCAAGAAGCAAGTTGGGGAGGAAAGGGTTTATTCGGCTTACATTTCCATACTGCTGTTGGTCACCAAAGGATGCAGGACTGGAACTCAAGCAGGTCAGAAAGCAGGAGCTGATGCAGAGGCCATGGAGGGATGTTCTTTACTGGCTTGCCTCCCCTGGCTTGCTCAGCCTGCTCTCTTATAAAACCCAAGACTACCAGCCCAGAGATGGTCCTACCCACAAGGGGCCTTTCCCCCTTGATCACTAATTGAGAAAATGCCTTACAGTTGGATCTCATGGAGGCATTTCCTCAACTGAAGGTCCTTTCTCTGTGATAACTCCAGCTGTGTCAAGTTGACACAAAACTAGCCAGTACAACATGTATGGGTGTTTTTTTTTTCCTGATGTATGTTTATACATCACATGCTCCTTAAAAGTTCTATACTACCACGTGGGTACTAGAATTGAACCCAGATCCACTCCAAGGTCAGCCAGTATTCTTAACCACTGACCCATCACGCGAGTCCCTGAGTGTCTTCATTATTTTACTTCCTGATACATCTTCCATTATCTTATACTGTCTTATTTTAACTCCAGTGCATAGTGCAGTGTCTGGTGTGCAGATAGACTTGTTATAGACTGTCTTCCAGTTTCAATACTGAAACCAACTCCTGAGTAGGTTCCTGAGTTCAGCGTAGAGTTCATTTTACTGGTGGCAAAAGACAAACTAACATAGTTGAGGGGCAAGGAGGCATGGACATGCCTTTAATTCCTTCACTCAAGAGGCAGATCTCTGTGAGTTCAAGGCCAGCTTGGTCTACACAGCCAATTTTGGGACAGCCAGGGGTACATAGAGATCCTTTCTCAAAACTCTGTCTTTCCTGGCCCCCTGACCCTCCACACACACAAAGGAAAAAACTTAGCAGAGGTAACCCTGAAGCTGCTATTGCACTGGTGCCAAAATGGAGTTAAGAATATATATAATTTATTTTTTAAAAAGTTCTCCAAGATGGGCATCAAAACCTATAGCATTTTCTTTTCCGAAGACCCATCCCCTGGTTCTTTCTGGACTTCAGTCCTGGGGGGACTAGTTGTGGCACTCCGATTTCTTGAAATCCTTCTAGAATACTTATCTTTGGTCTAACATGATAAAAAAAATCACAGTAGGCCCAGCCCTGCCTTCTCAATGCTCCTATCCTGAGAGACCCAGACTCTGCTGTTTACCCTAGAGTAAAATCATGCATTTGCAAAGGCTGTGGGCTTCCTGAATGAATTCTGAAACAGGATGTCTCTCTCTGTCTCTTCCTCACTCTCTCTTTGTACCCGATTACAATTAGCTACAATGATGCTGGACTACAGGATACATTCATTGAGCAAAGAAATGCGGCCCTTGCTTATCTGTCAGATCCGAGGCATCTTGGACCTCACAGGCAACCTTTCAGACCCTACCACGAATAGGTAGAAGCCGCCCGTGAATACCGGGAAGGGCACCGGTCCTCGCGCAGTTTTGGATTCTTTTAACTCCCAGTCGCGTCTCCCTCCCGCTCCCGTAGGGGAGTCGCCTCTCGTCCCCGCAGCCCCTCCCCCGCCGCGCCGCTCCGTTCCGCTCAGCCTCCCCTCCTCCCAGCTCCTCTCTGTCTCCCCCTCTCGGACAACGTCCCCGTCCGGCCCGGCCCTCCCCGGCTCCTGTTTGTGAATGAGATGCTCAGTTTCTCAATGGAGCCGTGGGGGGCTCGGGCGGACGCGGCGCAGGCCGCAGCGCTGGCCCTGAGCCGGGAGGGGGACGCCTTTTCCTCGCTCGCTCGCGCCCGCCCTCCCTGTCTCCGCGGCGGCTTTTGAGGAACTGGGCCGCGAGGCCACGGAGCAGTTCGCAGGGCCCGCATCCCCGTGGACGCCCGGGCTGGGCGGTCTCGAGGCGCCGGCGAGCTCTGCCCCGGGGGTTAAGCGGCTCGGAAGGCCGACGGCCTCCAACTCCCGCCAGGCGCCTTCGCGGTGGCTGTAAAAGTTGTGGACTCCTAAAAAAGAAAGAAAGCCAAGCAGACCTCGAACTGCTGTTAGTTCCTCGCCCGCACTTTCTCCTCCTCAGGACAGGAGGGGTGGCGTGAGGAAAGGAGTGAAGCAAACAGGAGGCATTTCCTCTCCGCGGGGAGCGACAGCGGGCTCTCCCCGGCCAGCAGGAGCGGCGTTGGCAGCCGCCGCGGGCGCCGGGCGCTCGCACCATGCGCGAGCCGACCGAGAGCTGCTGAGGCGCCGGGCCACAGAAGCGGAGCGCGAGTGCAGCGGGTTCTGGCGCTCGCCCACCAGACCTGCCCCGGCGGCGGCGGGATGGAGCCGGCGACCGCGCCCCGGCCGGACATGGCGCCGGAGCTGACCCCCGAGGAGGAGCAGGTAAGCGCCGCTGCAGCGGTGGGTGTGTCCGAGCCTCCGAGGCCTAGGCCGGCCTCTGTTCGCCGGGCTGCGCTCCTCGCCCCGGGCCCTCAGCGGCTCCTGCTCGCATTTCAGGCCTGCGGGCTGGCCTCCCCGGGCCGGAGACCGCGCCCCAGGCCATCGCCCAGCCCAGCCCCGGAGCCGTGGGACCCCTGGCTCTGAGATTCTTATGCTTCGAGACTTCCGGGGGGGGGGGGGTCCGTGCTGCTCCATTTCAATGAATATTAAAGTTCCTCGAACTGGGGCGGGCTCCCCACTGGATGACTGCAGGACACCTTGTCCCAGGCCCTTCTACTCTCTGGAAGCGTTTGCATTTTTTTTTTTTTTTCTCGAGGGTCCGTTGTTTTCAAGGGCAAG
This sequence comes from Mus musculus, assembly GCF_000001635.26. Taxonomy (NCBI): domain Eukaryota; kingdom Metazoa; phylum Chordata; class Mammalia; order Rodentia; family Muridae; genus Mus; species Mus musculus. The sequence goes on from NC_000075.6 coordinate 56,996,053, forward strand.
GAAAGCCATTTGGGGGGAGGATTCCTAGGTGGTTGTCTCCGTTCCCAAGATGGGGGGAGGTAGCGCTGGTAAAGAGGTGGCCCAGATTCTCAAAGGAGCCCTTCAGGCTTTCAGACTGCTGTGACGGGCCTACTTGGACAGATCCTGAAAGATCTGTTCCTTTTCTAGCTCCCCAAGTCCCTGGCCTTGACCTCCCTATTCTGCTTTCCCAGGCTAGGCTCTTACCCTCGTCCCCATTTCCCTGCCCCCACCTCATCTGACAGTCTCCATCTTTCTGAAGCCCACACTGGAGTTCCATTGTCCCTTTTTAAAGCTTGAGATCTTAAATTCCCAGAAAGTAGTAGCTTGCGTTATCATTTGAGGGGTTTCTGTAAGCGAGAAGCCTAGCGAGCGCTCTTATAACTTTACACCCCCCCCCCCATATTCCAGCTGTGGAAACACGGACTAGATGAGATTCAGAACCCCACGGATTGGGCTCTTGCTCTTCTCTCCTTGGCACTGCTCATATCCAAACAGAAGCTGTGCTCAAATATGGCCATAATCTGCTTGTACCTTACAAAATAAATGAAAGAGGAAAAGGTGAGACATGCTGGTAATGATCCGTTTCACACTCTCACGCCCTAGTTCACAGGCCCACATTTGCTAACACAATCTGGAGTGGGGAGATGTCTATTTTGACAAACTAACATTGGTTTAATGGTTTTTTTTTAAAGACCTTTTTATGGTTTATTTATTTTTATTTTATTTGCATTGGTGTTTTGCTTGCATATATGTCTGTGTGGGGGTGTCAACTCACTTGGAGATGGATTATGGATACCTGTGACTGCCATGTGAGTGTTGGGAATTGAACCTAGGTCCTCTGAAAGAGTAGCCAGTGCTCTCTCCAGCCCCAAGACCTGATTTTTAAAAAGCCCTTGAATTTTCTTTTGGAAAAGTCATGCTTTCTGTGGAAATGATGTTTTTGTTTTGTTTTGTTTTTTTAATTTCCCCCAGACCTATACTCTTATTGACTTTAAATAAACTCAGCATGAGTAAAAAAAAATTTTTTTTTAAATTTACTTATTTTATGTATATGAGTATACTGTAGCTGTCTTCAGACACACCAGAAGAGGGCAGACATTCAGAAGAGGGTAGACATACCAGAAGAGGGCATTGGATCCCATTACAGATGGTTGTGAGCCACGGTGTGGTTGCTGGGAATTGAACTCAGGACCTCTGGAAGAGCAGTCAGTGCTCTTAACCTCTGAGCCATCTCTCCAGTAAAAAAAAAAAAATTTAAGAATACCTTTTTAAAAACAAATTTGCAAATAGTGGTAACAGCTTGGTAACTGCAACAGTGTTTTCAAAATGCTAGTGAGACAGTGCAAGCAGGTGGCCAAGGGCCAAGGAGCCACTCTGCCAGGACTGGGAAAGGCCTCCCTACTAATGTGTTACCTTGATTTTTTTTTTTTTTTTTTTTTTTTTTTTTTTTTTTTGAGACAGAGTTTCTTGGTGTAACTAGCCTTGTCTGTCCTGAAGCTCTCAACCTGCAGCATCTCAACATGCTGGCCTGGAACTCACAGAGATCCACCTGCCTCTGCTTCCTGAGTGCTGGGACTAAAGGTGTGGGTCACTACTGCACCACAGGTTGATTTATTTTTATTTATTTATTATACACTGGGTGACTTTTTTTTTTTAACACATTCATTATTTTTCTTTCATTCCTTAAATGTTCTTAAGATGTGTATGTTTCTGTTGTACACTATATATACCACTTTATATTAAGATGTGTATGTGTCAGCGGGGCAGTGGTGGGGCATGCCTTTAATCCCAGCACTTGGGAGGCAGAGGCAGGTGAATTTCTGAGTTCCAGGTCAGCCTGGTCTATAGAGTGAGTTCCAGGGCAGCCAGGGCTACACAGAGAAACCCTGTCTCGAAAAACCAAAAAAAAAAAAAAAAAAAAAAAAAAAAAATTAAATTAAAAAAAAAAAAAAAAGAATACTCTGATGTGGCCAGCTGTAGTGATACACACCTTTGATTCCCGCACTCAGGAGGCAGAGGGATCTGAGTTTGAGGCCAGCCTGTCCTACACAGCAGGTTCCAGGATAGTTAGGGGAGAACAGAGAAACCCTATCTTGAAAAAAGGAAAAAAGAAGGAAAGAAAGAAAGAAAGAAAGAAAGAAAGAAAGAAAGAAGAAAGAAAAGGAACCTGTAATCCACAGAATTAGTATTGTAACTGGAGGTTTCTTTCTCTACCTTATAAAAGAACAAATAGAAATTAAATAACTATGACCTAGGAAAAAACCTCAGCCAAACAAAAACACACACTCAAACCATGTCTGGTTTCCAATGCCAGACTTTGTAGTTACTCCAAAATGTTGAAAGACAAATATAATAGTTTCTTATTTTAGTTCAATAAAACATTTTTTTAGTTTTCTAATTAATTAATTAGCTAATTAATTAATTAAAAGTCGAAGTTTCCCTATGTAGCCTTGCCTGGTGTGGAACAGCTTGTAGAGCAGGCTGGCCTTAATTTCACAGAGATCCACCTGTCTGTTCCTTCCATGTGCTGGGATTAAAGTCATGTAACACCATGCCTGACTATCAGAGTTTTCCTGAGTGTTGGGATTATAGGCTTGCTCCACTATACTGGGCATAAAAGGTCTTCCTCCTCTTCCTCTTCCTCTTCCTCTTCCTCTTCCTCTTCCTCTTCCTCCTCTTCTTTTCTTTTTGTTTGTTTGTTTGTTTGTTTGTTTGTTTGTTTGAGACAGAGTTTCCTGGCTGTCCTGGAACTTGCTCTGTACATTAGGCTGGCCTTGAAGATCCCCAGCTTCTGCCTCCAGAGTGTAGTGATTAAAGGTGTGCGCCACCACATTGGCTATAAAAGGTATGCTTAAGGTCAGTCTTGGTGGCACTGGGGAGGCAGAGTTGGAAGATCTCTGAGTGATTTTCAGGCCAGTCAGGGCTAAATAGTGAAACTATGTTCCAAAAAAGAAAAAGAGTTTGAAAAAAAAAAAAGAAAGAAAAAGAAAATCGTTAGGTTAGTTGGGTCTTATTTTGTATGTCTACTTGTTTACTTAGCTCTTTGTGGAAAGGGGGTAGACCCCAGAGCCTTTTATGTTTGAGGAAGGCACTGTACTGTTGAGCTATTCTTATTCTCTGTCATGGAACCCTATTCGGTAATCAATTAGGAGATTATACTGACTAGCATATAAAGGGTGGAGTTAGTCTTTTTGGAATGTTCCCACTGCTTTATAGCTACTGTGGACTACTCTCTCCTGAAGATTAAATATGTCTTTCTGTAGTCATGCCAATCAAAATTTTGGACACTTTTTTTTGTTTTTTTGTTTTTGTTTTTGTTTTTGGCTTTTTCAAGACAGGGTTTCTCTGTATTGCCCTGGCTGTCCTGGAACTCACTCTGTAGACCAGACTGACCTCGAACTCAGAAATCCGCTTGCCTCTGCCTCCCAAGTGCTGGGATTAAAGGCGTGTGCCACCACCACCAGGCTAATTTTGGACATTTTATTGCCCTTATTCCTTGTATAAAATGTATCATTTGTATAAAATGTATTATCAGGCTTTCTTAAGTATCTCTTTAATTTGTGAGCTTCAGGCTGTCACCCTGACTATGATCACAATCACTCTTGTCTAGATTAGTGTTTTATCCCAATAAGAGTTTACTTTAAAATTTTTTTAATATTTGTGTATATGCCACAGATATTACAAGTGCCATGGCAGGAATGTAGAGGTCAGAGAGGACAGCTTTCAGGAACTGGTTTTCTCCTTCCACCAGGTGTGATCCAAAGATTGTACTGAGGTGGTCAAGCTTAGCGGCAAGCATGTTTACCTGCTGAGTGGAGGCTCTGGCCTCCTGTCTGATCCTATAGCATAGTTGAGAAGCTAAACTCAGATTGCAAATCTGGTTTCATCTTCCCTTCAGCCTGTCCACCTTCCAAATCAGCGCTGCTAGGAATATTTTTTTGTTGGAGATATCCTGACTGTGGAGACTGGACTTGCCCCAAGGAACCCAAAGCCCTTAATCAGCAGGAAGTAGTCTAAAGAGGTCTATGCCCCCCTTTCCCTCAAACTTCCTCTCTCCTATCAAGTGTTGGGGGATTGGAATGGATTAGGGTGGAATAAATGTTGGAAGGGTGGTAGCTGTAAGAACTCAATAAAAAGCTAAAGAGAAAGTATGCCTACAGAAAGTCATGGTGGCTCACATTGTAATCTCAACCTAGGAAGTTGAAGTTGGAGGATTGCCATGAGTTTCAGGCCAATCTGGACTAAAGAGTGAGATCCTGTTTCACAGAGAGGGGACAGGGGTTGGGGAGATAGCTTTTTTTAGTAAATTGCTTACCTTGTAAACGTGAAGACTTGATTTGATTCCCAGAATTCACAAAGAAGTTCTGGGTGTTGGTGGTGAACACTTGTAACCAAGGAGCTGGGGAGGTGGAGACAGGAGGATCCTGGGCTCCCTGGCCAGACATCCTGGCCTAATTGCTGAGTACGGGACCCACAAGACACAGATACACACACACTGAAAAATGAATAAACCATAAATAGTGACTCAACTAGAACTGGATAATGATACTTAAATTAAGTAACTATAGCCTTGTAAAGTCTTACATGGTTATATGGTTATTCCAGTAGCAATTGATGGTGTAGGACAATATAGTAATTCTCCTTTTTTTGTTTGTTTGTTTTTTTGTTTTTTGAGACAGGGTTTCTCTATATAGCCCTGGCTGTCCTGGAACTCAGTTTATAGACCAGGCAGGCCTCGAACTCAGAAATCTGCCTGCCTCTGCCTCCCAAGTGCTGGGATTAAAGACGTGCGCCACCATGCTCAGCATGGTAATTCTCTTAAGTACTTATAATTCTATTCATTGCCAACTAACAATGGTTTCAATAATTTATATTCTTCTACATAAAAAGAAATTAATCTCCAGTATGCTGATAACAAGCATTATATTATATTATATTAGTGCTAAGGATTGAACTTAAGATCCAATGAATGCTAAACATATGATCTAATAATGATCTACACTACTCAGTACTAGTTTTTTTAAAAAAATTTTTAATGAATTACAAATTAAAAAAAAATCGAGCCAGTGTTCTCACTATAGACCAGGTTAGCCTAGAACTTGCTAAATAGGTCGGGCTGGCCTTAAACTCCTATTCTTCTATCTGTGCTTCCTGAGTGCTGATACCAAAAGTTTGTGCTACCATTCCTTGCTTGGTTTTTTAAGACATGATTTCATTATCTGGCTCAGATTGGCCTTGGAAAATCACTGCCATGAGTTATCTATTAATGTTTATTTGCAAAGCTTGTAAAGAAAATCCTTATTTCAGCTCTCATAGCATTGTAAATACTAAAAAGGACTCACTGGAGCACTTAGTGTGACTGTAAACAGTCAATCGAGCTAGCCACTACTACATTCCTTTGCATATTGAACTTTTGGGGATTTAGTTACTGAAAACAATCCTAAGGAGGAACAACTGTTTCAATTCACCCTGGGATCTATATACTTAGTGGTTTTTTTAATATTATTAATATTTAGTTTACTTTTTTGAGACAGGGAGACCTTTTGACCTTGGCTAGCCTGGAACTTGCTTTGTAGACCAGTAGAAAGATCACTCCTGGTTGATAATATATGTGTGTGTGTCTGTGTGTCTGTGTGTCTGTGTATTTTATTTATATGCATATATGTGTGTTTGAGGGTAGGTTTGTGCATATGAGTGGAGTGTCCGAAATATCCAGAAGAGGACGTTGTATCCCCTGGAGCTGGAGTTACAGGCAGTTGTGAACTGGTCCTCTGGAAGACCAGCACCCACTTTTAACTGTTGAGGCATCTCTCTAGTGTTCTGGTGTGTGTGTTGCTGTGGATCAAACTTGGATTTGTGTATTCTGGGCAGTTTCTCTACTGTGTTGGCTTTTATGACTGTGAGAAAATGAGTACTTTGAATCTTTATAGTATTGGGTTTTTTTGTTTTTGTTTGTTTCTTTTAAAAAATATTTATTTATTTATTTATTTATTTATTTATTTAATGTAAGTACACTGTAGCTGTCTTCAGACACTCCAGAAGAGAGCATCAGATTTCATAATGGGTGGTTGTGAACCACCATGTGGTTTCTGGGATTTGAACTCAGGACCTTTGGAAGAGCAGTCGGCACTCTTAACTGCTGAGCCATCTCACCAGCCCCGTTTGTTTGTTTCTTTGGTTTTTTTCTGAGACAGGGTTTCTCTGTGTAGCCCTGGCTGTCCTGGAACTCGCTTTGTAGACCAGGCTGGCCTCGAACTCAGAAATCCACCTGCCTCTGCCTCCCAAGTGCTGGGATTAAAGGCGTGCGCCACCACGCCTGGCTTCTTTATAGTATTGTTGTGGGAACTATTTAAAAAAAAACAAAAACAAAAACAAAAAAAAAAACCTGGCACTTCCCACGCTGGCAACTCTCAGCCTTGGTGGCCTAGCTGGCCACACTATGGTGGGCAACGGCTGACCTGTTTTACCTTGTGGAGACTCTTTGGCCTGGAGCTCCTGAAACAGCTCCACCCAGTTCTCTAGGTTCCCACTGGCCGGTCATTGCCAAGCCAGCCCCGTGCTTCAAATCCCCCACAGCCTTTGTGGTGCACATCTGGCAAACCCACACTTTGCTGCCGTACCTTTCTCTCTTGAACCCTCCCAGACGAGCATGTGAAGGAAAACACAACACAAACTTAGTTCAGAAACAACGGTAACTCAATCTCTGGGTGCAACAACTAAAATCTGATCTTGTAAGCCTTATTAAAATCCAGTTCCTCTGGTGGCTAATCCTTGTGGATCCTCCATGATACTGGAAAACTCTAGCAGCTACATCTTACCCCTCTGCTGTCCTTGTTCCCTCAACATAGTATAGCTTTCAAAAATCAATTCTAATTTTATACTTTGGGTTTTTTTTTCATAATAGATTCTTTTAAATATCTGTTGTTGTTGTTGTTATTTTGACTCAGGGTTTCTCTGTGTAGCCCTAGCAGCTGTCCTGGAACTTGTTTTGTAGACCAGGTTGGCCTTGAACTCACAGAGATCCACTTGCCTCTGCCTCCCTAGAGCTGGGATTAAAGGCATGTATTAGCACCGCCTGGCTAAAGTTAAATATTTAACTGCTGTAATGAGGACTTCAAAGATTTTTGGCCCTTTTCCCAAGGTCAGAGGTTTGTCCTTTCTTGTAGCTAAGAACTTTCCTTTCCCACAGACTTCCATGTCCTGTGCTAAATGTCATCTGTCCCCCTGGAAGGAACCAGACGTCAAGGACCAAATGATTCATGATGTTAAATTGAGGCTTTTCCGAGACATCGCCTATGTAGAACACAGGAAAGAAATGGAAGGAAAGGTGAAGAATTCTCAGCCTATTACTGCATTACTAAGTATGTAATCAGCAATTAGGTGAGATGTTATTTGGGTTTAAGTATATTTGGAAATAAGAGTGAAATATGAATTTTACTCTTAAAATTTTGGAGCCTGAGTTTTGGAATTAAGAGTTTTGTAATTATTAAGCACCCACAGGTTTTTTTCCTAGAATGTGACCTATTATTTACAGACCTTAGAGCTTCAGTTCCAGGTGTGAGCTTCCACACCTGACAGGATTAGTATATTGGAATAAACTTTTCTAACTATGGCTTTATCTTCTTGGAAAATATATAGGCCTGCCTCATTGTATATCAGAGAGACTGTCTCATTACAGTCTCAATACTCTGGAACTGAGCCCTAACTCTGGTCTTTTATCAGTTATTTTACATTTCCTATTTTCATCCTGCTTTAAAACTTTAGATGATAGCATATTTTATTTTTCTTGATTAATTACTAGAACATTTTCTCTCTGCATACCTTCATATAACAGCTCATCAGAAAGACTGGGAGGAACTTCAGAGTAGCAGGGCATTTGTTTTGTATGAGAAAGGGCTGGGTTTGAGGATAACCTGGGCTACATAGTGAGACTCTTAAAAAACAAAATAAAACCAACTCTTTCAGTTATTTCCTAACTACTGGAGTAATTGCTAGTTTTTGTTCTGCTTCTTTGGAGTTTGGGAAGAAGCTCCTGTCACACTTTACTAGGCCTGCACTTTTCTGGGCTGGGGACCTGGAATCAGCTGTGTCTGCTTCCTGCTTTAGAAAGAATTCTTATAAGCCAACTCAGGGGGTTGGAGATGTGGCTAGAGTGCTGGAGTGAATCCTGTCATATGCTATCTATCCCCAGCACCAAGTTAGAAACTAAAGGTTAATGTTGGGTTTATTCTATTTAAGGCCAGAGAGATGGCTCAGTGGTTAAGAGCACCCCTGCTCTTCTAGAGGTCCTGAGTTCAATTCCTAGCAACCACATGGTGGCTCACAACCATCTGTAATAGGTTCTGATATCCAATTCTGGTGTGTCCTAAAGACAGTGACAGTGTACTCACATATATAAAATCTTAAAAAAAAAAAAAAAGAAAAAAGAAAAAGACTTGCCTACAATTCTTTTTTCTGTTTTTGTTTTTTCTTCTTTTTCTTGTCTCTAGGGATTGGGTTTTGCACTGTAGCCCAAGGATCCTGACACTCCTCTTGCCTCACCTTGCCCCAGGAGTGTTGGGATGACTGGGGAAAGCTGCTACACCCAAATGTTGTAGAGTTCTGGACTCCCATACTTCAGGCCCTAAGCTCTGCTGAGCACTAGACACTTTCCCCTCCCCCTAATTGAGATAGCATCTTTTTTGTTGTTTTATTTTGTTTGTTTGTTTGTTCATTCATTTGAAACAGTGTTTCTCTATGTAGTCCTGTCTGCTCTGGAACTTGCTTTGCATACCAGGCTAGCCTGGAGTTTATCTTGTAGACCAAGCTGGCCTTGAACTAAGAGATCTGCCTGCCTCTGCTCCTCAAGTGCTGGGAGTAAAGGTGTGTGCATCACCAGCCCCAGCTGAGCATTAGGTTCTTAAGATTGGGGACAGGAATAGGATGCAGAAGCTGAGGAGTTCCATGACCTATGGGGCACATTATTTGTTTATTCTGGGATGTGATATTTTGGTCTGGACTATGAGAGACTGTGACCCAAATAGTAGATGAGAGATTATTTTTTAAATTTATTTTATGTGTATGAGTGTTTTTGGATGCATTTATGTATGTGTGTCACTTGCATGCCTGGTTCTCATAGAGTTCAGAAGAAGGCTCAGATTCCCTGAAACTGGAGTTAATGGATGGAGCCACCATGTGGGTGCTGGGAACTTAACCCTGGTCCTCTGTAAGAGCAGCCAGTGATCTTAACTCCAGCCCTAGAGATGACTTTTCTTAGTTTCTGTTTCCATTTAGGCCAGGTGTAAGTCTTTACTTAACAGGTTTAGCATTTATTCAAGTAAGTTCCCTAAGGGTTGGCTCTGGCCCTAACATGATCCATTACTCCTGTGTTACTTACTACGATCTTTAAAAATTGGCCTTCTGGTGGTGCATGTTTGTAATTATAGCACTCAAAGTCGACACAGGAGGATCAGAGGAATTCAAGGCCGTCCTAAGGTATATCTCATGTTCAAAACTAGTCTGACAAAATGAGACCCTGCCTCGGCTTAAAAAAAAATATCCCAGGCTGGGGAGAAGAGCAGCCAGTGCTCTTAACTACTGTGCCATCTCTCCAGCCCCTCCAGCCCTATTTAAAAAAATATTTTAAATTATGTGTGTATGTTTGTATGTGGGTATGTTCATGTAAGTGCAGATGTACAAGAGGTCAAAGGTCAGGTCCCTCTGGAGCTTGAGTTAACAGGCAGTAGAGAGTTGCCTGACATGGAATGCCTGGGAATAAATTTGGGTTCTCTGCAAGAGCCTTTTAACTCCTGAGCCCTTCTCTCTGTGTACTCTCTCCCCTTTACCTTTTCATTGTCTTTTTCCTTTTGAGAGAGGGTTCAAGTAGTCTAGGCTGTCCTCAAACTAGAATTTATTGTATAACAGAAAATGGCCTCATACTCTGGTTTATTTTCTTAAACTTTTAAAGCATTGCACTTCTTTATGGTGGTGGTGGTGGTAGAGTGTGTGTGTGAGTGTTCATTCCTGTTCTCTCCTTCCACCACATGGTTAGGATTGGGTGCTTCCAGGTTCTTGATCTCTGACCTAAATACTTGAACATACTGGTAAGGAAACTATTCAGAGCAAAATAATAGAAAAGATAAGAGTGCAATGCAAGAGAGAAGCAGGACCCTTGAGTGAAAGTAGTTGTCTTAGTCGCTGTTTGCTTTATTGCTGTAAGAGACCAAGGCAACATTTTTGTTTTGTTTTTGTTGTTTTGTTTTTTTAGACAGAGTTTCTCTGTGTAGTCCTGGCTGTCCTGGAACTCACTCTGTAGACCAAGCTGGCCTCGAACTCAGAAATCCACCTGGCTCTGCCTCCCAAGTCCTGGGACTAAAGGCATGGGCTACCACTGCTCGGCTTCAAGGCAACTTTTATAAAAGAAAGTATTTAATTGGCAGCTTGCTTCATGTCAGGGGCTTGGTCCATTATCATGTAGGAGAGCCTAGTACCAGAGCCAGAGCTACGTCCTGATGTGCTGGATCAGACATAGAAAACTCAGAGCCCACCACCAGTTATACACGTCCTCCAGCAAGGCCACACCTAATCCCCTGGTCCTTTCAAACAATTCCACTCTCTGGTGAGTAGACATTCAAATAAATGAACCTATGGGGAACATGTTTTATCAAGTCACTATGGTACTATGGTACCCATTATTGATTTTTGTTTTATTTTTTTCTTTTTGTTTTTTGTTTTTTGTTTTCATAGAAAGTTTCTAAGTGTATCTTTGGCTGTTCTGGAACTCATCTATAGACCAGGCTGGCCTTGAATTCACAGAGATTTGTTTGCCTCTGTTTCCTAAGTGCTGGGATTAAAGGTCTGTGCCACCATTGCCTGGCTAGCTCTGATTATTGTTGTGACTTTCTTTTATGGAGTTAAGAGATGGAAAAGGGCTGGAGAGATGGCTCAGTAATTAAGAACACTGACTGCTCTTCTGAAGGTCCTGAGTTCAAATCCCAGCAACCACATGATCCGCCGTAATGAGATCTAATGCCCTCTTCTGGGGTGTCTGAAGACAACTACAGTGTACTTATGTAAAATAAATAAATAAATCTTTGAAAAAAAAAAAAGAGATGGAAGAATGTGGGTATTAGGGGTATAACGAGGGTGGCTTATTTGCTGGATTATGTCATGTGTTTAATTTTTCTACTGCAAATCCCTTCCCACGATGCACCTATTTTAATATGAACAGGCATCAGATGGTAAACTCTCCCTGAAAGTTCACTTGGAGTATACATACAGCTCGCTTTAGTGTTTATTTATTGTTTATATGTAAGTACACTGTAGCTGTCTTCAGACACACCAGTAGAGGGTGTCAGATGTCACTACAGATGGTTGTGAGCCATCATGTGGTTGCTGGGATTTGAACTCAGGACCTTTGGAAGAAGAGTTAGTGCCTTTAACCGCTGAGCCATCTCTCCAGCCCCCGCTTTAGTGTTTATGTACTCCATGACCCACTTAGAGCTGTATCAGACCTTCTGTTTTTCATACTTGTTATATTAGAAATGTACTTGAATGGAGGCTACCTAAATTTCGGTTGGAAAAATGGCTCAGTGATAAAAAGCATATACTGCTCTTACAGAGTTCAGGACCTGAGTTCAGTGCAGAACATCCTCAGCAGGAGGCTCAAAACTGCCTGTAACTCCAGTAACAGGGGGATCCAGTGCCCTCTTCTGGACTCCACAGGTACCTGCACTCACATGTACACACACACACACACACACACACACACACACACGCATATACACTTATAAAAGTAAAATCCCTTTTATAATCAAGAAAACTATCTGATTGTTTCTAGGCATGAAGAAATCTATACTGTTGTGTGTATATGTGTGTGTACACACACATTTCCATGCATATGGAGGTAACTTAAACCAAATGGGATCCTAGGCCAAGGGACCATTGTCATTTATGCATTCACTAACTAGAATAGTGTACTCAGATATACCTGAAATTGGCTATTGGCTAGGTGGTGGTGGCGGCACACACCTTTAATCCCAGCACTCATGAGGCAGAGGCAAGCGGATCTCTATGAATTTGAGGCCTGCTTGGTCTACAGAACTAATTCTAGGACATCCAAGGCTAGATAGCAAAACCTTGTCTCAAAACAAACAACCCAAAATCTGTGTTGCTGCAGCTCTTACCCCACAGCTTAGCTTGAGATCTTTCTTGTATGTGATGGCTTCCCAGGTGTCCCTTCAGCTGTGTGGCTCGCTCACTCACTCACTCACTCACTCAGCCAACAGCAATGGGTAGTGCTGGAAGCTGCCTGCAGGTTCTGTCCTGTGCCCAGTGAGCAGTGGACTTTACTCTTTCTGAATGTTAGGGAGCTTCCTGTTGTTCAAATGCTGCTGCTTTTATGTTATAGTCTTTAGTCTTATAATATCTGATATGAATTTTCTTTTATGACAATTTAAAGTTTTTGTTGTCAAATTATTATTATTATTATTATTATTATTATTATTATTATTATTTTGGGAGTTCTTTATACTTTTACTCTTTGCTGGAGAGGTTTTTGTTTGTGTGGGCCTTGTGTGTTGTAGGCAAGCACTCTACCTATGGGCTACAGCTCCACCCCTTACTGCACCTCCTGATTATTTTACTTAAACATTTTTTTGCAGCAAGGCTTTCTCTTTAAGTTGCTCGGGTTGGCCTACAAAATATGACCCTCATGCCTTAGCCTTTTGAGTAGCTGTAATTACAAACCTATACCACCATGGCTGAATTAGAGAGGAGTTTTTAAGTCTGGAAAGAAGGGGCGCCACTTCTGTTTAGTCAACATCAGCAAATGCCTCTAGCAGGAAAGTGAGCATGGCACCCATGGGAGAGTCCTGTCTAAGACTAGAGGTTCAAGGCCTTTGGCCTTGCAATGAAGACTGCCAAAAGACAGAATCAATTGGTAGAATAGTTTTAAAAGAAAAAAAAAATTTTTCCCTCAGGTGACCCAGATTGGCCTTAAATTTTCTAAGTGGCTTAGATAAACTTGAACCCCTTATCCTCCTTTATTGACTCCAAATTTCGGGATTATAGGCTTATGCCACCCACTTTGCCTGACTTAATTTAAAATTAGCTATGTATGTAGCGGGGAAAGGGGCAGTTATAAGTACATGTAGGGGGAGAGGTTATATGTTGGGTGGCTTCTATTGTTTTCCACATTAATTTTTTTTAAAGATTTATTTATTTAATATATATGAGTACACTGTCACCATCTTCAGACAGACCAGAAATGGGCATCAGATCCCACATTACAGATGGTTGTGAGCCACCATGTGGTTGCTGGGAATTGAACTCAGGACCTGTGAAAGAGCAGTCGGTGCCGCTGAGCCATCTCTCCAGCCCCCGCATTAATTTTTGAGTCAAAGCTTTATTTCTGAACCTGGTTGAGCTAAATTTGCTTGGTAAGCCCCCAGACCTTCTAGTCTCTCTACCTTCCAGTGCTGGGATTATAAATGCGTGCTACTATGCTTAGCTTTTTTTGTTTTTTGTTTAGGGGAGAGGGTCTTGTTTTTCAAGACAGGGCTTCTTTGTGTAGCCTTAGATGTCCCAGAACTTCAGGCCTCAAACTCACAGAGATCTGCCTGTCTCTGCCTCCCAAGTGCTAGGCTTAAAGGCATGCACTACCACCTCCTGGACTGTGCTTGGCTTTTTATCTGTGTACTTGGACACAATCCTGAGTCCTCATGTTTGTGTAGCAATCTCCTATCCATTGAGCTATCTCTTCAACCCCACTACACTAGAGGGTCACTTGAATCAGGGATTTGGAAGCCAGAGAGTAATAAAGGTGCAGGAGGGAAAGAAGAAAGTGCTCTCCCTTTCCTACCTCTCCCAGCGGCAACTTTTCTTCTGACATAGCAAGTGTTACCATTTTTGTTGTTGTTGTTATATCCTTCCGGAGTAACTGTGTACCAATATAGACCCTAATATATTCTTCCTTATGAGATGTATACTGTATATCTTTTAGTTCTCAAAGCTGCTTTGTGGAGTGGAAAGGCTACTATAAAGTTTGAAAACATTTGGATTCATGCTTACCCACTGCTCTTAAGTACCTGGGCTACCACACCCAACTAAACATTAGTTAAATGACCTTGGACACTTTGCCCCTGTTCTGTGAGTCTTTTTTTCTTCCTCTCTCATTTCCTCATGTCCTTTTTTCATTGTTCTATTTAAGGGTTAAACCTGGGCCCTGGTACAAGCTAGGCAAGAAGTGTTGTCACTGAGCCTTCATAGTTAATAATACTTCAGTTTACCATTGTGTTGAGTATGCTGAACATACAGTTTCATGTTTGTTGTATCTTAAATGCTTCACAAATGGTTACTAAAACCAGCCCTTCTATGTCTTCTTCAGTCAAGAGTCTATGTGACTGGAAACCAGCCTTGAACTAAGTGATACAGTGTAGAGGTCTGGATTGAGTTAGTTTTTTTTGTTTTTTGGGGTTTTTGTTTTGTTTTGTTTTTAAGCCAACAGGAAGGACGTTTAAAAAAAAAAAGATTTATTTATTTATTATATGTAAGTACCCTGTAGCTGTCTTCAGACGCACCAGAAGAGGGCATCAGATCTCATTACGGATGGTTGTGAGCCACCATGTGGTTGCTGGGATTTGAACTCGGGATGTTCAGAAGAGCAGTCAGTGCTCTTACCCGTTGAGCCATCTCGCCAGCCCGAGTTAGTTTTTTCCTGACAGTTAAATAATTAAAAGGCAAGAAAATATAAACTTAAAACAGGCTCTGACTCCTACAGACGAGAGTAGAACCTCAAGTGTATCTCAGGTAGTAGCCCGAACAAAAAGAGAATCAGTTGTTCTGCCTTAGAGCCTCCCCCACCTCCCCGCCCCGTCTCAGGTTCATTAAAAAAAACATTTTAAGCTGTAAATATATATATTTCAGATAAGAAGCAAGCATATTAAACACTCATATTTCTTTTAATTTAAAGAATACTACCTAAATTAAGAGTCTTTACAGTTTACAATATGTAAATTGGGTTTAAGTTCCTGGACTCTAGGACAGAAAACAAAATAAAACAAAATGGCATTTAAAAGATCTCAGAAGGTGTTTATATTAGGGTATTTATTTTGTTAGCCCTTATTACTCTAACTGAAAGGCTCAAAATTAAAACAAAGCAGAACATTAAGGAAAAGAAATCATCTTGGAGGCCTTATATTGCCTCCTTAGTTTAATTTAAAAGGATGCAGTGGTGATCAGAAGGACTAAGAACTTTTATGGGTGCTGCCATCCTTGGTTTATGTCATGAGGTTCCAAGATGGTGGCCAAATAAAGTGGCTGCTTCCATCTTGATGAAGTCACTAGCAAAGATGGTGGTAAGCCACATGGTTGTTTTTTTTTTTTTTTTTTTTTTCTCAAGGTGAGTCCAGCCCCTGTCAGGCACAAGTTCCAGTAGGATCCACCCAAGTCATATGTGGACATATGTTCTCTTTTCTCTACACAGACACTTTAGTTAGCCTGGATAAAGAAGGAAGTAGTTTCTAGGGCCTCAGCAGGTAGGCCCCAGTTAGCAAAATAAAGAAATCATAGGACCAAATCGCATAGTCTCTCCTCAGAGTAACCACAGTCAGTTTGAAGTCTCTCAGCTTTTAGAGAGAAGAAGAGAAGAAACTTAGCCATCATCCAGTTTTAGTTTGAAGTAATAGTTGGTCCGTCTCACTCTTAGCAGAGACAGAATAGGAGGTATAAGCACTTTGAAAAATCCAAAGCTCTGACTCTCTCTGGGTAAAGAGTAATTTTAAAAATTTCCCTAAAAATGTCTCTTTGTCAGACCACCTGGATCAGGTTTGGTTTACCCTGGCTAGAGTGAAGCCCTAGGTTAATAATGTATTAATAGTGTTTACAGATCTCTTCTCCCCCCAACCCCACTCCTGTCCCTCACCCCCAAGCAGGGTTTCTCTGTATAGTCCTGGCTGTCCTGGAACTATCTTTGTAGACCAGAGTGACCTCGAGCTCAGAGATCTTGCCTCTGCTAAGTGTTGGGATTAAAAGCATGTACTGCATGGCAGGATCAGTTTTGTTTTCTTTGCCAGTTAAAGAATTAAAAGCCAGGAAAGATTTGAACTGCAGGAGGTGGCGCACGCCTTTAATCCTAGCACTTGGGAGGCAGAGGCAGGCAGATTTCTGAGTTCAAGGCCAGCCTGGTCTACAGAATGAGTTCCAGGACAGCCAGGGCTTACAGAGCAAACCTGTCTTGAAAAACAAAACAAAAAAACTTCCCCCAAAAACAAGAGGTGGCAGCAAGAAACTTCAGGCACCGCAAACAGAACCAGCAATTGAAGGAAGGTGTTTGTTGTTGTGTAGGTGAGGAATCACACATTGAGAGACCTCAGAGGGGGACTTGGGAAGCCAAGAAATCTTGTCTCTTCTCCTGGTCTGGGCTTTTAAAGTCTCTGGAGAGATTTCCTCCCTACTTTAGGGTTGGTCACTTAAAGACAGGATGGGTGATTAATCTCCAACTGGTGTGACTGGTCCTGAGCAGTCCTTGACTTGTTGAGCCAGTCTACCAGCAGGGGACCTACTGCTGGAGAAATAGCTACCAGGCCTTTGTTTCCAGTCAGGAGGATGAGGAAAATGGTGGCAGTCTTGGAAACTGACCACATTCATCTAACTACAGCCCCTCTATCCGTGTTTACCTACCAGGGAGTCTGTCTTCCATAAGGACAGAACACATTTTAGTATGTGTTAGAGGTAGGGAAGTTGTGTGGAGGTGGGTATTTGGAATTCATTTTAGGACTATATGCATGCCACAGGCACTCTACCATTCATCTACACCCCTAGCCAAATTTAGTATTTCTAAGTGAATAGGTATTTTCTATTCGTCAGGTGGTAGAGACATTGGGACTTTAACACTTGGATGTTGGAGTGTTGATAAGCCTTACTCCCTTCCACTGGAAGGAAGTCATTAATACTAAAGAGCTTTTCGTGTTTAATAGCCTAATTAACTATGGCCTTTCCTTATTGCATGAAGCTTAGGGAAGCTTTGTTCAGCCTTGATGTCCCATTGTTCAGTTCTCAGTGTGATGTAAATCTTCTATTTTTTTTTTTTGGTTCTTCAAGACAGGGTTTCTCTGTGTAGCTCTAGATGTCCTGGAATTCACTGTGTAGACCAAGCTGGCCTCGAACTCAGAAATCCACCTGCTTCTGCCTCCCAAGTGCTGGGATTAAAGGCATGCCCGGCATGATGTAAATCTTTTAATTGTACTTAGCTTAGGTTCTTGTACAGTGTGGAGTATCTGTGAGTTCCAGGATAGCCTGGGCTATGGTGTCATTTCCCTTTTTTTTTTTTCCCCAAGACAGGGTTTCTCTATATAGTCCTGGCTGTACTGAAACTCACTCTATATACTAGGCTGGCCTCAAACTCAGAAATCTGCCTGTCTCTGCCTCCCGAATTCTGGGACTAAAGGTGTGCGCCACCACTGCCATGCTATGGTGTCATTTCTTTAAAAATCTAAAGAAAATGGGCTGTAGATATGGCTCAGTGGTTAAGAGCTCTGGCTGATACTCTAGAAAACATGGATTCTAAAGTTCTCTATTCTAGAGAACCGCCATACCCAGCCTGCAACAGATGTAATAGAAAAATGTCGGTTTAGTTTAGAAATTAGTGAACTTGCAGCAGTGTTGCAAGTTTGTGTGTTTGTTTAGATCCTGTTTCTTCAGTTACCTGGGAGATTGATGTGAACTAAGAGGGATTAATAGACACCAAAAGGGCAATAATTTACAGTGAACGAAAGATGGGGAAACAGGCAGGAAATGCATGTAAGTGATAGTATTAGTTTTTTGGTAGGTTAGATCTTTTCCCAAAGGAAGAGCAGTGCTGTTTGAACTGTGACCCCTTGCAACTACTTAGAAGCCAAGATTTATTCTAAAATTGACCTTCAGCTGAAATAGTTTCTAAGCTGTGACTCATCTTTTGGCCCACTCCTTTTTTCACCAGGAAATACATTAAATATTAATTTGAAGAATTTCAGTTATCCATCATGAAGAATATGTTGCTTGTCAGAGTTACTAGGACATATTTTTCTGGCAGTCAATAGGGCAACCAGTGATTATTTGTGTGTATGTATATATATATATATATATATATATATATATGTGTGTGTGTGTGTGTGTGTGTGTGTGTGTGTGTGTGTGTGTATATACAACTGACTAGTTGTGCAAAATCCATGTGTAAGAAAATATATAAATTCGAAAGGACCCAGATGTAGCTGTCTCTTGTGAGACTATGCCGGGGCCTAGCAAACACAGAAGTGGATGCTCACAGTCAGCTAATGGATGGATCACAGGGCTCCCAATGGAGGAGCTAGAGAAAGTACCCAAGGAGCTAAAGGGATCTGCAACCCTATAGGTGGAACAACATTATGAACTAACCAGTACCCCGGAGCTCTTGACTCTAGCTGCATATGTATCAAAAGATGGCCTAGTCGGCCATCACTGGAAAGAGAGGCCCATTGGACACGCAAACTTTATATGCCCCAGTACAGGGGAACGCCAGGGCCAAAAAGGGGGAGTGGGTGGGTAGGGTAGTGGGGGTGGGTGGGTATGGGGGACTTTTGGTATAGCATTGGAAATGTAAATGAGCTAAATACCTAATAAAAAATGGAAAAAATATAAATCTGTCTAGAAAGACTGTGAATATGAGACCACCTATTTGACTTCTTTCAGGGGTTAATCTATTTTATCAGAGGGATGGAGATGCAGGAGGCTGAGGCTGAACAGAACAGGTGGTGTGTCTGTGTTTGTATCTGTAAATATCGCATCACTGTTTACAGTACATTGGTCTCTCTTCATGCAGGGCCTTGTACAACCAAATCAGGAGGAATTGTTCCTGTACTTAAAGCCAAGAACAACATCCTGACCAGCAGGGGGACAGAGGTCAGCTTAAGGGAACTGCAGGACATTAAGAACTTTGGAGGAACTGAGTTTGGTAAAAGAAGACAAAATGTGGAAAAGAACACTTGATCTCAGCCAAATGGCTGAGAGGCTGTTAGAGAAGGGTCAACACTGCATGTTCTCAAGTATTTTTGGAATTTCAAAAATCCACAGTCATATAAGCAGAGATTAGGATGGTGGCCACCAGAAGTGGAGAATGAGGAGAATGGAGAGATGGTGTCAAATAGGAAGTTACAGTTAGGTCTCCTTTATAGGGTTGTAATTATAGTTAATAAGAAGGTGGTGTATACTTCAAAATTGCAAAGAACACATTGCAAGTCTTTACATCAGAAAAAATAATTATTTCAGTTAATAGGTAATTTGCTTGATTTAATCATTCTACACTGTATGAGTATGTATGTGTGTGTATGTGTAGGAATAAAAACATCATACTAGGGCTGGAGAGATGGCTCAGTGGTTAAGAGCACTGACTAGTCTTCCAAAGGTCCTGAGTTCAATTCCTAGTAACCACATGGTGGCTCACAACCATCTGTAATAGAATCTGATACCCTTTTCTGGTGTATCTGAAGACAGCTAAAATGTACTCATATAAATAAATCTTTAAACAACAACAACAAAAAAACCCACAAAAAAATCATACTATTCCCCATAAATATATCATTCATTTTTCAGTCCATATGAAAACAATACAAATTAAAAACATGAAAGATTGTCTATGTAGTGACTTAAAAAAAATTGCACCCTGGGTATACTGGCTTATGCCTTTAATCCCACCACTCGAGCTGAGGGAGGTAGATCTATATGAATTCAATGCCAACTTTGTCTACAAAGAATTCCAAGCCAGCCAGGCTGTCCTAGTGAGACTATGTCTCAAAAAAATAAGAAAAGAAAAGGGCAAGATGTACTTTGAAGGAAGTATATGAAAGCTGTGTGAAACTACCTCTCTGGCTGGCCTTTTATTTGCTATGTGGACCAGGCTTGCCTGGAGCTTGTGAAGGTACATCTTTCTCTGCCTCTTGAACACTAGCATTACAGATGTGAAACATTGTATCTGGCTTTCTTTTGTAGCAGTTGCCTGGAAGATCAAATATTTCATTATAGAGTGGCAGTTCTCAACCTGTAGTTTATAACCCCTTTGAGCTGCATTTCAGATATCGGGCATCATATATTTACACTATAATTCATAACAGTAGCAAAATTACAGCTATTGAAGTAGCACTGAAATAATTCTATGGTGTGGGAGGGTCACCACAACATGAGGAACTGTATTAAAAGAAGGAACTGCATTAGGAAGGATGAGAACTGCTGTTCTAAAGGGAGGTTTCTTAAGGCTCAAGAAGTTTAAAGATCTAAGTTGAAACATTCCTTCCAGGAATGAGAAGAGATTCATGAGACTAGGGAAGTAAACAACTCACAAGTCTCAAAAAGTTCCTGAAACTAACAAGATACACAGAAATGTTTTCCCTTTTTCTACCTTATAGAAGTAGGAACAGGCAGTTGCTAGAGGTAAGACAGGAGGCTGAGCTGCCAGGATGAAGCTTTCTAACCTGTTGTGCTGCATGAAAGTAGTACATAGAGCTGTAGGGATGCAGCTTTTCAGTGTTATAATCCAGGTTGAGGGTAGTACAGCTGCCTTTAAATTAATTTGTCTCTGCTCCTGTAACTAATCCCAATAAACTAATTTGCTTACCAAATTGAACTTTGTGTAGTCACTTTCATATGTAGTTGGTTACTTTTCTGGAATAAATAGACATTTGGTTGTCATCTCCATAGTAAGTCTCACCTAACAGGCTTCTACAGCATGATTTATCACAATGAAGGGTCATCTTACCAGTTGAGTATTTATTGATCATATCTCCTTCTGGTCATTCAGATTTCTTCTTTCTACCTGTACAATGTTCCATGCATGTTCATACAGCTAAGCAGTGAGAAAGGTATGTTCTTTTTACTCTAGTGTTTTATTTGCAAACAATATTAGAAGTACATTGCAAAACTAGATTTAGGGGCTAGAGAGATGGCTCAGTGGTAAGAGCACTGACTGCTCTTCCAGAGGTCCTGAGTTCAATTCCCAGCACCACATGATGGCTCACAACTTTCTGTAATGGGATCTGAGGCCCTCTTCTGGTGTGTCTGAAGACAGCTACAGTGTATTCATATACAATAAATAAATAAATAAATAAATAAATAAATAAATACTAGATTCAAAAGGTAATGTGTTAAACTGGATGTGGCTGCAAATGCATTTAATCCCAGCATTTGGGGTGCAGAGATAGGAAGATCTCTGAGTTCCATAACAGCCTGGTCTACATAGTGAGTTTCCAGCTGCCAGAGCTACACAGTGAGACCCTTTCAAGAAAGAGTCAAAGGTGATGTATTCACCAAAAAGCATACCCCATTTGAGAAGTTCTTGAGGACCTTCCTGACTGACTGGGGCTTTGTTTAGGCATCCGTGCCTGCTTTTATTCTTTTCTTTCTTTCCTCATTCTGATGCTGGCCACTCTACAGATAGAACACAAATGTTCTTGGGGAGCATTCTAAGTTTGTTCTGTTGTCTTCTCTGAGACTCAGTTCTGTGGTCTGGCATCAGCTGGTTGTGGGACAGTGTGATCTTTGAAAGCTTTTCATCATGGTCTGTTTCTTGACTCTTTTCGGCTCTGTGCTTGGTTAAGTTTTTCTACTTCTCTTTCTGAAGTGGTATAAGTTACATTTCCTCAGTTGCAAGGCTCAAAAACTCAACTGCACTCCAGGCCTTGGACTTTCCCCTGGTTTATAAATGTCCTTTGTGTTTTCCTAGAAAATTGAGTATGAATCAGGTGCTGTGTTGTAAGGTAACCTGACCCTCCTGGGATTCTAGTTTGATAGTTGTTTAAACAGTATGTAGCAATTTGAATTAGATTTGCAAGGGAGAATTGTTGCCAAGTCTCTGAAGTAGGTCATAGCCCTTAGCCTTTCCCCCTTGTTTTCTTTTTGTTTGTTTGACAGTGTCTCCTATGACTCAGTCCTTTAGAGCCTAGGAGAGCTTCAAACCCCTGACCCTCCTGCTTCCCCTCCCCAAATGCTGGGGAAACAAGTATATCCCACTACACCCAACTCCGTTTCTTCCCCTCCTTTCCTCTTTCTTTTCTCCAACTTTGAAATGGGATTTCTCTATGTAGTTCTTAGCCTGGCTGTGTAGACCAGGGTGTCTTAGAACTTGGGGCCAATTAATTCTTTTGCCGTTCTTTGCTTTGTGAATGATGAAATTACAGGCATGTATAACACTTACTTTTCTTTCTTTTTTTCCCCCTTGAGGCTGGGTCTGAATTACATTATCCTGTCTATCACACTTGATATGTAGAACAGAACGACCCCAAACTCCTAGAGATCTACCTGCCTCTATGCTGGGACTGTGGTGTGTACAATGCATAGTCCCTATTTTTCAACTGAAAAATTAGTGAAGAGAGATTTCCCCAGTCCATAGTCACATAGTAGTTTGGGCCTTACACCTCTGAAGCAGCTTCAGGTTTTTGTTTTGTTTTGTTTTGCTTTGGTTTGGTTTTGGATTTTTCGAGACAGGGTTTCTCTGTGTAGCCCTGGCTGTCCTGGAACTCACTCTGTAGAACAGGCTGGCCTTGAACTCAGAAATCCGCCTGCCTCTGCCTCCCGAGTGCTGGGATTAAAGGCGTGCGCCACCACTGCCCAGCGCAGCTTCAGTTATATATTTTTCCTTGGCATAGGTTAAGAAAAAAATATGCCTTTCTATGAGTAAATCCATCTTTTTGTTGTTTTATTTTTTGAGACAGACACTCATTATGTAACCATTGCTGTCGTGGGACTCACTATATACACCATGCTGGCTTCAAGTTCACAAGAGATCCTCCTGCCTCTCTTTGCCTCCTGAGTGCTACTATGCCCACCTGAGTAGATACTTCATAACTGAGTTGATTGATAATATGGGTATAGTTAAAATTCAGAAATGTCATCATTTTCTGGATTAATAATCAAGAAAAGTTTCAAAATAGTTAGAACAGAATAGCAATGCAGAGATCTTTTAGGTACTCAGAATATACATGCATAATATCTCAATTTAAATAATTCTAAAATGAAAAAAAATAGATATTTTGGCTGAAGTCGGGTCCTAGCAGAGTTCTCTAATCCCACCTCCTAGGAGGGGTTTCTCATTACTCCTTCATGCATGCCAATGCTGTGTCCTCTCTCTGAACTGGCTGTACTTTTTATCCTAAGCAGTAAAGACTAAGACTATATAAATGTAACCTTTATGATAGTTTATATAAGTGGCACTATTAGGAGGTGCAGCCTTGTTGGAGTAGGGGTGTCACTGTAGGCGTGGGCTTTAAGACTCTTGTCCTAGCTGCCTGGAAGCTGGTCTTCTTCTAGCAGTTTTCAGATGAAGACGCAGAACTCTCAGCTCTACCTGTACTCTTCCTGTCTGGACGCTGCCATGCTTCCACCTTGATGATCATGGACTGAATCTCTTAACCTGTAAACTAGCCCCAAATAAATGTTCTCCCTGTAAGAGTTGCCTTGGTCATGGTGTCTATTCACAGCAGTAAAACCTAAGACAATGTTTTTAAATTAAAATTTAAAATTACTTTTATTTATTTATTTGTCGGTGTGCATACATACAATTCCATGGCACGTGGGGTTCAGAGGACAGTTTGCAGGGTCCGCCATATGGGACCTGGCAATTGAGCTAGAGGCAAGTGCCTTTTCCTGTTGAGTCGTCTTTCTAGCTCCCCTTCTTCCTCCTACTTTTTTTTAGATGGAATTTCATATAGACCAGACTGGCCTAAAACTTGATATGTAAAAGAGTCTCATTTGGGGAAAAAAATAATAATTTTTGCCTGCTTGTTCCTGTTATGTTTCTAAAATATATTCTCTTTTTACTAACTGTCCTCATTTTTTTTTATTTAAACAGGCTACCAAGCAGTTTCTTGAAGAGATCAACAAGTGGACAGTACAGTATAATGTTTCTCCACTCTCCTGGAATGTGGCTGTCAAGTTCCTCATGGCCAGAAAGTTTGATGTGCTCCGTGCTGTAGAGTTGTTCCACTGCTACAGAGTGAGTGGCTCAGGGCCAGCTAAGTATTTCTATTTTTTTCCTGCTTTACGTTGTACATGGTGATTTTCTACTTCTCTCTTATTCTGTTAAAGTGGGTCAATGTCCACCAATCCTATGAGAGCTGAGGTTGGGCTCCTGGAGACACTTGCTTAATGTGCACAAAGCTTGCTTGCAGACCAGCCTGCTACCTGTGAGAACTGAGGCGAAGAATGTTCCTTAATGTCATCCTGTGGCCACTCCTGGGGTTTTCCTCCTTGCTCTCTTCCCTGCCTCCTGGATAACCTGTTTGGTATATTTTATAGCTGTACTTTAAGGCCTCATGAAGTTGTAGAAAGCTGCCATTCTGATGAACTTTGAGCTAAAGAGCTATTCAAGAAAAGATTGGTGCTAGTGTCAGCTAGGTCCCATTCTTGGCAGTGTCTTTTTGGTATTTGTTTTGTTTTGTTTTGTTTTGTTTTGTTTTGTTGAGACAGGTGTCTTTGTGTAGCTAGCCTCTGCCTTGTGAGTGCTGGGATTAAAGATGTGAGCCACCATTGCCCAGCTACAATTTTTTTTTTAATTAAAAAAAATTTTTTTTAAGAATATTTATTTTATGTGAGTATACTTGCTGTCTTCACACCAGAAGAGGGTGTCAGATCCCATTACAGATGGTTGTGAGCCACCATGTGGTTGCTGGGAATTGAACTCAGGACCTCTAGAAGAACGGTCATTGCTCTTAACCACAGAGCCACCTCTCCAGCCCTTGTTTTGTTTTTTTGAGACAGGGTTCTCCATGTAGCCTTGACTGACTGTCCCAGAACTTGCTCTGTAGACCACGCTGCCTCTGCCTCACAAGTGCTAAAATTAAGGGCATAATCTACCATAGCTGGCTAAGATTTTTTTTTTAAGGAAGTTTAAGACTGATTCTGTGTTATGTCTGCTTTCTGGGATTGTAGCATCTTTGATTGAAATGCTGTATGTTATGTTACTTTGTGGTTAGAAATTTCTTCTGAAGAGATACCATCTATCCTTAAAAAGAAAAAGAAATCCTAGGAAAACAAACAAGCACTGGGATTAGCTCACACTTATCGTACGGCTCATCCAGTACTCACTTATTTATTCCATAGATATTAATGGAATACATACTATGTTAACCATGCCGCAGTTGTTACTTAGGAGAGAGAGTAAACAATAAAAAAAAAAAAGGATACTAGCCTTAAATCTGAAGGATGAGTAGGGATCAAGCACTGGTGAAGTATGGCTAAAGAAGATAATATGTGGGCTGGAGAGATGGCTCAGCTATTAAAGGCTAGGTTTATAACCAAAAGATAGAAGAAAACAATAGTTCAGATCCTCAATGGTAGAAAGTAAAATTTAGCTAAGCCAGAATGTTGAGTGGGAGTCAAGGCATGGCAAGAGATGGAGAGCACAGATAAATGAGGCCAGATCATTAAGGCCTGAGAAATCCATTAATGATATAAGCAATGTGATAAATTTTTCCATATTTGCATTCCAGAAAGATTTTGACAATATATTTTTGGATAGTGTATCTCACTGATTACCTTGGAGCCAAAAAGATCAGTTTAAAGACTGTTGTACTTAACAAGGAGAGAGAATGGCAGTATTATTAAACATGTAATGTCAGGGGAGATGGAGAAAAGTAGACAAATTTAGAGTTCAAATGAGTAGGAGCTGCTTAAGCTGGTGTGTGAGGAAAATGAGTGAGGCATCTGAGTTGGGACTTGTATGTCAAGATCAGTGCTGGTAACATTAATTAATTTAGGAGACATTGAAGTGGGGTGGGTTCATGTAGAAAGAAGGTCATGGGTTTAATTTGTCCATGTCTTTGGGATACCCAAATAGACAGTTCCTGTAAGCAACTGGAACCTGAGTGCTGGTACAGAAAAGAAATCTGCACTGGGAATCGGTATTTCTGAATAGCCAAACTCGAGCTGACTCTTGGAGGCATCAGAACAGATGGTTGGTCCTGAGAAGGTGGCTGTAGACAGGAATTATGGTAACGGTTAGCTGCCCTGGAATGCTAAGGCATGCTACAAAGGAATTCACAGTTCAGTTAGTTGATTTCTAATGTCCCATCCCTGAGATTTGATGGCTACATAAAATTGTTCTGGATATGTCATATTTTCATATTAATTCATGTCTTCATTGTTTCCTTTTTAGGAAACAAGAAGAAAGGAAGGCATTGTGAAGCTGAAACCTCATGAGGAGCCTCTCCGTTCTGAGATCCTCAGTGGGAAGTTTACTATCTTGGTAAGTCTGTGGAACCCATCTTGTGCTTTGTTACATCCTTTTGTGGCTGTTGCCTTATTTGGATTTTTGTGCCTAGGTTCCTTATCAATACATTTTGCTAAAATTGTTCTAATAATAATTGAGTTATTACTAATTAAAAGTATTAATAATAGTTGAATTATTGAGTTATGGAGCAGAAGACAAAGTTTTTTCTTCATTGATCCATTAAAAAAGTTGTTGGTCAGCATGTTGGGAAAGGTTGATAATGTATCAAAGCACATCCTTACTTAATGGTAACTCTCCACTAATTAGTGATCTCTTGGCCTCTCGGACACATATGTGATAATATGTTTAAGGTAGCATAGAAGTCATTGATCTGTTCTTCTCCATCCTGCCTGGGAAATTAGTTATAAAGCCAGTGGAGAATCATCCTTTGATTCCTCTGCAGCTGAAGAAAATGTGACATTTTTTTAAAGCCACAAGAATATGGTTCAAGAGAATGCTGAGAGAACCAGGCCTGGGGTGATGATAACACTGCTCCCTTTATGGAAGAATAGACACAAACTAAGGAAGTTTTGTTAGTAGCTCTTTTCTTCATGTGTCATTATGCAGGATAATAAGTCTAAAAGATTCCTGTGATTGTCTTTTCACTTCTCAATATTCCCGGATTTATCTGTTTTAGAATGTTCGAGACCCAACTGGAGCCTCCATTGCCCTCTTCACTGCCAGGTTACACCACCCCCACAAGTCTGCCCAGCACGTGGTGCTCCAAGCTCTGTTTTATCTGCTGGACAGAGCTGTGGACAGGTAAGCAGTAAGACGATTTTGTGGGTGTCCACCTCATTTAGGAAAGTGACAGTGTGTGAATTGATTAAACTCAGAAGTGCTGTCACCATTGTCCCTAGGACACAGCCTGGACAGTCTAAGTAGAAAGCAACTCCTAGGATGCCGTGCTCCTTTGCGTCACCTTGCTTATTTTAGGATTAATAAAAGCTGAGAGAGATAATTCATAACAATTGCTAATACACTGAGGATGGTTTATTTGATGGAGGAAAGGAACCCTGTTGAGTGGGTGTGGATGGGTGTGTGGGTGTGTAGGGCTTCCACATGCTAAGGCATATGCTCTATCATTAGCTTATGTCCTATGTATTTCTTTTTTTCCCTTTAACTTTGAGATGCAGTCTGACTTAGTTACCCATATGAACTTAGTGTTCTCCTGCCTCAGCATTTCAGACAGTAGAGATTCCAGGCCCATGTCACTAGGCTTAGGTCATCTGTTTGTTAGTTTTGTTCATGTTAAAATTCTCTGGGGGCTGGGTGTGATGAATCATGCCTTTAATCCCACCACTTGGGAGGCAGAGGTCAGTGAATCTCTGAGTGAGCCAGGGCTACATAGAAAAACCCTGTCTTGAAAACAACAACAGCAGCAGCAACAACAAAAAACCTAGCCAGCCGGCCGTGGTGGCACATGCCTTTAATCCCAGCACTTGGGAGGCAGAGGCAGGCAGATCTCTGAGTTCCAGGCCAGCCTGGTCTACAAAGTAACAGCCAGGGCTACAGAGAAACTCTGTCTCAAAAAAAAAAAAAAAAAAAAAACCAAAAAACCAAAAAAACCAACAACAACAAAACAAACCTAGCCATTTGGGAGTTGGAGAAATGGCTCAGAAATTAAGAGCACTGGATGCTCTTTGAGAGGACCCAGGTTCAATTCCCAGCCCCCCCGTGGTAGCTCATAGCCATCTGTAACTCCAGTCTTAGGAGATTCAGGCCCTCTTCTAGATTCCATGGGCATCAGGCAAGTCCTCCGTGCACATATATACATGTAGGCAAAACACTTATAGACATAAAATAAAATAAAATAAAATAAAATAAACACAATAAGAAAAAAAAAACTCTATGGGCTAACCTGGGAGTATACTGGGCTAGGTACTTGCCTAGCATGTGTAAGACCCCAGGTTCTTTTTCTAGTATGGAAAACAAAAATAAACAAGCCATGCCCAGTAGTACCTGCAGTCCTAGCACTCAGGAGATAGAGGCAGGAGTATCACCACAAATTTGAGGTTTGCCTGGCTACATAATAACTTTCAGGCTAGCCAAGGCTACATAGAGAGGATCTATCTTGATAAAAACTAAAGCAAACTAAACAAACTAGTCTGGGAGCTGCAGTTATATGGCTCAGTGGTGGAAAGCTTGTCTATTGCCCTGTTTAATACCCAATGCTAGAAGATAGATAGATAGATAGATAGATAGATAGATAGATAGATAGATAGATAGATAGATAGATAGATGATGGATGCATGCATGCATGCATAGATGGATGGATGGATGGATGGATGGATGGATGGATGGGTAGATAGGTGGCCCAGTGGGTTGGTACACTCTTTTAATGCCAGCACTCTGGAGGCAGAGGCAGGTGAGTCTGTGTGAGTTTGATGCTAGCTTAGTCTACATAGTGAGATCCAGGCTATCTGAAGCTATATGGTGATTTCCTGCCTCAAAAGGGAGGTGGTGTGTTGTAGTACCAGGGAGATGGCTCAACAATTAAAGAGTACTGGCTACTCTTTGAGAGAACTAGACTTTTTATTCCCAGTACCCACATGGTGGCTCACAACCATTGGCAGCTCCAGTTCCAGGGTATCCAATACCCTCTCTAACCTCTGGTTACCAGACATGTGGTGCATATACATACATGCAGGCTAAATTCTCACTTGTATAAGAAAAAATAAAATAACAGTTGGCTTGTTGTAATCTTAGTACTTAGGAAGTGGGGAAGATGCTATGATTTTAAAGCCTTCTTAAGCTGTGAGGGGAGACTCTGTCTCAAAAAAAGAACACAAAAACAAACAAAACCACAACAAAAAACCTGATCACAACTTATCGTGGTCAGACAAAATAGTACCTTAGACAATTAAGGTTGTAGGATCATGAATTTGAGGCTCGCTTGAGCTGCATAGAGAATTTCAGAATGGACTTGGTTTTTGTTGTTGGTTTGGTTTGGTTTGGTTTGGTTTGGTTTGGTTTGGTTTGGTTTGGTTTGGTTTGGTTTGGTTTTTCAAGACAGGGTTCCTGTGTATAGACTTGGCTGTCTTGGAACTTGCTCTGAAGACCATGCTGGCCTTGAACTTAACAGATCTCCCTGCATCTGCCTCTCCAGTATGGGATTAAAGGCATAAACCATCACTTCCTGGCTTGTTTTGTTTGTTCTGAAATAGGGTGTCATATAGCTTTACCTGGCCTAGGTTATGGACTTATAATTGAGAGTAGCCAAGAGACTGTCTAAAGTGAGCCTCTCTGATTAGTTAACTACGGACAGTTAACTTTTGTAGCTTCTGCTGTTGATGCTTAATGGGAGATACATGTGAATCCTACACATACTGTTATTTTGCAAATGAGAAGTTGCTGAGGAGTGGGGACCAGTCATTTCAGTAGTATTGTACTCCCTAAGTAGCAGTTTGGAATTTCTCAGCCCTTCAGTCTTCAGGGCTACTTTCAAGACTGTGGATACTTTTGAAATGCTCGCTTAGTTTAGGAGAGTGAAGGAAAGCTACCTTTTTCAGAAAGTCCAGTAGCGAGGGAATGCTAAGATGGATGTTCACTTATCTTCCAAGTGATCCAGGATCTACTTGCTGCTTTGATTACACTTTATCTACTTCCTTCCTTTGAAGCAAATGTGAAGCAGAGACTGTGTTTTAAGCTTTTTGGTGTCTCCTGCTGCATGTAGCTCAAGATTCAAACTCAGTAGGAAGCAGTTGACTCATTGTGATACCTCATGCTATATATCCAGAGAGCAGCATCTATTTTATATCATTCCATGTGTATTCAGAGGATGAGCAACTTCAATAGGATCATGGAACCTGGGTCTTTATGCCCTGTAGTTTGTTTTCATTATACTTCTTTCCCTGTGTCACTGACTTGCTTTAGGCCCCAATCTTTTAGGAAAAATCCTGTAATTTTTCAAATTGGCCCTAAGTTTAGCTTGTTGAGAAAATGGAAATTCTCTAGACCTAGATAATCTACTTGGTAATTGTGCCTCTTTTTTTCTTTTTCTTTTTTTTAGTGTTTTGTTTTGTTTTGTTTTGTTTTGATTTCCTTTCTAGACAGGGTTTCTCTGTATTGCCCTGGCTGTCCTGGAACTCATTCTGTAGACCAGGCTGGCCTCGAACTCAGAAATCCACCTGCCTCTGTCTCCTGAGTGCTGGGATTAAAGGCGTGTGCCACCACTGCCTGGCAGTTGTGCCTCTTTGACAGTATCTTTAGTCTTGAGGAACAATAATTTCTGTATAGTTATAAAAAGAAGGAGTTAAGAATAATATTAATGCATTAGGGGCTAGTAGAAATAAATTCTGCCAGAAAAACCTCTGTGCATTTAAGAATTAAAGTTTTTTTTTCTCTTTTTGAAAGTTAATTCACTGAACTTGACGTATATTAGATACACAAACCTTAATTTATATACTTGAACTGGATTTTGAAGTATTTTCATACACACATAATTGACAAGAATTTGTTAATTTTCATGTTAACTCCTTTTCAGTGCTTCCCTCTTAGATTTTGTAGAAGTGTGGTGGTATGGGGGCTCTCGGGAGGGGATGCAAAGATGAGGACACGGCATAAGAACCTTGATGTGGCTCATACTTATAATTGTAGCACTAACAGGTGTGGAGTGTGTCAGGAGGATTACCCTGAGTTTGAAGCCAGCCTGAGTGTAATGCAAAGTGAGCACACAGGATGCATAAAACCCTCTGGAAAACAACTAAGACAAATACGTGTAAAACCTTCCTGTCTAGAAATAGTGCAAACAAAGACTTCATATCTGACAGGTGAGATGGCTCAGTAGCTCAAAGCACAAGCTATACTAACCTGAGAGCCTGAGCTTGATCCCTGAATTTCATGGTGGAAGGAAAGGACAGAGCTAACTTCTGAGAATTATTTTCTGATTTTCATACTTGCTATGGCCCAAATACATGAGCACACACATACCAACACTATACAGATGATGATAGTATTAATTTTAATAACCTTTGGGTGTGTAAGGATCTGGCTTGGCTTTGAATGAAACATTTGTATTAAATTAAATGCTTTGTTTAATGATTGGTTTGCAGCTTTGAAACTCAAAGAAATGGACTGGTGTTCATCTATGACATGTGCGGGTCTAATTATGCCAACTTTGAGCTAGATCTTGGCAAGAAAGTCCTAAACCTGCTGAAGGTAAGGTTGTAAAGAGAGAATCCTTTTACGTGTTCTTTTTTCTTTTTCTTTTTTGGGAAAATATTATTTAGAAAAATGTAAACTTCAGATATTATGTTCAATTTTAAAGGTCACCTATATACAATAACTAATATCTGCTTCCTTATAACAAAAAGTTATCTTAAAAGTCAAGTTGAAAGATTTGAGATGGCTTAGTGAAGCTGGGCAGTGGTGGCGCACTTGGGAGGCAGAGGCAGGCGGATTTCTGAGTTCAAGGAAGTGAGTTCCAGGACAGCCAGGGCTATACAGAGAAACCCTGTCTCAAAAGAACAAAAAACCAACCAACCAAACAACAGCAACAACAACAAAAAAAGATATGAGTTTAGTGACTCATGCCAGTAATGCAAGCACTTGGGAGGCCAGGGCAAGAGAAATGTCATGGGTTTGAGTTAGGCAGAACTACACAGTAAATTCTACTTCCTCCTTGGCTACCAAGTAAGATTCAGACCAGCCTGAGCTATGTAAGGGGTGAGGTCCTTTTACAAAGCAATGACTATAAAACTAAAAAGGAAATAATGAAAGTGAAAAGCCACAGGCAAATTCTTAGACATAAGATGTCCCTTTTTGGGGCTGGAGAGATGGCTCAGCGGTTAAGAGCACTGACTTCTCTTCCAAAGGTCTTGAGTTCAAATCCCAGCAACAACAGGTGGCTCACAACCATCCGTCATAACAAATCTGACTCCTGGAATATCTGAAGATGGCTACAGTGTTCTTACATATAATAAATAAATAAATAAATAAATAAATAAATAAATCTTTAAAAAAAAAATTTGTCCCTTCTCATAAGGGTGAAGACTTTTTAAAAAAAGTCCCTTTTTTGAGTTTTGTGATTATTAAAGGCCTATCTATGACAACTATGAAAAATGCCGTCTAGCCAGTGACTTTCTAGACATGTAGCTGAATTATAGATGAAATTTAGTTTTCATTTCACTTTAGTGCATGTAAATTCATTTGGTCTATTTATATTCATGTAGAGTTATGCACATATATAGATGTGTAAAAGTTCCATACATATAACGTCATAGTTCCTTATATCTCTATATCTTAGGCCTAGTGACTTGTTTTGTAAATTAATGTGTGCATGCATGTGCTTGTATTCTTGTATGTATGGAGGCCAGCAGACAGCCTTAGATGTCATTCTCAGGCAACACCATCCACTTCTTTGAAACAAAGACTGCCATTGGTCTGTAGTTCGCCAATTAGGGTAGACTGGATGGCTAATCTGCCCCAGGGATCCTTTTGTTTCTGCCCCACCCCTGGGATTACAAATATATGCCACCACATGTAGCAATTTTATATTAGTTCTAGGTATTAAATTCAAGTCCTTGTGCTTATAAGGCAAGCATATTACCAACTTAGCCATCTTCCCCAGCCATAAAGTTAATTTTTTTTTTTGAATTTTAAAAGATAATCAGGTAGGCTAAGAATGTAGTTCAGCTGGTTCAATGCTTTGTAGCATTCAGAGGGCCCTGCATTTGATTCCAAGTGCCTATCATCAGGAGGTGGAGGCCGGAGGATTAGAAACTCAAGGCCTCCTTGGCTTACATAGCAAGTTCTATGACAGCATAGGTTACTTTTCTGTTGCTATGACAAAACACCATGACCAGGACAGTGCATGAGAGGAAGCATTTAATTGAGTTTATGGTTTCCAAGGGTTAGAGTCCATGACGGTGGACTAAAAGCATGGTGGCAATAACAGCTGAGAGCTCACATCTTGATCTACAAGCTGGAAGGAAGAGCATCTGAATGGTACCAGGCTTTTGTAGTCTCCGTGCTTGCCCGCAGTGACACCCCTTCTCTAACAATGCCACACTTTCCTTCCCAAACAGTTCCACTTAGTTGGGGCTAAATATTCAAATATATGAGCTTGTGGATCCATTTTATTCAAACTAGAATGGGCTATCTGAGACCATATCTCAAACAACAAAACTCCTCTCAAACCCTGAAAAATGTGCTTTAAAAAAAAAAAAAGATGTATTTATTTAATGTATATGAGTGCTCTGTCTGCATAAACATCTGTATGCCAGAAGAGGGCATCAGAACTCATTATAGATGGTTGCAAGCCACCATATAGTTCCTGGGAATTGAACTCAGGACCTTTGAAAGAGCATCTGGTGTCGCATCTGCTCTCGACCAGCAAGAACGACACGACCACCAGTTCTTCTAACAGCAGTTTATTCAGCAAGTTTCAATCTTCATCTCTCTCGCTTCATCTTTTTTTCTCCCGAACCCCAGGTCTCTCACTCTTATATACTCTCATCCCCCATCCACTCACAGCAGGCCATGTCACCTCACCAGGCATGTAGCTTCAGCCAATCAGGTCGGCAGGGGCATGTCTCCACCAAATATGGACTTGTTTATACTGCCAGCATCATGGTGCACCTGTGCAGCTCTCACATGGCAGTGGCTTATTTTCAGGTGTATGAGGAAGTCAGGTGCAAGTCATAAGACTTAGCTGCACTCCCGGGCGCCATCTTGGGACTGCTGCCACAACTGCTCACAATCTGGTACTCTTAACTGTTGGGCCATCTCTCCAGCCCCCAAACCATGCTTGCTTGCTTGCTTGCTTGCTTGCTTGCTTTATTTATTTATTTATTTGGTTTTTCGAGACAAGGTTTCTCTGTGTAGTCTCGGCTGTCCTGGAACTCACTTCTGAACTGGCATCAAACTCATATATCCACTTGCCTCTGCCTCCCAAGTGCTGGGATTAAAGGCGTGCGCCATCACTGCCTGGCTCAAAACATGCTTTTTAATGTATAACTATTTACTCTGACTAGGGAAGACTGAATGGAATAAAATAGATTGTGCAAGCCAGTTACGGTGGCACATGTCTCTAATTGTGTTCAAGGCCACCTTGGACTACATAATCAGATCCTTTGTCTCTGAAAACAGAAATACAAATATACTGTATGAATGAATGTAAATGTTCAGGAACTTGGAGTGTAGCTCAGTGGGAGAGTGTACATTTGGAATTTGTGAGGTTTGTTGTGATGGGATTGTAATACTTGAGAAGGTAAGGTAGGACTGCCAATATTTTAAGAACAGACCAGTCCAGGATGACTATAGGCAAGACGCTGCCTTTAACTAAGGTAAAACATCAAAACAAAAAATGCATTTAGGCAGGTGTCCTAGCATGGGGTGAGAAGTGAAGAGTGGGAGTGGGGTTGGGGGTAGGCAGCAGAGCCAGGTGGATCTCTGTGAGTTCAAGGCCAGCCTAGTCTATATAGCCCATTCCAGGCCAATCGGGGCAAGATAGTGAGAGAGATCCTTTCTAAAAAAAAAAAAAAGTCACCGGGCTGTGGTGGCGCAGGCCTTTAATCCTAGCACTTGGGAGGCAGAGGCAGGCAGATTTCTGAGTTCGAGGCCAACCTGGTCTACAGAGTGAGTTCCAGGACATCCAGGGCTACACAGAGAAACCCTGTCTCGAAAAAGAAAAAAAAAACGTCATTTGTATTGCTAGGATAGCTTTTTAGAAGTTGAATTGCTTAAAGGGTATATGTACATTTCAAAGAATATGTAATTGGGGGTAGAGAAAAGTCTTAGTGGTCATGAGCACTGGCTGCTCTTTGGCTGCTTACAGCTGCCTGTAACTCCAGTTCCAGGGGATACAATACCCTCACATCAATGAACATAAAGTAGAATAGAATAAAATAAAATAAGAATATATAATGGAAGATGCCTTCCTATGGACACTATCAATGGGCAGGTGTTCCAAGGCTGTATGAGATAACTTCTTATCTCTGTTTGGTCTTATTAGGAGACAGGATCCCTAAATAGTATAGGCTTGCCCAGTGCTTGCTGTGTAGACCAGGCTTGACGCCTGCTGTCCTCTGCCTTACTGAGAAAAAGCGATTTCTCCAAATTGATCAAGCAGTTAAAAGGGGCTTTGGGTATTTATACTGAAATACAGTTTTGCATCTTTGAAGGAAGGGAAAAAAGTAGTTTTTAAGTCTGAATGAAGAAGCCTTTGGAGAACTTGGCTGTGGATTTGTATATTCTGTGTAGGGAGTGTTTGTAAACTCCTCAAATTTAGCAGAGCCAAGACTGAGTGGGAAGAACAAAGGCTAGAAAATGAAACTGAGATTAGTTTATTCAAAATGCAAAAAAATGAAAGCTACAGTGTGGCTTAGTCAGTTACTGGGGACTACTTATTTATTTATTTTTGGATGTATGCATTCATGAGTGTGCATGTGTACATGTATGTATGTGTAAGGCCAGGGATCAACTGTAGGTGCGTCCTTAGGATCTGTCAACCTTGTTCATTGAGATAGGGTCTTTTCAAGGACTCAGGGCTACCTGACTGGACTAGGCCTCTGGCCACTGAGCCTTAGGATCCATCTCTTTGTCTCACTTGTGCTGCTGACTTCATGTGCCTACTGGAGATTGAGCTCAGGTTCTCTGTACTTGTGTGGGATGCACTTTTTGAGTCATTTGAGTCATGCACCGATTGAGTCATCCCTCCAGCCCCCTGATTCCTTATTACATGGTAAGCCTCCCTGAGAAAGGCTGGGATGTTAACAAGTGGAATGAAGCCAAGTACTGTGGCTTAACAGTGATATGCTGCACTATATGTCTTACATACTTTTGTCTTTATGTCTTATATAAACCTCTTTTTTTCTCTCTAAGAGTAGTTTATTTACTTTTCTAAGACCTCATTTGTACTTGTACACACTAGATCGTGTGTGGGTGTATGTATGTATGCATGCATGCATACATCCATTTGTGCATTTTATTGTGTTGGTTATCAAATTTAAGTTTTGTACATGCTAAACACATAGTTACACCTCTGGCCTAGATTGTATGTATTGGTTTAATAAATGAACAAATGGAAAAAAGATTAAAGGTAGACAATGTTATATGTATATATATACACACATACATTTTGAGCTAGATGAAGATTATAAAGTAAAATGTTTATCCTCAACTTATTAAAAATCTAAGTTTTGGGCTGGAGAGATGGCTCAGTGGTTAAGAGCATGGACTGTGCTTCTGAAGGTCCCGAGTTCAAATCCCAGCAACCACATGGTGGCTCACAACCATCCATAATGAGATCTGACGCCCTCTTCTGGTGTATCTGAAGATAGCTATATAATAATAAATAAATAAAAATCTAAGTTTTAGTAAGCTGAATTTTTGTAGGCTGCAAATATGTGTGCTGTTGTATGATATGTGCAGTATAAACAGAAACATCAGGGCCACAAGATGACTCAGTGAGTATATTTGCTATAAGAGCCTAGTGATTCAATACCCAGAATCCATCCATATAAAGGCAAAAGCAGGAAACTGATCCTTGTGTGCACACTGTGGCACAGATGTCACCACTCACCAATAACAAAAAAATAAAAGAATAATTTTTGACCTATAAAGTATATGATTAACATGAACTTAACATCATTACTTGTAAAGGTAAGTCAGCTTCTAATTTCTTTATTTCTTTTAATCACTTTCAACCTCCCTATTTTTGAATTAAGCTGTCAGGCTTCTCTGTTGCCTATGCATGGGGGAGAGTGGCAAGAACTCATACTTTGGGCCTGAACAGTTTCAGGTATGGCTGGGCTTTAACTCCTCATACATTGACTCCACAGGGAGCATTTCCAGCTCGACTGAAGAAAGTGCTGATTGTAGGAGCACCCATATGGTTCCGAGTGCCCTATTCAATCATCAGCCTGCTCTTGAAGGATAAAGTCCGGGAAAGGGTAAGGCAATCTCGTCGTTTCTTATTGGAGCTAGATAATACATTCCGGCCTCTGCTGGCAAGCTTTTGCCAGTTAGTTTTCTGCCTTCAAAGAATCCTCCGGGCTGATCTCGCGTGGTGTCTCCTCCTTTACTATACCCAGTCCCTCTCTACTCACCAGTCTGTGACACGATGCCTTCACTGTCCACAAACCTGTGGGTAGGAAAAGGCCACAATTTATCTGACACTTTCTTTACTACACCTTGAGTACAATAGTACTGAACCATGTGCCTCATAAGTATTTTAAGGATTGTATGAGTTCCAAAGTTTAACTTAGTGCTACATAAGACACTATTAATATCTAATAGTATTTGCTGTAACTCAGTGTCAAAGTGCTTGCTCAGCATGCCCAAGGGACTAGGTATAGTCCTCAACACCCTGCCCCAAAACTAAAACCAGAATCAGCACTTAATGTAATTATAGTAGCTCAACTGGTATTAGATTTTTTTCTGGGGCTGAGTAAGTAGCTCAGTAGTAGAGTACTTGCCTAGCTTCTGAAAGGCCCCTGGAGATGGATGAATTCCAGCATAATTTAAAAAAGAAAAAAGGAAGAGAGAGAGAGAACCTTCACAAGAAAGTCAGACTGGTTTATTTACTGGGAAGTACAGTTAAGTCCCTTCAAGAGACCTCAGGGTGGTGAGGAAAGTCTTTTTTTAGTTTTATTCTTGGAGACAGGGATTTGCTCTACAGCTGAGGCTGTCCTGCAGCCAGCTCACTGTCACTGTGTTGTAGCCCACTAGACATGTTCATGGCAGTCTTTAGCCTTAGCCTTTCAAGGCTGGGCGGGACTGGAGGGAACCACCATGCATATCCGTGGGCATTGTTTTTTCTTAAAACAGTTTCTCATTGCTTCTAATTTAAAGATGACCCCATTTACTCTATTTCTCTAAGTAATCTCTTGAGTTTTTCCATATCTGAAAGATCATTGTCTCAGTCAGTGATTGTAGCTTTTGAAAGGAGTGACATACAAAACAGTGGTGTGTAGCATGACGGTACATGCGTCCTTACTGCCTCAGCACTTGAGAGGCGCTGGCGGGAGAAGCTGGAGACTCAAGGTCATTCTTGGCTACACAATGAATTTGAAGCCAGTCTGGACACATGAGATCTTGTCTCAAAAAAGAAGATAAAATGACAAAGATAATAAAGATTAGTTTTACATTGTCATTTTATTTGTTTGTTTGTTTTGTATTTCAAGACAGGGTGTTTCTGTGTAATAGCCCTGGCTGTCCTTAAAGACCAGGCATCGTAGACCAGGCTCACTTCTAACTCAAAAGAAATCTGCCTGCCTCTGCCTCCCTAGTACTGAGATCAAAGTCCTGCACCACCACCCCTGGCTGCATTGTCAGAGTTTTATGGTAATGAAATTATAAAGTAAAATTACTAGTGCAATGTGTTACTGTGCAAGTTGTGCTAGTGCAGCTTTGTAACTGAGGCCAGAGCAGAGAAAATAAAGACATTTGATGTTAAAGAGGCCACTGCTTGGTAATGACTCAAACAGAGCAGGACAGCTGCTTCTAAGGTAGCTTTTCTTTTATATGGTGGTTTTGTTGTGCTTTGTTCTGACCTCAGAAGGATTACTGGTCTACTAGGATTACTGGTATTTATTTGCAAAGATTCCTGCCTTGTGAGGATTGTTTAAGCATGGTCTTGAGTGTGAATTGTGGGAATTATATATGCGTGTATAAACTCAAAAATGTGTTTAACACTTCATAAAGTCCAGACCCTGTGCCCTGGGAATTAATTAAACACTGAATGACTTACTTACTTACCCTTGAGAACTCCATTGTTTTGTTAGAGAATCCAGAGTTCTAGAGCAGAGGACTTAGGCTATTTGGGAGCAGAGAGGAAGTATGACCTTGGGCATTCTAGAAGAAGCTTCATAAGAGAGGTGTGCTATAAGCTACAACCTTCTGTTGTGTTTTCAGCCGGGCAGTGGTGGCGCACACCTTTAATCCCAGCACTCGGGAGGCAGAGGCAGGCGGATTTCTGAGTTCGAGGCCAGTCTGGTCTACAGAGTGAGTTCCAGGACAGACAGGGCTACACAGAGAAACCCTGTCTCAAATAACCAAAAACCAAAAACCAAAAACCAAAAACCAAAAAAAAAAAAAAAAAAGAGTTCTGTTTTCAATTTTCACATGTGTTTCTGTGTACTATGTGTGTGCCTAGTGTTGTAAGAAGCCAGAAAAGGGCATTGGATCCTTTAGAACTAGAGTTACAACATGTGGATGCTGGGAATTGAACTGGGTCTGAACTACTTAACATCTTTCCAACACCTATGAGCTGGTTCTTTAAGAGCTAGAAGAGGAAAGGGAATAACTTTTTAAGAGGTTGAAGTTGCTGTGCTAGAGAGGTGCCTCAGTGGTTAAGGTCATGCACTCACATTGGGTCCTCAGCACCCAAGTTGGTTAGCTTCTAAGCATAGCTCCAGTTCTTCTGCCTCTCATCATCTAAATGTGGTATACATTCTCTCTCTCTCTCTCTCTCTCTCTCTCTCTCTCTCACACACACACACACACACACTCACACACACACACACACACACACACACACACACACACACACACACACACACAAATTTAAAAATAAACAAAAAAGAGGCACCAGCAAGGGGGAATAATCTTTTAGGAATAGCATTCCTGTCCCATAAAGATTTTAAGGAGAAGTAACTAGGCCATTTTGGCCTAGCATGTCTATATTTAAGTATGTAACAGAATCAAATTTGATTACTTATTTAATGTTTTTCCTAGATTATCATTTCTAGGTGACTTTGTCTTTCTTTCATAGAGTTCTGTCTTTAAGGACATCCATACAAAGCTGTGAGTAAAATCTAACCTAAGACAGTAGAATAGACAGAGTTAGTATGAGGTTGACTAAAGTAGTCACTACCTATGCATTCTTAGCTTCCAACAAGAAGAGTTAGTGCTGAAGGTTTGTGAACAGTGTGGAGCCTTTGCTCACTATCCCTTTGTTTCAGAAGAGAAATAACTTGGACCCTAATTCCAGCAGCTCATTTGACCAACATTCTGGGCATTCTAACTTAGCTATCTGAGAAATTCATAGGATTTTAAACTGAAGCTGATAAAATTGAGTGTGCTTCTTTTCAAACAGTGTTTTAAGCAAATCTTATCTGATTTTCGAACCTAGTAGAAGCACATTTGTTTTTATCTTCTTTGTATCCTTGCACACCGACAGCCCAAGTACTCAATGTTGTTCTTTCTTTCCTTGCAGATTCAGATATTAAAGACATCTGAAGTTACCCAGCACCTGCCTAGGGAGTGCCTTCCAGAAAATCTGGGTGGGTACGTCAAAATTGACCTGGCTACTTGGAATTTCCAGTTCCTGCCCCAAGTAAACGGCCACCCAGATCCCTTCGATGAGATCATCCTGTCTTCCCTACCTCCTGCCTTAGACTGGGACTCAGTACATGTTCCAGGTCCTCATGCCATGACCATCCAAGAGTTGGTAGACTATGTTAACACCAGGCAAAAGCGGGGCATCTATGAGGAGTATGAAGACATTCGTCGTGAGAACCCTGTTGGCACTTTCCACTGTTCCATGTAAGTAGGAGAGGTTTGGGTCACAATCAGTTACCCAGAATTTTCTGGCAAATGATGACTGCAGCTGCTTCAATACCTCAGTTCCTTTATAGAAGGTTTCCCTGGTGTCAGGAAGCTTCTCCGGAAGGCTGAGCATGGCAGTGCATGCCTTTAATCCCAGGACTTGGAAGGCAGATGAAAGTGAATCTCTGTGAGTCTACGTAATGAGCTTCGGGCCAGTTGGGGCAACATTTAAAAACAATACATAAATAAAAAGGCTTGCTGGGAAGTGGGTAAGGGCACTTGCTCTGCAACATGGGGATCTCAGTCCAAATCTCCAGCACCCATACAAAAGACCAGCATGGCTGCACTTGTATATAACCCCACCATTGTGGGCCAGGCACAGATGGGTCCTGAGAGCTCACTGGTCCAGGGAATAAGGTGATGAACAACAATGAGGCGCTTGATGTCCTGCCGTGCTTCTGCATCACATACATAGGTGTGTGTATTGCCACACTCAGGTGTGCACAGTATGTACTACTAACATACCCTAAAATCTTCACAGTCACTTTATTTTTTTAAAAATGTTTATTTATTTATTATATGTAAGTACACTGTAGCTGTCTTCAGACACTCCAGAAGAGGGTGTCAGATCTCACAGATGGTTGTGAGCTACCATGTGGTTACTGGGATTTGAACTTGGGACCGTCAGAAGAGCAGTCAGTGCTCTTACCCACTGAGCCATCTCACCAGCCCTCAGTCACTTTAATAGAGTTATCTCCTGTTTTTTATCTGAGTTATCTCCTGCTTTGGACTTGGGCTTATTACTGATTTTTTTTTGTTTGTTTGTTTTTCGAGACAGGATTTCTCTGTGTAGCCTTGGCTGTCCTGGAACTCACTCTGTAGACCAGGCTGGCCTCGAACTTAGAAATCTGCCTGCCTCTGCCTCCCAAGTGCTGGGATTAAAGGTGTGCACCAACACTCCTGGCCTTATTACTGATATCTTATGCTTTGAAATTTTTGGTCATCTTTGGTTATGAATAGGGAAACTTTGTAATTATATATACCTATATTTCCTCCTTCCTTCTTCTTTTTTTTTTTTTTTTTTTTTTTGGCTTTTGTTTTTTGAAACGGTATGGCTGGCCTAGGCTGGCCTGGAACTCACTTTGTAGACCAGACTGACCTGGACCTTACATTGATCCTCCTGTCTTTGCCTCCAAAGTGCTGCATAGGCATGTACCAATATGGTATTCTTAGGTATTTTATTGAGATGCAAATGCTGTTTGAAAAAGACCCGGGGCTGGTGAGATGGCTCAGTGGGTAAGAGCACCCGACTGCTCTTCTGAAGGTCCAGAGTTCAAATCCCAGCAACCACATGGTGGCTCACAACCATCCGTAACAAGATCTGACTCCCTCTTCTGGTGTGTCTGAAGACAGCTACAGTGTACTTACATATATTAATAAATAAATCTTTAAAAAAAAAAAGAAAAAAAAAAAAAAAAAAGAAAAAGACCCAAAGTGTAATAAAATGCTAGATTGTGTCAGGAAGTGTACTGTGAATTTAAAAGAATTCTATAGCAGGAACAGAGAAGAGTTGTTTCTTAGGAATTT
Organism: Mus musculus; assembly: GCF_000001635.26. Lineage (NCBI taxonomy): Eukaryota > Metazoa > Chordata > Mammalia > Rodentia > Muridae > Mus > Mus musculus. The sequence continues at coordinate 57,038,402 of NC_000075.6, forward strand.
AAACTTTTAGAACTTTGCCTCTACCCAAGTCCTAGCATAGAATCATCTGGTTTGTTCATTATTGATGCATAGAGACTTAATGCCTATGGTTGCAGCATAGAGTATTTCTGCCCCTTTTGTTATAGGGTGTGTTTGTGTATATTTGTATCTGTATATCTGTAGAGGCCAAAATTTGATGTTGACTGTTCTCTCTAATTGTTCTTCACCCTGTTTGTCTGTTTGCCTGCCTGTCTGCCTGCCTGCCTATCTGTCTTTTTAAAATAATCAAAGTTTTACTTTGTTTTTATTTGAGACAATATCCTACTATGTAGTCTTGGCTAACCCGTAATTCACCAAAACAGGGTGCCCTCACAGAGATCCCTCTATCTCTGCATCTCTAGTGCTGCTCTTAAAGGTGTACACTACCACACTTATCTATAACTTAACTGTGTTTAATTTTTTTAAATATATTTTATTATATTTTATGTATGAGTGTTGCCTGAATGTGTGTCTGTGCACCACATGCATGCAGTGCTCAGAGTGGCAGTAGAGGGCATTGGATCCCCTGAGACCAGAGTTACAGAAGAGTGTGAGCTGCCAGGTGGGTTCTGTTTGACTTTGGGTTCTCTGAAAAAGCAACTAGTGTTCTTAGCTATCTCTCCAGCCCTCTTACAACATTGACATTGGCTGTTTTTCTCCTATTAGTGAACTTTGTCTGTTATAAATTAAGCTTGCTCGCAGTGGGCTATTAGTTTAAATTCTAAGTTAGCTAGAGGTCCCTTCTGTTTGTTTTTTTTCCTTCACTCTATACCTTAGTTTTTCTGAAATATGTGGTTGGAATATGTGTAATACGTGGCTATTGAATGTTTGTCTTCTTTTAAATGTTTTAGGAATCCATGGTTCTCTGAGTACCTTTTTCATCTCAGAATTCTTGTTCAGGTTAGTCATGGTCTGAAGAAAATGCCAAAGAAGGACAATGATGAGTTAGTAAACTGAGGCAAGGCCATTGAGAAAGAAGCCAGTAAGTAGAGCGAGAATGTAAGACTAGTGACTTGGCTGAGCAGGTGGAGGTGCTGCCGCCAAGCCTCATGACCTGAGTCATGAGTGGGGTTCCTGGGGCCCACGTGGGAGGAGAAAACTGACTCATGGAAGTTGTCCTCTGACTTCTACACAATGCACTGTAGCATGTGTGCATCCTCTCTTTCTCCCACAACCCTATGGTAATATCAGTAATAAATAAAAATAAGTGTAAGGTTTTGGGGCTGGAGAGATGGCTCAGTGGTAAGAGCACTGACTGCTCTACCAGAGGTCCTGAATTCAAATCCCAGCAACCACATGGTGGCTCATGACCATCTGTAATGGAATCTGACGCCCTCTTCTGGGGTGTCTGAAGACAGCTACAGTCAGATTTAATAATAATAATAAGTAAATAAATAAATAAATCTTTTAAAAAGTGTAAAAGAAGGAAAAAGAAGCTAGGGCTGTAGTCTCATGGTCGAGCGCTGTCTGGAATTGATGAGGTCCTGGGTTTGTAGAGAAACGAAAGGGAAAGCAGGGCATATATTAAGAGGGGAAAGCTGGGCAGTTGTGGCACATGCCTTTAATCCTAGTACTAGGGTGGCAGAAGTAGGAGGATCTCTGAGAGTTAGAGGCCAGCCTGACCTACAAAGCTAGTTCCAGGATAGCCAGAGCTGTTACATAGAGAATCCTTGTCTTGAAAAACAAACAAAACAAAAAAGAGAAAGAAATACTATTTTCTCTAACTTCTTTTTCTTTTTATGTGCTGAAGATCTCTAGATTTATATATTAAATCTGCTTCCAAGGCAGAACAGTTGTTCCCTAACTATCCTTGAACAGACTTTGTATCTGGCTAGCCTAAAATGATGATCCTCCTGTCTCAGTCTCTTAAGTGCCGAACCACTCTTCAAAACTACCATGCACAACTTTCCCCATAGCCACTGTCACCCACCCTACACCTTTTCTTCCTACTCCATAGGGTCTCATCTAGCCCAGGGTGCCCCCTAAAACTTGCTGTGTAGCCAAGGATGACTTTGAACTAATGATATTTCTGTCTCTCCCTCTTGTATGATGGAATTACAGGTATGCACCACTATCTTCAGTTTCCTCAGTAGGAATTAAGGAAATAACTTGGGAGCAAGAAAGAATACACTTTTGGGAGCTTTAAGATTTTGATATGGGTACTCCTGTAGTTACTCGTTGCCTCAAGCAATCATCTTGAAAGAGCGAGGTTGTCTGCTTGTACCATTTCAATCTGCTGCTATTTTAGAATTGAGAGGACTTCATGGTTGTGCCTTTGATTGAACTGTGGAGCTCTTGCTTGATGATCTAGAACCATAAGCCTTACTAGCTCCTGGTCTTCCCTTCTTCAACCAGGGTCTAGTAAGACTGCCTACAGAGAGCAAACTGTATCTCTCTTGGAATTCTGGATTGTGAAGTAAATATCAGAGTTTCAATTGTTCAACGCTCCCCTCAATTTTTTTTATTTTTTATTTTTAAAGACAGTGTAGTTAAGTGAAGTGTGGTGTGGTTCACTGCTTTAATCCTAGTACCCAGGAGGCAGAGGCAAGCAGATCTCTGTGAGTTTGAGGCTATCCTGATCTACAAAGTGAATTCCAGGACAGCCAGGGCTGCTACACATAGAAACTGTCTTGAAACACACCTCCACTCCCACCCCACCCTCCCCAAAAAAAGGAGAAAGAAAAAACAAACAAACAAAAACCCAACCCAACCAAGCAATAAACAAACAATGCACAGTGTAGCTGTCTGATTGCAGACGACTCCCTGGGCTAGTATTCGAAGACTCAACCAAGCAATAAACAAACAATGCACAGTGTAGCTGTCTGATTGCAGACGACTTCCTGGGCTAGTACTCGAAGACTCGGTGCCCAGTTTGTGGGACCACTGGGAAGGATTAAGAGGTATGGCCTTATTTGTGGAGGTGTCACTCGGGATTAGCTTTGAAGTTCAGAAGACTGTGACATTCTAGTGTGTCTCTTTGCCTTGCACTTTGAGCTGTGAGTGCTCAGTCAGTTTACCACTGTACCTTTGTTCCACCATCATTGACTCTATTCCTCTGAAAACATAAGCCCAATTAATTAAATTCTTTCTTTTATGAGTTGTCTTGGTCATGGTATTTTATCACTGCAAAAAAAAAAAAAAAAAAAAAAATCTGCCTGCCTCTGCCTCCCGAGTGCTGGGGTTAAAGGTGCTTGTTATCATGCCCAGCTTTTGATAGAACTTTGGAAGAGGGAAAATAATGTGTTAGTAAATGAGAAGAGGCAATTTTCTCCTTTTATTTGTGTTTGTGTGTGTGTGTGTGTGTGTGTGTGTGTGTGTGTGTGTGTGTGTTTGGTTACATATTATATAATACAATATTATATATTATTATCTTAGTTAGGCTTTTACTGCTGTGAACAAACACCATAACCAAGGCAACTCTTATAAGGACAACATTTAATTGGGGCTGGCTTATAGGTTCAGAGGTTCAGTCCATTATCATCAAGGCAGGAACATAGCAGAATCCAGACAGGCATGGTATAGGAAGTACTAGGAGTTCTACATCTTCCTTCATCTGAAGGCTGCTAGCAATATACTGACTTCCAGGCAGCTAGGAGGAGAGTCTTATAACCCACACCCACAATGACACACCTACTCCAACAAGGCCACACCTTCAAAATTGTGCCATTCCCTGGGTTGAGCATATACAAACCACCACAATTATAAATATATGTAATATTACATTTTTTGAGATTTTATTTTTATTGTATGTGTATGGTTATTTTTGTGTATGTTTGACTACCATGTGTGTAGTGCCCTTGGACACCAAAAGAGGGCTATGGAGCCTCAAGGACTAGAGTTACAGCTTGTTGTCAGCAGTCAAATGGGAGTCAGAAATCCAGCCTGGGTCCTCTTGAAAAGCAGTCTCTGTGTGTTCTTGATTACTGAGCCATCTCATCATCCCTAACTGTCCTACTGTCCTTTAATTATAGTATACCTGGCTTTAACCCCTCTCCATCTCTCTCTACCCCTCCCTCTCTCTCTCCCTCTCCCTCTCTCTCTCTCTCTCTCTCTCTCTCTCTCTCTCTCTCTCTCTCTCTCTCTCTCTCTCTCTCTCTCTCCCCCCTCTCTCTCCAGGTTTTGTTTGTTTAAGACAGGGTTTCTCTGTGTGTGTAGCCCTGACTGCTGTCCTGGAACTTGTCTGTAGACCAGGCTGGCCTTGAATTCATAGAGATCTGTCTGTCTCTGCCTCCTGAGTACTGGGATTAAAGGTATGTGCCACCATTGCCTGTCTACATTTTTTTTTTTTTTTTTAGTTAAAAAGAAAAACACAAAGTCAAAATTCACACCTGGAAAATGATTTTTACAAATATTTATAAGTGGTACTTTATAAATAATAAAACCTTTGCTTCACAAGAAGCTTTGTTGAAAAGATGAAAAGATGCCGGGCACTGGTGTTGCAAGCCTTTAATCCCAACACGTGGGCAGCTGAGGCAGGTAGATCTCTGAGCTTGAGGACAGCCTGATCTAATAGTGAGTTCCAGGACAGCCAGGGCTACATAGAGAAACCCTGTCTTGAAAAACAGAAAAGAAAAAAAAAAGATGAAAAAGCATTTTTTTAAATTTATGAGTATATGTGTGTCTCTGTGTGTATAAGTTATGGGTACAGATTTCACAGAGGTATTAGATCCCCCTAGAGTTGGCATTACAGGCAGTTCTAAGTGTTCTTAACTACCAAGCTATCGTTCTAGCCTCAAAGAGTTTTTAAGATGTAGAAAAGAGGGAGCTGTAGAGATAGCTCAGTGACTAAGAGCACTGCCTGCTCTTCCAGAGGTCCTGAGTTCAATTCCCAGGAACTACATTGTTGTCTCACAACCATCTGTAATGGGATCTGATGCCCTCTTCTGGTGTGTCTGAAGACAGCGACAGTGTACTCACAAATATAAAATAAGTAAATCTTTAAAAAAAAAAAAAAAAAGTAGAAATGAGCCAGGTATAGTAGCTCAAGAGTGTGAGGCTGACCTGAGCTGTGGTGTGAGAGCCTGGCCCAGAACAACAAACCATTCACCAATGAAGGGCTTTGTGCATAAACACTTTGCTGCTAAGCCAAGGACCTGAGTTTGGTCCTTGGAACTCATTTAGTAGAGAGAACTAACTTCTGTGATTCCTGATTTCTACATGTACCTCCGACACCAAGTAGATAAATGACATTTTAATTAAAAAGATTAAATAAAAAATGTATGTAGAAAAGTCCAAAGTATAAAAATCTCCAGGAATCCTGTGATTAGAGGGATACTTGTTTCTGTTTTGTGGTGTTTGTTTTTTTCTTTATTATGTAAAAGAATTCATTATGAAGCTGAAATGGCTCCCAGCCCTCACCCTTAGTTCTCTCTGATACACAATAGGTCTTAGATACACAGATACACAAATAAGCAGATACATATATAGGTCCTAGAATGAAGACAGTGTATTTCCAGCCAGTTTGCTCATACCATTATGTATACATATTCTATAGTATAGAATACCTTTGAGACAGGGTCTCAAACTCTATATGTAGTAAGTTTGATGTTGAACCTCTGGTCTTCCTGGCTCTACAACCTGAGGGCTTGCCTTACAGGTGTTTACTACAACACCAGCTTATGCAGCAACTGAAGAGCCAACCCAGTGTTTTGTGCATGTTAAGCAAGTGCTATTCCAACTGAGCTGCACCCCAGCTCTCCAACAATATAAGATATTATTATTTGTTGATGGTTAAGTTTTTAGTTTTTAATCAATAATATATCTAAACAAAAAATTTTTCAGAGTCAAACAGCTTAAAGCAAAAGCAGTGAGCGTTGAGGCTCTGCAAGTACTCTTCCACTGGTTCAGCCCCCTTAGAGAAGGGATCTTGTATAGTCCTGGCTGTCCTGAAGCTCTGCATGTAGCTAAGATCCTCACACTTCCCCTTGGTTTAACTTGCCTCTTAATTTTCTTCAGGTCTCCAGGAAACCTAGAAAAAAACAGATATGGAGATGTACCCTGCCTAGACCAAACCCGAGTGAAGCTGACAAAACGGAGTGGCCACACTCAGGTAGATAGATAAATGCCGTGAAATGGACCCAACACCAGAGAGATGACATTTGAGTTCTGATTTTGATGTGTATTCTATGGCTTGAGACAGTCCTTAAATACTCATGTTGCCACACTAAAGAGAATCAATCAATTTTGTTGTAAATGCTGACAGTCTGGTATATTATGAGGGTTTTTGTTGTTGTTTGTTTGTTTGTTTTCTTTTTTTTTTAATTTTAACTCAGTGTCTCACTATATATAGTCTTGCATGGCCTGGAACTTGCAGTATAGACCACTCTGACCTTTTTTTTTTTTTGGTTTTTCGAGACAGGGTTTCTCTGTGTAGCCCTGGCTGTCCTGGAACTCACTTTGTAGATCAGGCTGGCCTCGAACTCAGAAATCCACCTGCTTCTGCCTCCCGAGTGCTAGGATTAAAGGCGTGCGCCCCCACGGCCTGGCCCACGTTGACTTTTAACTCAAAAAGATAAGCCTGTCTTTGCCTCCCAAGTGCTTCCATTAAAGATGTATGATAGCCTGGTCTACAGAGTGAGTCCCAGGACAGCCAAGGCTATGTAGAGAGACCCTGTCTAAAAAAAAAAAAAAGTGGGGCATATGTCTGGCTGTTATTTATAGTTAGTGTATGTGTACATGTGCCACAGTGCTTATGAGAGGTTAGAAGACAACATTTGGAAGTTGTTTGTTTATTTTCCCATCATATGGTTCCTGGGGCTGAATCCCTCCTCAGGTTGTGTAGCAAGTGCTGTTACCTTTATGTGAGAGGGCTACATAACCTCTTAAAGAAAATGAAGAATAGAGTAAATCAAGCAAGCCCTGGGCTGGTTAGATGGCTCAGCACCTTAAGGCATTTGCTGCCCAGCTTCACAACCTCAATCAATGCCCAGAATCACAGGGTACAAAAGAAAAATCATGACTTCCCTCGAGTTGTTGTCTAACCTTCATATAAGTGGTATGGCACGCAGATGTGTGCATGTGTGCCCAAGTACTCACCCTCCAACACACACACCACAGAAATAATAAACAAATGGGGGGGGGAATCCTAATCAAGCAAAGAACCCTTCCCTCTCCAAAACTTACTATTGATTATAGTTCCTTTTTTCAAAGTAAAGAAAATTAAGAACATCTATTTAACATGACTTGTATTATAAAAATTTGATATATTAGCCCTTAGTTTGCTTAAGGATAATTTTGAGAAAAATCATGGATTCTGCTTTTACAGTTTCTTGACCCTTCTATTTCAGGCATTCATAGTCCTGCCCAGAATTCTTTTAGCCAAGCTGTTACGCTCAGTACTGCTGAAATTGTCTGAGTACAGTCTCTTCAGGAGGAAAGGATGGTGATTGAGTCAAAAATACCTGGTGGTTGTGTGTGTGTGTACGCGCGCACGCACTCTGTCACCAGTGTATATAGCAGTGTTCAGCAGGGTTTTTGTTGTTGTTGTTGTTTTTGGTTTTTGGTTTTTGGTTTTTCGAGACAGGGTTTCTCTGTGTAGCCTTAGCTGTCGTGGAACTCACTCTGTAGACCAGGCTGGCCCCGAACTCAGAAATTCACCTGCCTCTGCCTGGGATTAAAGTGCTGGGATTAAAGGCATGCACCACCAAGCCCAGCATTCAGCAGGTTTTAAGAAATATGTTTGAAGCCGGGCATGGTGGTGCACGCCTTTAATCCCAGCACTCGGGAGGCAGAGGCAGGCGGATTTCTGAGTTCGAGGCCAGCCTGGTCTACAAAGTGAGCTCCAGGACAGCCAGAGCTATACAGAGAAACCCTGTCTTGAAAAAACAAAAACAACAACAACAACAAAAACAAACAAAGAAATATGTTTGAGTGAATCCCAGTGTAGCCGATTTTTCTAGTCATCCAATAATAATCTGACGATTAGCATCTGGTTTATTTGCAGGTAATGGGAATATATTTGTGGATGAGTATATTCACAAATAGTTGTAAATGAGTAGAGCCAATTATAACAGGAGATGATTCTAATCATTCTGTAGTTAATCTTAAGTTCATTACCTGACTTTTAATTCCATTGCTACAAACAATGCCAGAGACTGTTTTCACAGTAAATGGACATTTAGGTCCCTGCCCTTGAATTTTTTTTTTTTTTTTGAAGTTGGATGTTGTTATACAACCAGTCTGGCCACCTGTCTTACTTTCTAGAATTTTTGGTTCAGAGGCATTTACCACAATATGAGCTTTGTTTATTATTTGTTTACTGACAGGGTCTCATGTAGGCCAAACTGGCCTCAAACATACTATGCACTCCAGGATGACCTTGACCTCTGACCCTCCTGCCTTTCTCTACAAGTGCTAGGATCATATGAGTACAGCACCATGCCCAGTTTTGTGTTTGTTTGTTTTGAGATGCTGAGGTTTGAGCCCAGGGCTCCATGCTTGCTAGGCAAACTCTTGAATCACTGAGTCATAGATGCAGCCTAGATTTACATTTTTGAAAATTATGTCTCCTTTTTAGTTTTAGTGATGTGTTTGTTTGTTCTTATCTTCTGTTGCTATGATAAACACTGACTGAAAGCAGTTTGAGGAGGAGAGAGTTTATATTGCTTACATGTACATGCTACAGTCCATCATCACAGGAAGCCAAGGTGGGGATGCAGGTTCAGAACTGAAGCAGACCATGCAGGAGTGCTGCTTACTGACCTGTTCCACTGTGGCTTGCCCAGTTTTTTCTTTCTCTTTCTCTCTCTCTTTCTTCTTCTTCTTCTTCTTTTTTTGTTTTGTTTTGTTTTTTTTGTTTTTTTGTTTTTTTTTTCAAGACAGGGTTTCTCTGTGTAGCCCTGGCTGTACTGGAATTCACTCTGTAGACCAGGCTGGCCTCGAACTCAGAAATCCTCCTGCCTCTGCCTCCCAAGTGCTGGGATTAAAGGTGTGAGCCACCACTACCTGGCTTGCCCAGTTTCTTTTGTCTGAGAGTTTATCTTAACGTTTTTCTTTGGGTCTTTATTTTATTTTGAGGTATTTTGTTTTCCTTTATAAGTTTTCTTTTCTCTTTCTTTCTTTCTTTCTTTCTTTCTTTCTTTCTTTCTTTCTTTCTTTCTTTCTTTCTTTCTTTCTTTCTTTCTTTTGGTTTTTCGAGACAGGGTTTCTCTATAGCCCTGGCTGTCCTGGAACTCATTTTGTAGACCAGGATTCAGAAATCCGCCTGCCTCTGCCTCCCAAGTGCTGGGATTAAAGGCATGCGCCACCATGCCCGGCTAAGTTTTCATTTTTAAGAAGAAGATCTCAATATATTGGTTTAGAATTTACTATTGTAGACAAGGTTGGCCTTGAACTTGAAGTGATCCTCTAGCCTCTGCCCCTTGAGTGCTAGGATTACAGGATTTAAATGCATGGTACGGTAAAAGGGCCGTTGTGAAATCTATCCATCTATCCATCCATCCATCCACTCATCCATCCATCCATCCATCCATCCATCCATCCATCCATCCATCCATCCAGTTGTCCTAGTACATTTGCCAAAGTGAAGCAAGTGACCCACAGAAACACTCTTCTACCCGGCTATGTCCCTGCCTCCTCTTTACTCCGTTTCATTACCAATAAAAATATCTCAAGATCCACCTCCATGCTAAATTGGGCCTGTAACTTTTCATTTTCTGTTTGATAGGAAGAGAATATCCATACCTTGAATTGAATTTACCCATCACATACATCATTTTGTGAGTCAAATGGCATATGCATGTTCTTGTAATAATGTCTTCCTTTTATTATTAGACAGATTACATCAATGCCAGTTTCATGGATGGTTACAAGCAGAAGAATGCTTATATTGGTACACAAGGTAAGCTGTTTTAGCCTTACCTGTTGATTTTGTGGCTCCTGTGTGTGGTTCCTCATTTCAGGTGATTTCTTAATTTTAATTAATTATATGTGTACGAGTGTTTGGTCTGCATGTAAGTCTGTATACCATAAACCTGGTGTATGTAGAAACCAGAAGAGGGTGTCAGATCTTCTGGAGTTATGGATGGTTGTAAGCTGCCATGTGGGTACTGGGAGTCAAACCTGTGTCCTTGATAAAGGCAGCAAGTGCTCTTTACCACTGAGCTATCTCTCCAGCCCCTATCTTCAGGTTTTGTGTAAGTGCTAAAATCCAAAATATCTAGTCCTCAGATTGAGCAGTAAGCATTCTTAACTGTTGAGGCAACTTTCCAGGATCTAGATAACGTGCGTGTGTGTGTGTGTGTGTGTGTGTGTGTGTGTGTGTGTGTGTGTTTCACTGTGTAGCCCTGACTGTCCTGGAATTTGCTTTGTAGACCAGGCTGTCCTTGAACTCAGAGATCCACATCTGCCTCTGCCTCCCCAGTGTTAGTATTAATGGTGCAACTATATCAATCAGATGTCATCATTTTTAAAGGAAAAAAAATTTTTTTTCAGGACAGGGTTTCTCTGTATAGCCTTGGCTGTCCTGGAACTCACTTTGTAGACCAGGCTGGCCTGGAACTCAGAAATCCGCCTGTCTCTGCATCTCAAGTGCTGGGATTAAAGGCGTGTGCCACCACCTCCCGGCTTAAAGGAAATTTGTTCTGACCACTAAAATCCTGGTTTTTATAAAGTTTGGTAGCTGAAGAGGACAGATAAGTTTCAAGTTTCAATTCCAGAAGTGCATAGAAACTCAATACACAGAGAAAAAAAAGCAATGTAAACCTATAAAGTTACTGATTGCCAGCGAGGGTTTTGGACTGTGATTTAGTCTAGTAATCCAAGAGTATAGCGAATCAGAACTGACTCAGGCTGGGAATGTAATTTAGTGATACAGCACATGCCGAAAAGTTTGCGTTAGATCTCTACCATCTCAAGAAAACAGTAATAACAATCAAAAGAAATCTGAATCTAGTTATTGAGTAACAAATCAGTCAAATCCAGATTGTTTAGACAGGACGAGAAAACTAGCTCAGGCTAGGCATATGGGTACATACATGCTTGTAATCCCATGACCCAGAGGAGCCCAAGTTCAAAGCTTGCCTATTCTGAGTAGTTAATTGGAGGCAAGCCTGGGGTTACACAGCAAAACTCTATCTTGAAAAGAAAAAAAAAAGTAAGTAACTTAAACTCTTTAATGTTATTGTCATGACAAAAGAAAAAGGAAGAGAACTGTTATAGATAACTAAAGAAATAACTAAAGGTAAGTGGACCTTATGATGTATCCTCCATAGGGAGAAAGTGGTATTAAGGACAAATTACTGGGACAGTTGTAGACATTCTATCTGTAAGGTTATACTGGTGTTCCATTGGGTGCTACTGCAATAATATATAGTGATATATTCAAGGAATGAATAGTATGCATGTGCACATATATGTGTACACACACATGGCAGGGGTCTCATCTACTTTAGGCTCTTTGATACTGGTTGTGTAGTGAAGGATGTCTATGAACTCCTGGTCCTTCTGCCTCTCCCTTCCAATTGCTGGGATTACATGTAGGAGCTACCATACACTACTCTAGTGTCTGATGTTTACATAGATCTACATATATAGTATTAATGTTTTTAATGTTTAATGTCATCTGTAAGAGTATGTATTATATTTCAAGAGCATAATTTCTGATTATTAAATACGAAAGTAGGTTTTTTTGAGACAAGGTTTCTCTGTGTTGCCCTGGCTGTCCTGGAACTCACTCTGTCGACCAGGCTGGCCCCAAACTCAGAAATTCACCTGCCTCTGCCTCCCAAGTGCTGGGATTAAAGGCGTGTGTCGTCACTGCCCGGCTGAAAGTAGGTTTTTAAATTTTATTTGTGTGTGTGTGTGTGTGTGTTTAGTTTAGTTAAGAAAACTGAAACCAGCTGGGCGTGGTGGCGCACGCCTTTGATCGCAGCACTTGGGAGGCAGAGGCAGGTAGATTTCTGAGTTTGAGGCCAGCAAGAAAACTGAAACCCAATTGGTTAGGTGACCTTGAACACATAGCTAGGAACAGAACTAGAATTTGAATCCATTTCTGCTACAGAAGTTCTCTCAAGTCAACTCAGTGGATTGGTTCTTCTGTGTCAAAGTAAGCAGTCACTTTACATCTATAGATGTCCAGTTATATGTATGTGGTATGGTATATGCTCACACAGACATGTGCACACACATGTACACATGCATACACACACAGACATACATATGTGTGTGTGTTAATTTGTGTGTGGGCAGATCTAGAGGAGAGCGTCAGGCGTCCTGTTCTGTCACTCCCCGCTTTGTTCTTTTGAGACAGGGTCTCTCACTGAACCTGGAGCTAGGCTGGTGGTAATCAAGCCCTAGAGAGCCATCCTTTCCCCGAGTGCTAGAGTTATAAGTATGCCTACCTTTCTATGTGTGTCCCTGGGATTTCATTGAGGTTTTCATGGTTGTGTAGCAAGAATTTTTACCCAATGAGCCATTTCTCCCAGCTTCTTTCCTTGTTTTTATTTTCAGACAGCCCATGTTGGTTTGGAGCTTGCTGAGTATGGTGTTACACATCTGTGATGCTAGCAGAGGCATGGGGCTAGGAAGTTGTTGGGTACTAGGGATCACATGCAGGTCCTCACGAAGTACGCACATTGCCAACCATGAAGCCCCACAGCCTCTGGTGTATTTGCTGTTGTTTGTTTTGAGATAGTGCCTCAGACTATAGTCTGGGCTGGCTTGAAACTCACAATGGTCCTTCTTCACAAGCCTCTCAAGTGTAGAGAATATAGGGATGAACCATCATACTCAGCTTCACCAACATCTTTTATTTTGATCTTGTGTTTTGAAAAGAGGTTTCATGTAACTCAGGCTGGCCCAGAACTCTCTTTACAGTTGAGGATGAATTTGAATTCCTGATGTTGTTGCTGCCTTCTCCTCCCAAGTACTGGGATTATAGGCATGACCAGCTTGCACTCACATCGTATGATATTAGAATATCTTCTTTGTGGAAGCAGATACTGATGAAGATATTCAAGGTTTTAGAATGAATTGAAATACCTAAGAACATTATATGTATTAAACTATATTCAAAATTCACACATCCAACAAATGTAGTTGTAAGAGCTACACTTTAAAACAATTTTATTTTATGCAAATGGGTGTTTTGCTTATATATATGTCGATGTGACATGTGTATGTCTGGTGCCAGTAGAGGCTAGATGAGTGAGTGTTGGATCTCCTGAAGCTGTGGTTACAGGTAGTTGTGAGCCTCATATGGTTGATGGGAATCAACCCCGGCTCGATGGAAGAGCAGCCAGTACTCATAACTGCTGAGGTATCTCTGCAGTCTCAAGAGTTGTAGTTTTTGCCATGGACAGCTACATAACAAATATGCTGGAAAACGTTTACACTGTTTCAGGATCTTGGAGTTAGTGAATGATTTTTATCTTCATTTTCCTTTTTTGCTTTTATTTTTTGAGACAGGGTTTCTCTGTGTAATCCTGGCTGTCCCGGAACTCTTTTTGTAGGTCAGGTTGGTGTCTTACCCAGAGATCTAGCTGCCTCTGCCTCCCAAGTGCTGGGATTAAAGGGGTATGCCACCATTTTATCTTCATTTTCTAAATAAATCGCAACAGTTAAGCATTACCCATATATGAACATCGAGAAGGCAATACAAGCACTTGTCTGCATCTTTAAGCTCCGTCCTCATCCAGACTCCACTTTGTGCTTCTCACACTTTATTACTAGATCCTAGATCTGCTGCTCAAACCCAGGGCCTTGCACAGCAAACGCGTGTTTGACCACTGACCCACACCCCATTTTACTTTCCATATTCAAACCATTAGCAATGGCTAAGTGTGAATAATACTTGCTGACGACAGAAACTGTAGGATCATATATTCAAGACCAGCCTCTGCTACACATTGAGACCCTGTTTCAAAAGACCTCCCCCCTCCTCAAAACTATTGTTAGATTTGGGACAGCTAAGCAGTCAGAATATCTGAATATCTGATAAACCAGATACAAAAGAGGTGGAGAGAGGGATTTAACTTCCTAAGTGGTACAAGAGAAAGATTTAGAAGAAACATATATGTTTCCCAAATTAGGATCTCCCCTCACAGTTTGGAATTTGGGAATTGAACCCAGAGCTTTGGGCATGCTAAGCATGAGCTTTACCACTAAGCTATACTGCCTCTTCCCAGTCCTGAGATAAGACCATTTACATTTTCTCCTTGTTTTTACTTTATGTATATAGGTATTTTGCCTACATTGAAGTCTCTGTACCACATACATGCATTGCCTACAGAAGTCAGAAGAGGGCATCAGATCCTCTGGATTAGAGTGGTTGTGGGCTCTTATGTGGTTACCAGGAACTGAACCTGGGTCCTCTGAAAGAACAGCTACTGCTCTTAACCACTCAGCCATTTCTCTCACTCTGAAATAAGATCCTTTATTCTGTCTTTCCATGTCTGTCTGTCTGCCTGTCTTTGATGTGATGTGATGGAACCTAGCTTTGCAGACTAGGATGTCACTCCTCCTACTTCTTGTCTTTATTTTTGTTTCTAAAATTTACCTTTTGTTTTGTATGTATAATTGTTTTCACTGCATGCATGTATGCAGTGACCATGGGGGCTAGAAGACAGTGTCAAACCCCATGGAACAGGATGATGGTGAGCTGTCATGGGGTGCTAGTGTCAGGGAGGCAGAGATAGGAGGATCCCTCCAGTTCAGGTCTATCCAGTGTAACTACTAGGCAGATACCAGGTTCCAGTGAGAGACCCCATCTCAAAACAAAACAAAAATACCATTAAATGCAAACCAAGGCAGGTGGCCTTGACCACGGCTTCCGCATGTATAGTAGAGAGGCTGTTCCTACATATGCACACACACAATGTTAGTGGTTACTAAAGACTTTAACAAAAATAATGGGACCATTGGTCTTTCAGGTCTCAATTAACCCTTGATATTACCCTGCTTCTCTGAATATAGAGAGGGGAAAACACTGGGAAAACAAAGAATTATCCCGAGGAGTTATCACAAAGACATTTTTTGGAGAGTGCTCATCGTGCAGGTTCAAATTATTATTATTTTTTAAAATATTTATTTGTTTGTTTATTATATGTAAGTACACTGTAGCTGTCTTCAGACACACCAGAAAAGGTTGTCAGATCTCATTACGGATGGTTGTGAGCCACCATGTGGTTGCTGGGAATTGAACTCAGGACCTCCGGAAGAGCAGTCAAATGCTCTTTTTTTTTTTTTTTTTTGGTTTTTCGAGACAGGATTTCTCTGTGTAGCCCTGGCTGTCCTGGCACTCACTTTGTAGACCAGGCTGGCCTCGAACTCAGAAATCCGCCTGTCTCTGCCTCCCGAGTGCTGGGATTAAAGGCGTGTGCCACCACGCCTGGCTGTCAATGCTCTTCTTAACCGCTGAGCCATCTCACCAGCCCCTAGGTTCAAATTATAATGGACAGTTTTGCAAATGGCATTTATCCTTCACATCTATTTACTGAAATGGGGATTTTCTTTACTGTCCAATGTAATATGCTATAATTTAAATGGTTGAAATATTTAGGACCAGCCTTGCCATCCAGAGCTTATGGGAGAGAAAGTCCTTTGAGTGTCCTGGTCAATAAGAGCCTAGAGGAAGACTGGGCACTTAAAAATAGACAGAAGGCCTGGAGAGATGCCTCAGCATTTACTGCTCTTCCAGAGGACCAGAGTTCAGTTTCCAGGGGTCACTGGGGAGCTTGTAATGCTTGTAACCCGAGGCCCAGCGAGTCTGACCTCTGCAGGTGCCCACACACATCTGCCAAGCACTCCTACATCCAAACACACATATACAAAAATAAGTCTTAGCCGGGTGTGGTGGTGCACGCCTTTAATCCCAGCACCTGGGAGGCAGAGGCAGGTGGATTTCTGAGTTCGAGGTCAACCTGGTCTACAGAGTGAGTTCCAGGAGCACCACGTGGTGGCTCACCACCATCTGTAATGAGATCCGGTGCCCTCTTCCAGTGTGTCTGAAGAGAACTACAGTGTACTCACATACATATAATAAATAAATACATCTTTTAAAAAAAAGTTGGAATCCCTTGGGAGGTGGGGAATGACATATGCCCTTAATCCCAGCACAACCTAGGCTACAGAGTGAATTCTAGGATAGTCAGGGCTGACAGAGAAACCCTGTCTCGGAAAAAAAAAAGAAAAGAAAAAACAAGTCTTAAACAATGGAGTGGTATTACAGATGAGGGAGACAATATAATGAATGGAACAGAGTCAGAGAAATACATTGTGTCTGTACTGTATTTTTTTTTTAGTATTAAACTGTAAGGGGGAAGAAATATTCAGAAAAATACATTAGAATAGTATTAGTAACTTAGGTTAAAAATGATAAATTTCTCATCGTACTGAAACATTGTATTAAAAACAGGGGAGAGGGCAGATGTAGGAAAGACACTTAATTTCAAGGGCAAAACATTTTGCTTGATAACTTCTGGGAGAAGATGCAAATGGGTGATGGGTGTGTTAAAGTTGACTTCACAAACCAACCCCCCCCTTTTTTTTCTTTTCAAGATACGGTTTCTCTGTGTAGCCCTGGCTGTACTGGAACTTAGAGATCCATCTGTCTCTGCCTCCCAAGTGTCACCATCTGTCACCATCAATGGCTTTTACCCCTCTTCCCCTCTTTAGTGTGAGTGTGCTGTTGTTATTCCAGGAATTTCTCCCTTCCCCTCCAGACAGGGTTTCTCTGTCAGCCCTGACTGTCCTAGAATTCACTCTGTAGCCTAGGTTGTGCTGGGATTAAAGGCATATGTCATTCCCCACCTCCCAAGGGATTCCAACTTTTTTTTAAAAGATGTATTTATTTATTATATGTATGTGAGTACACTGTAGTTCTCTTCAGACACCGGAAGAAGGCACCAGATCTCATTACAGACCACCACATGGTTGCTGGGAATTGAACTCAGGACCTCTAGAAGAGCAGTCATTGATCTTAACCGCTGAGCCATCTTTCTAGCCCCTCATTTACTCTTGTAAAATGTGGGAGTCAGGGCTGGAAAGATGGCTCCACCATGTAAGGTGGAGGAGAAAACAATCCTAAAACACAAGTCCTTAGCAATCAGGTCCTTTCAAGGCTGCATGTGCCCTATGGCAGGCCTGCCACCTCATCACACCCCAGCACTTACTAACAAAACAACAGTGACAATAATAATTTTAACCAAGAATACTAGAAGTCCTATTATTAGAGATAAGAAAGTTGAGAAAGAAAACTTGGCATGATGGCACATGCCTATATTTGGATCACAAGTTTGAGGCCTCTCTGAGTTACACAGTAAGATCCCATCTCACAACAGGAAAAGGGGGCGAGGGAGAGAAAGTACATAAGTAAGTGAAAGAATTCTGAAGACTAGGTCTCTGTTCAGACTATGGGATTTGAGACAGTGGGGGCCAGAAGTAACCTGGTTTAGTAGTTACTGTATTATGAGGCTGAGGGCTACTGAGGTAGAAACAGACAGGTAGGTATAGACTTGACCCTTGCTACCGTACATGATGAGCCACAGAGCCTCAGGCGCTACATATGTTCCTACATACGGCTCACCTGGAATCTTTGGAATCTGAACACTTAATTTCTTTTATTTTTGGTACAGTGTAATTTATCTTTAAATTTTTATTCATTTATTAGTTAGTTTGTTTTGAGACAGGGTTTCTCTGTGTAGCCCTGGCTGTTGTCCTGGAACTCACTCTGTAGACCAGGCTGGCCTCGAACTCAGAAATCTGCCTGCCTCTGCCTCCCAAGTGCTGGGATTAAAGGCCTACGCCACCACTGCCCGGCTTTTATTTATTTTATATATGTGAGTACACTGTAGCTGTCTTCAGACATACCAGAAAAGGGCCTCAGATCCCATTACAGATGGTTGTAAACCACCATGTGGTTGCTGAGACTTGAACTCAGGATTTCTAGAAGAGCAGTCATTGCTCTTAACTGCTGAGCCATCTCCCCAGCCTTTTATTTTATGTAATAGGTGTTTTGTCTATGCACTACATACATGCAGTGCTCAGAGAGTCCAGAAGAGGGCATTAACTCCTCTAGAACCATAGTTATAAAATACTCACCCATACAGAGATGATATGGTTGGTTTGAGGACCTTGCTGAATAAGGAGAGCTAAGACAAGGCTCATATGAATACTTGTAATCTTAGTACTTGGGCGGTGGAGACAGAGTTCAAGGACAGGCTGGACTATAGTGAGTCTGAGTCTATATGAGTGAGATCCTGTTTCAGTCTGTACTTCAGAGATCCTATTTGGAAGACAAGTAGAGGAAGACAGACATGCTTCTAAAGGCCCGCTCTCCCTCCTGTCCTTTCATTCCAGGTCCTTTGGAGAACACCTATCGTGACTTCTGGCTTATGGTTTGGGAGCAAAAAGTTTTGGTGATTGTCATGACTACCCGGTGAGTTAGTCTTCTTTTAACCATAGATTCCATGACCCTAAGCTTGAATGATTAAGAAAGCTATGCCACATCTATAGTTAACATGGTAGGACACAGTGGAGATAGTGTTAGCCTTGCAGAAATATTTAATCCGTAACTGTAGGGACCCAGGGCTAGTGCGCTAAAGCCTATCCTGGGGTTCTGGCCTTATTCACAAAAGGACGTGCTGGGAAATGCCAGCAGCACACCTTGAAGCTGCCTCTTGTCTACAGAGGAAAGGTGCCTTCCTGGCCACTGCATTACCAGTTCCCTTTGCTCTCCATTTCCTCCTTCTTTTGATGGCTCTTCTGTTCATTAATATCTCTACCTGTAAGGGAACAGAAAGATGGTTGAAACATAAGGCAGGAAGTTCTGAATAAAGGATTGTTTTTGAAATTTGGCAATTCTGCCAAATGTAAGGAATTTCATAGTTTATTAGTTTCATCATTAATTATAACCTTTTTCAGATAGGGAAGAAAAGCGATGCTCCCTCAGTTCCCGTCCTCAGAGCATTGTCAACAGCCACCTGTAGTTGGGAGAATTGTCTTCCCCACTCCTGTGTCAGCCAAGGGCCCTTCGTCGAAAGAAACTGAGCAGTGGCCAAGGTCTAGGCCTCAGTGTGGATTTGCTACTATATGTAGGAAATACAACCAAGTATCAGGAAGGAGACAGATGATACAGTGAATGTACAATGCATGTCTGCTAAATGTATACATGTAAGAATGTTAGCTGTTTTAACACTTGTTTAGAAGGAAGAGATGTCATTTTTCTGCCAAGAATCAGTGCAGACTTCAGAAGCAGTGCAGATCACATTGCTGCCTAGGAGCTCAGCAGTTGTGGTGGGAAGCGGCTTACAGCTAGTTGAAGAGAGAAGGCTTAACTTGCTCTGTATGTCTTCAGCTTTGAGGAAGGCGGCAGGAGAAAATGTGGCCAGTACTGGCCTTTAGAAAAAGACTCCCGGATCCGATTTGGCTTCCTCACGGTGACTAATCTAGGAGTGGAAAACATGAACCATTATAAGAAAACAACTCTAGAAATTCACAACACAGAGGTAAATGCAGGTTTCTATTTTCTCTTTTGAAATTAGGGGAGCTCCTTTAAGAGATTCTCATTGAGGGTGGTGATGCACACCTTTAATCTCAGCACTCAGTAAGAAGAGGTGGATATCTGTGAGGTCAAGGTCGGTCTGGTATGTGTATGGAGTTCCAATAAAACAAACACACAAAAAAGAAAATGTCTAGAGGGAATAGGCAGGACTTTAGGGAGGTAATAAACAGATGATCAACTGATAAGCCAGTTATGTAGTGTCCATCTTTAATCCCAGCACTCCAGACAGAGGCAAGTTGATATCTATAAATTCAAGGTCAGCTTGGTCTATATAATAAGCTCCAAATAGAGATACCTCCCATTAACCGCCTTTCAAAAAACAAACAAACAAAAAAAACCCTCAACTCAGAACTAATGAAGTTATCGCCTCAATATAAGAGTGGCATTAAGAGGCTGGAGAGATGGTTAGTGGTTAAGAGCACTGATTGCTCTTGAGTAGATCCTGAGTTCAAATCACAGCAGCCATATGGTGGCTCACAACCATCTATAATGGGATCTGATGGCCTCTTCTGGGTGTGTCTGAAGACAGCTACAGTGTACTCACATACATAAAATAAATAAATAACTCTTTTTTTATTTTAAAAGAGTGGCATTAAAGAGAAGTAAAAAATTTCAACATTGGGACTCTGTATGCTAAGCCATGCTTCTTATCCTTCTGCAGAGGAGGCTGAGGCAGGATTACAAGGTGGAAAATAGCTTGGACTGCACAGTACGAATCTTGTCTCAGAAAAACTACATTGAGGGACTGGAGAGATGATGGTTCAGCTGTTAGAGTACTTTATACTCAATCATGAGGACGAGTGTTCAGACTGTAGCGCCCATGCATCCAGCTGGGGGGCCATTTATGCCTGTCATCAGATCTAATGGAGGCAGAGGCAAGAGACTTACTAGGCTTTCTGCTTATGGCCTAGTTGAGGATCCCTGGCTCCAAGTTCAGGGGGACCCTGCTTCAGAAGAGTGGGCAGCATGTGTTAGAGAGGACACCTGATGCCCTTCTCTGGCCTGTCTGTGTACTCCTAACATAGATGCCTAGGCACTTACAATTAACTAAGTCAATAAGTAAATAAATAAGGTACTGTTTTATTTCGAGACAGTGTCTCTCAGTATGTAGCCTTGGCTGACCTGGATCTCATGATAGAGGTAGACTAGCCTGGGCTCAAATGCATAGAGATCCATCTGCCCACCACTCCTTCCTGAATTTTGTGGTATAGAGTTGTGCTCCATGATGCCTGACAATAAATTTTTCTAAGGAAGATTTTGTTTGTTTGGTTGGTTTTTTGGTTCTTTTTTGAGACAGGGTTTCTCTGTTTAGCCCTGGCTGTCCTGGAACTCACTTTGTAGACCAGGCTGGCCTTGAACTCAGAAATCCACCTGCCTCTGCCTCCCAAGTAGTTTTTTTTTTTTTGATCTTATAACTTTATTATAACATATTTCCTTTCCTTTTTTTCCTCTCCAAACCCTATCTGCTCTTTCAAATGTATAATCTCTATTTTTACTAATTGTTATTGCATGTATTTACATATTTTCACACACACACACATATATATACATATATATAGTTGTAAATATAATCTGTTGTATCCATATAAATGCTTGTATTATGTTCTAGAGCTGACTGTTTGGACTGGACAATTAGTTGGTGTGTCCTTTCCTGTGGAGGACCACTTCTGGCTCATTTTTTGTCTTGTTTTTAATAATAAAATAATACAATAATAATAACTTATTAATAGCAATAATAAACAAGAAATATGGATCCTATAATATAGCAATTTGCCTTCCCAAACATATAGCCATTCCTTTGGGTTTGAAGTAGAAAATCAATTGTGAAGAAAGTTGACAGCAGAAGACAGGATCTTCTAAAGTCTTAAGAACCTGGAAAGCCAAGGGTAGACAGCAGACAGGAATGACATTAACTCTTGCTTCTTTTTCACGTAAGGAGCGGCAGAAACGCCAGGTTACCCACTTCCAGTTCCTAAGCTGGCCAGATTATGGTGTCCCTTCCTCAGCTGCTTCCCTCATTGACTTCCTGAGAGTGGTCAGAAACCAGCAGAGTATGGCTGTAGGCAACCTGGGAGCTCGCTCCAAAGGGCAGTGCCCTGAGCCACCCATTGTGGTCCACTGCAGTGCTGGCATCGGCAGGACAGGTACTGTGCCTCTTAGACTGGTGATGTGCCCAGAGGCGGTGGGGGTAGGGAGGAGGAGCTAAATGCTTAGGGCATGTCTGTGTTTAGAGGAGAAACTCACTCATCCCCTTGGTGGCAAACTGCTATGATAATCACTTTTTAAGGTCCTTTTGTATTCCTATGCTAGAGATGCTGCTTGCCAAAATGTATGCTTTATAAACCAAGTTCTTGGGGTTGTTAATCATCATGGTCTTCTTTTGACCTTGTGAACTCTGTCATCAACATGATTGTGGTCCCCAGAGAGATTAGCTGGCCCTCTCTTAGAGGTTTCTTCTCCTGGTGCTAGTCTTGTCCCCTGACACCCGTTGTTTGTGTTTATGAGACCAGGTCTTACTATGAAGTCCAATCTGACCTGGAATTCTCAGCAATCTTATTTTAGCCTCCCAAATAATGGGATTATCAGTTTGTGCTATCTTGCTTGGCTTCTGTGTTCTTCATTATGTGTGCTGTATGAGCTGCTGGCTTTACTAGTTCAGAGGTCCCTTTGGGAGAATAATCAGGAGAACTGTATTTGTGTTAGACCTCTAGAGAGTTATAAGCTATGGAAATTGGGTGTAGAAGTACAGCTGCACTGTCTGGTATTGAAGAAGCAGGATATTCTTCCTGTGTCACCTGCCTGCTTATTCTTCTGATACTCTCGTGTATGCCCAGAGAGACAGGAGACCCTCATTTGTCTGGCCTTTAGCATGCCCTTTGATACTCCTTAGAAGTCTCTTTAGGTTTAAGTCCTCCTGCCATTAGACCCTGTGCCTTTGAATTCTTGTACCCAGCCTTGCGTGGTGATTTGGTAAAAGGAAGAAGATAGGTGAGGTACATTCATATGATCATTTCCTTCCTTCTTCAGGTACCTTCTGCTCACTGGACATCTGCCTGGCACAGCTGGAGGAGCTTGGCACCCTTAATGTGTTCCAGACGGTGTCACGCATGAGGACCCAAAGGGCCTTCAGTATCCAGACCCCTGAGCAGTACTACTTTTGCTACAAGGCAATTCTGGAGTTTGCAGAGAGGGAAGGCATGGTTCCCTCTGGTCACAGCCTGTTGGCCATGGACGGTCAATAACTGCTCCACAAGTTTCCACCTGCTGGTCAGCCTTCCTTAAACTACCCTGGACACTGCTGAGCCTATAGGTTGCCATCAGTTATGCTGAAGCCATGGATCAACCTCTTTCCTGTGTCTCCCAGCGCACATGTGCACGCAAGGCAGCCTTTCCCTTTGGCTAGATAAATGTGGTGAACTTGCCACTAGAAAGGGCCAGCAGCAATGTGTTCTTAATTCCTAGCACCTGCTATCGAACTGTGCCTTATCAAAACCAAATTGTGGCTATTGATTTTTGCCAGGGTCCCTGAGGTAAGTGGGGAAGGACCCCTCCCCCCACCCCCATCTCCCAGTTCCTCTGGACATCTCCTCCTTCCCTTTGCTATGATTTGACAGGGAGGTCTGGTGAGCATTCACCTTCCTACCCAGAAAGCTTGACCAAGTTACATATTCTAGAGAATGTCCCGAGTGCCAAGCACGTTTATACATAGGGCGTGTATTCCAGTCTTTTCTGTCATTCTGTGTGTGTGTGTGTGTACGTATGTGCACTTACGTGTATGGATCCATATGTATGTGTGTACATAATATATACTCTGTGATAATTATGGCCGTATACTATAAATACATATACACACAGATACTCTTTGTAGAAGTCTCTGGGGATTTATGTTGCAGTTCAGCATTCCTTGCTTCTTGGACCCTGCTGATTATTCTGGACTGGCTGGGGTTAGGGATCATGGCTCATGTTGTCAGACAGCAGAGTGATAGAAGAAAACACATACTTTTTTCCTGGGCCACAGGTCTTCTTCCTTAATGAAAATTTTCCCTCTGGACTCTATGCTTGTTGGAGCCAAAAATACTGACTTATGGTAACACTGGTTCAATTTAGCATGGGTGTCTTTCATCTAACAAATTCTCTGTTGTCTTTGCTGATTTGGGGAACAGACCTCCACTGTGATTCCAGACTCTGTCTTATGACCCCATTGATGGGGACCAAGGCTAGAAATAAATTTACAGAGCTGCCAGAGTCCAAAGTAATCGGTACGAAGTTTTAAAAGGAATAAAGGAGAGCCCAGAGTGAACAAGAGGAACCTACCATGAAATCCCCTTCTTGGGAGGACAAACTGGGGCCTCTTTTTCTTGTGTTGGAAGACACCTTTCTTTATGCAACTCTTCCTTGTCTACTGAATGCCCAGCTCTCCCTGCCTGCTAGCCTGCCAGATCCTAGACTGCAAACTGGGTGGGCCTATGTCTTTATAAAACATAAACTGGGTGGGTCTATGTCTTTATGAAGCATAATCCCTTTGGCTGCATGAGTCCGTTCCTTGGAATCACTGGTCCACTGCCCGTACAACTTGTTCCTGTCTTTTCCCAGTCTGATTCGCCAGGAATGGAATCAAGAGTTCCCAACACTGTGTTCCCACAAAACCCTACAGAACCCCTAAACCTTCCCTTACTCCACACGATGAGGTTGGCAGCTGGTCAGAGCTCAATAATTTTATACTGTAATAAGATCTTTGAATGTGTATATTCTTATTTTTTACAATCATTTCATTTTGTATTTAACATCAATGGACTGAGTCAAGATTCAGTAAATAATTGTAATGTTCATATGCGATATCTTATAGTGGTACAATTTTGTATTTACCTATAAATATACCAACATGATTAAACCCTTTTAGTTTCATCAATTTGACAGTCTGGGGTCGGGAAGGTGAGGAGGGAGTCCAGGAGTTGGCTCTGGACAGATGGGGAGGTATGGGGTGGAGGAGATCCACAACTTCAGTATCTGAGACTTAAGTTCTGAGCGGCACCTGTTTGTGTACTGTGTAGGCTGTGACAGGCTGAGTGCTAGGTGCTTTGTCTCTTATGTCACTTCATTGAAACTGCACAGTTCTAATGAATATCCTCTGTCCTTTCTATTACATCTGCCTCCCAATTCTCCAGTGCTGAAATTACAGACATGTGCCCCCATACTGGGCATCTTTCACCTAATTCTGTATAAACGAGAAAGGTGAGGTCCAGGGGAAAAACAGTGATTTGTCCTACTGTAACCCAAGTTGATCTGCTTATCAAGTCTGCAGACTCTTAGCAGCATCAGAAAATGGAATGGTGCTTTGGAGACTCTTAGGGCTTTTCTTGTTGTTGCTGCTGTTCTCCTGTTAGAGGACAGTTGGTTTTGAAATTCTAGGATGGTTCATGGTTTTTTTGTTTTGGTTTGGTTTGGTTTGGTTTTTTTTTTTTTTTTTTTTATGTTTTGTTTGTTTCTTTGCTTGAGACAGGATTTACTACATAGCCTAGGCTGTCCTTGTACTCACAGCCATTCTATCTCAGTCTCCCAGGGGCTGCTTCTCCCAGCTTAGGTAAACTAACATTGAGCCCTTGTTCCTTGTAGTAGACTAGAGAGACCACAGGATTGGTGACATTCTCCCAAAAGGAAATCTCATGTTCTAGCCTCAGGTTTGCATAGTTCCAGAGGGTTTATGCTTCTAGAGAAACCCCACAAATAGTGTCCTGCTAGTTTTTCTATCTGAGTGGAATCAGCATTGGCCTTGAAGGGATATTCTTCACATCACATGGCTTCTATCTGTTAGCCAGTGACAAGCTGCCCCATTGGAGTGGCTTGGCCTACAATATGCAAATATTAGTATGTTGTAAATAATAGTAATAGCAAACATTTAATGGAAATTCACATTCTAGGTCCTTTTCAGGATACTCTTATAAATATGAACTCATTCACTCTCAACAACTGCTCAAAACTAGGTACTGATAGAAGAAAATATTTGAAACTTGCTGTGGCTGTGGCTCTATATACCAGAGAACCTAAGGATCTGTTTCCTCACTTGCCAGCACATTATTCTTGATGTTCTTACCTTACCCAAAGACTAAACTGCTGGATGTACTGGAATCTCAGTATTAGAAAGGAAGAGGCAGGAGGATCAGGAGTTCAAGGCCAATGTTGGCTATATCAGTAGTAGGAGCCCAGCCTGGGCTACTTGAGACACTGTCTGAAGGAAAAAAAACATGGTAGCAGATTAAGACAGAATCTCTGAAATTTGAGTCAGAGAGATTATGCTGTAATTTGAAATTAGATTACAGAAATACTTAGGGTTGGTGAAATAGATAGGAAACAGCATTAACAATTTAAAAAGCCTGGCAGGGGTCATTCAGGACTGTTACTTGTTCAAACATGCTGTACCTTTGCCCTGTAGATTGCTCAATTCAAAGTTGCGCACCAGTTCTTAGGTGCAAACTCCTAGGCCAACCCACTGGGTGGTTGAGTGAACACAGGGTGATCCAGGCATTCATATGGCTATTTAACTCATATCTCCAGTTCGGGGCACAGCCAGTGATAGCTCCTGGACATTCAGTAAAACCCTGGGTTTTTTAAAAAGGGTTCCATAGTTTCCCCCCAACTGCCATTATACAGTGCTATCTTTATTAGTTTAAAAATGTTTTTAAATTTTGGTGGCTTTAAGTTTTTTATTATTTATTCATTGGGTTTTCTACAGGGCTTCTCTACATAGGCCTAGCTGTCTTGGAACTTTCTCTGTGTACCAGGCTGGCTTCAAACTCATAGAAATCTGCCTGCCTCTGCCTCATAAGTGAATTAAAAGCTGGAACTAAAGGCATGCAACCACCACGGTCCAGCTAAATTCTTTAATTTTTTCTTTTCTTTTCTTTTCTTTTCTTTTCTTTTCTTTTTTTTTTTTTTTTTTTTTTTTTTTTTTTGAGACAGGGTTTCTCTGTGTAGTCCTGGCTGGCTAAATTTTTTAATTTTTAAAAACCTATTTAGTACATGCATGTACATGGGTACCCATCTGCCTCGGTGCACTTGTGGTGGTCAGAGGATAACTTTTGAGAGTCCATTCTTGCCTTCCACCTTGTTGAGGAAGGCTGTGCCATGCTGCATATTCTAGGCAAAGCTTACTGGCTGACTTCTAGGTGATTCTCCTTTCTCTACTTCCCACATCTCCCATAGGAGTGCTGGTGTTATAGGTGCAGGTTGGCATTTTACATAGGTTCCAGGGATCAAACTGAGATGGTCAGATTTCCTAGGCTAGTGTCTTTACCCATTGAGCCATCTCCCTTGCTTAATTAATTTTTTAAAAATTTTATTTTCTAAGAAATTATGAAAATCCTCCTGGCTCAGCCTTCTGAGTGCTGAGATCACAGATGCGTACAACTGTGCCTGTTATTTTTAGACTGAGTTGCACCAAGTTACCTCCATTGGTCTCAAATTTCTGGGTTCCCATTGTCTGAACTTCCTATGTAGCTGGGACTGAAACAGAGACTTGTCACCATACCTGGATGTTTGTAGCTTTTTTTTGCCAGTGCAAGCCTACCTGTAGTTTTTGATTTTGAAGTTGTTTGTTTGAAACAGGGTTTCTCTGTATAGGCCACGCTGGCCTGGAACTCAAATCCATTTGCCTGCCTCCCAAGTGCTAGGATTAAAGGAGTGTGCAACACACTTGGCTTGGTAATGGGCATTAAAGGTGTCTAAGGAAGAGAAGCGCAGAGTGTTCAAAGATGTGAGGGTCATCACACAAGAGACATCGAATAAAGTTAAGGAAAAAGTGTTCAGTGAGTGAAGAACATTGTGGTACCATGCAGACTTCTGCTTCAGATTGCCTCCCTACACACACACACACACACACACACACACACACACACACACACGAACAAAGGAAAACCTCTCTGTTCTCTGTTCCCTCCTACAGCTAGGACATCCTGTGAAGAGATCCCCCAGCATCTTGAGTCTAGGAGAACTGTCATTGCCAGTGCCTGTTATAATGTCCTAGTCAATGGAAGAATAAGATAGTGGGGATAGAACGTGCTGGGGTGCTTGTAGCAGGTGGACTATGTGGTATCAGGATCCCAGGAAGAACTGGCTCTTGCTCGTAAAAGGTTGAGTCTCTGGGGCAGCCCCAAGGGCAGGACCTGGACTTTATTATTAGAGTGCTCTGAGGGAGGTGAGCTGTGAGGCTCAGGTGGAGGCACTGGCTAGAAGTAGAGCTTTTTCTAGAATGACTGAGGTCGTTAGTGGTTGGTTTTAACCTAGCCAACCCAACCAAGTCCTAGCTTCTTTCAGTAAAAGGGGCTACTTTTTTTTTTCTTTTTTTTTCTTTTTTTTTTTTTTTTTGATTTTTCGAGACAGGGTTTCTCTGTGTAGCCCTGGCTGTCCTGGAACTCACTTTGTAGACCAGGCTGGCCTCGAACTCAGACATTTGCCTGCCTCTGCCTCCCAAGTGCTGTGATCAAAGGCATGCGCCACCACCGCCCAGCCAAAGGGGCTACTTTTAAGCAATCATATATTATGGGTCCACTGACCCTAAAGGTCTAGTTTGTTGGAATTATCAGGCCCTTCCTTAGGCTGGATCAACTCCTACTTTAGCTCCCCAATTTCCTATTTTCAAAGACTGCCCCCTTTTTTTCTCCAGACTGTTGCTTTTCCTTAATATTCCCTCAGTTAGTTGCTACTTGGCCCCCAAGTTGGATAGAAAGTAGGTTAGGAGCCAACTATGGTAGTATAGATCTTTAATCCTAATACAGGAAGGCAGAGGCAGGTGGATTGCTTTGAGTTTGAGGTCACTTTAGTTTACATAGCAAGTTCTAGGACAGAGAGACCCTGTCTCAAAAACCCAAATGTAACAAAAGAGGAAGTAGAGGAGGAAAAGGAAAGAAATGACCCCCATCAGTCTTTTTGTCTTCTCTATGGTACAAGAGATATCTGAAAACTAAAGAGTGAACTTAGCAAGCCTCCTGGGACTCCTAATTTATGTCTTAGATTTGTCTTGGGCCTGGGTCCACTGGCCACAGTTAGGCAGGAGTAGAAGGTACACCAGCCAGGAGGTCAGGCTTAGCCCTCAAACAGGGTTTTCCACTGTTTTGCACTTGGGATGTTGTTTAGTCTCCCTCTACTTTTACCCACAGCCTTCATAGTGCCTTTCTCCTAGTTCAGTTAAACTTGGCATTAGGCTAAGGCCTTGGAGGTCCTAGCTAACTTCAATAGACTCTCACTAGGAATGATAGGTACAGGGTGGGAGCTATGGAGCCTTCCTAACCATTTAAGGTAGTTAATATGTTCCCGATGGCTTCTGGGACTAAAGGCCCCCCACTTTAGACTGACTGCTCTGTACCTGTAACCATACTGAAGTCTAGTGGTTTTCTAAGCCACTGCAGAGTTTTGTTTTAAAACCTTCAGGTCCATTCAGATGCAGAGCAGAGCAGAGGTCAACAGTTTCATCTTGTGGAGTCTCTTCATTGCTTTCCTGACTTAAGTACATACCCTACAGGGGCTGCTGGGAAAAGGCTTGAGTGAACCCAAACTATACCTCTATCTCTTCCATAGTGGGCTTCTCATTCAGATTTTATTTGAACAGGGGAACCTGTTATTACAATTACCACTGGTCTGTAAAACAATACCAGAGAAACTGGAGGAATATACTATTCTTACATCTTTTTTCCTTACTTAGAATAGTGACCCTGAGGGGTCAACTGGTGTTCAGTGAGGAGAAGACATTTCCAGGTACTGTAACCCCAGTCTTCAAACCCACTAAAAAAATCCCAACTTTCCAATAAGAAATAATGCAGGAGCTGGGCGTGGTGGCGCACACCTTTAATCCCAGCACTCAGAGGCAGAGGCAGGCAGATTTCTGAGTTTGAGGCCAGCTTGGTCTACAAAGTGAGTTCCAGGACAGCCAGGGCTATACAGAGAAACTCTGTCTCAAAAAAAAAAAAAAAAAAAAAAAAAAAGGAAAGGAAAAAGAAATAATGCAGTACATGCCATTGAGGGTAGGATGTCTGCAGTGCCAGGGACTTTCTTTGAATTTAAATGGCCAAGAAAGAAGTATGGTAACTTTGAGAAAGGAAGAAAAAGTGAAGGATTCTTAACTGTATTCTAGACATATTTATTTTAAAATTTCCAGCAGTCCAATGTAATACAGAATCTTACTAATCAACAGATAAACAATTTACTTAAATAATCTAGCTAGGAAGTGGTTAAACAAACAGACTCTGATCAATAGTTTCCAGGGTTCCCCTCCTCCTAGCTTGAATCTAGGGGATAGACAGAAGGATCAAAAGTTCAAGGTCATCTTTGCCTAGTTCTAGGCCAGCATAGGGCTTGAGAGGGCTATTCTCAAAACCCTCACCGCCTAGGAGTCAGGGTGAGAGCTCAGTCTCCTCCTGGGTAGTGCTGAGCTGGGGGTGGTAATCAGCTCTGACAGCAGTCACCGAGTAAAAGCCCTAACTGAATCTTAAGGCAAGAAGAGCACAAGCAGAGGGGGCTCAAAGTCCACAAGGTAACTAGCAAGATCCTGCTTCAAAATTTTGTAAAAGTTAAAAAGAGCTAAGTACAATGTTCATATTTGCATTACTACTACTGGGGACTCAGGAGCCTGGGAAAGATCATCATGAACGCCTGGCCAGCCTGGTGCATGTGAAACCTGGTCCAAACCAAATCAGACCAGACCAGACCAGACCAGACCAGACCAAACCATTTTTTGCCACACAAAATGAAGACCTGAGTTTGACTTCCAGCCCCCATAGAAGTCGATATGGGTGGCAGATGCTTACCTCCAGCAGTGGGAAAGAGAAGATGGGCAAGAGGCATTGTCCTGTGAGTGAGTGCCTTTTTGTGAATGAGAGTGTGCATATCTCATGTCCATGAAATAGACTGAAGGTTCTGGGATGACAGTTTCAAGTATATACATTGTGAGTTAAAGACTGGTGTCTCTGTGTGGCTGGTAGACAAATCCTGTTTCTTTGAGTACACTTTTGCTAGAACTACCTGATGACAAACTGCTGTTAGAATTAGGTAGGTAAGGTGTGTGCTTCAGGAAGGAAGGCTCAGTATTTTCTCCAAAGTCTTCGACTTGGATCGTAGCCTGAGTGTATGCAGAAACAGCATATGGGAGATGAAACAATTTCAGGACTTGGACTTAGATAAACGTAGCTTGGCTACTTCATGTAGGTAAGCCCCTCCACGGTCTGTGGCCTCAGACTCGCAGGGTATTTCACACACAGGCATGTCGGTTTCCCAAGGAGAATGCTCACCCAGATCCATTCAATTGTACTTTCACTAGTGGGCCAGTAAGAAATGTTGAGTGTCCATATAACACTGAGTCAGAAACAGTTACTGGGTTCCCCCTGGTGCCCCTTGAATACAGAGACCCCAAAGTCAAATTAGGTATAGTCGATGTTCTTAAGATCTCAATCTAAAGAGTGTTCAGAAAAGTCTAAGCATCAGCCATATCTTTCTCCATAATGAGGGTGGAGACATAGCTCAGTGGGTAAGAACTCTTGTTGCTCAAGCATGAAGACCCAAGTTAAACTCTCCAGCTCCCACATAAAAAGACCAGTATGGTTTTTTTACATACATGCCTGTAACCCAAGAGCTGGGGAGTAGCAGATGGGGAGGCAAGAGAATCAATGGAACTTGCTGACCAACAGCCTAGCTCCAGATTCAGGAAAGACCTTCTCTCAAGGGAACAAGGCAGGGGTTGGTAGCAGGACACTTAACATCCTTCAACTATGCATTGGTGCACACAATACTGTATGGGTGCACACACAGGTACACATATGCATGCATGTGCATTCATGCTCATATGTGCACACACAAAATAAGTAACTTTATCTACAGCATGTGCCACTTGCTGTTTAGGATAATAGTCAAATGCCTCAGCTTCTGGCCTCCACTGAGATTCAGAAACTGTATAAGGTAATAATTGTATTGGCCTCAAAACAGGGAAAGAGTTATTATCCTTAGAGAAGGCTGAGCCACAGGTGAGGGTGGACTAAATGGGAGCCAACATAAATGGGGCTCAGCATTTCTGACTAGTGTTCTCTCTGTAGTACCACTGTGCCTCACCTCAGTAACGCAGTATCTATTTATGCCTTCAGCTAAAAGTTGATCCTCATTCTAGAGAGGATGAACACTGACTTTCACGGCTGTGTCAGGCCTCACACTGAACCCACTGTCCTCATCACCTGGCCTTTGCCACTACACAGTTCTTTCCAGCTACCACAGACATTCTAGCTCCTGTATACCAGGTGGAATGCCATTGCCCTTCCTAAGTCTGTACTTCTCACCTGTCCTGTCTCCCTCAGTGACAGCTTTCCACATGGACTCCAGTCAGGGAAGGATCCTAACACTATCTTTAAGGACCCCTTCTCTGTAGACCCATGCTCTCCCTCATTTTTCTGGGAACTGAAGCCCTGAACTAGGAAGAGATTTACCTGAACACAACACTGGCTATGCCAACCCTCTTTCATCTAGTAACCACAGAAGGCCACTGGCTACCTCTTCTGTTATCTACACTGAGCCAGCTGCCTCCTCTTCCTTGGGATTATTCTCAAGTAGACTCTCTTTAAACGAGATGAGATCCACTCTGTAGCCTAGGCTGGCTTTGGACTCAAGGTCTTATTCCCTTTGCCTCCCAAATGATGAGATGACAGGCATTTATTTATCACCATATAAAGCATTGTAAAGTTCTTATAAATAACTAGGTTGTTGGCATAGTCATCCAGCTGCCAGAGAATCCTTTCCTGTTCATATCCTACCTGATACCCAAGCTAACTCCCTTTCTTCAATGACCTCCAAAATAAGTGGTTCTTGGGGGCTGGGCTGTAACTAAATGGGAAGAGTGCTTGCCTAGCATGTATGAAGTACTAGGTCTGATTTCCAGAACCACATAAAGCT
Organism: Mus musculus; assembly: GCF_000001635.26. Classification (NCBI taxonomy): domain Eukaryota; kingdom Metazoa; phylum Chordata; class Mammalia; order Rodentia; family Muridae; genus Mus; species Mus musculus. Next base: position 57,070,839 of record NC_000075.6, read on the forward strand.
GATATGGTCATGCACAGCTAGAATCCAAGTACTTGGGGAGGTTGAAGCAGGAGAAAATGCCATCTGCTATGAGTTTGAGATCAGTCTGGGCTACATGACATCCTGTCTCCAAAACAAAACAAGCAAAAGGATGGAACAACAACAACAAAACAGTTTCTTGCTCAAACCACGTGCTTTCTGCTCAGCTCTTTTGAACAAATATGTTACTGATAAATAGCAAATGAGGCAGTTAAGAGCTTCATCTGAGGGCTGCTCAAAATGAGGAGACTTTTCTGGACTAGGTGATGAATAGGGGACAAATTTGCCATTGCTTTTCCCAATCTATTCCCCAATCCAAGATGCACCTTTGTTGCCAGTAAACTCACCAGTCCAACAGCCTCTGTGCCTGCTATGTGTGTGTGGCACTCTTTGTTCAGACTGCTAGCTAAACAGAATTACTCATGTTGAAATGACTGTGGATCTACTTAGAGAGAGAGAGAGAGAGAGAGAGAGAGAGAGAGAGAGAGAGAGATAGGGTTGGGAAAGACTTCGCCTTACTTCCTGCAGCAAGCATCTGAGTGTTTGGAGGATATCGTGAATATTCCAGCCAGTTTAAAATTGCACTAGATAGCAGACAGAGTGAAATACCTGATTCACACCCCATAGCGGCTCAGACAAGTGCCAGTTTTCCAGGTTTTCGGAATTCATGGCTGAAAGGCACCTTACAATGTAGACTGGACACACGTTTAACAGCCAGGAAAGTCTAGACGTTGCAGCCAATCGCTACTTACCTCTAATCCAACCAAATGCTAGCCAGGCCGGACTCTGTTTAGCTTCTGAGATATGATGCGTCCAAGTGGTAGGGCCATAGACTGTTACAGGTTTCTCCAGACCCAGCTCCAAATGGGTTGTGTGTGAAGGAAACCGGGGCCGTGTAGTTAAGATGCACCTCCTTTAGCTTCCACCCTGCGGAACTCCAAATCCCAAAAGGCCTAAGTCCGAAGTCCTCGAAAAACTCCAAGTGGCGGTGTGAGAGATGTAAGAGCCTCTGCTTTGGAGGCGACTCTTACTCGTGGATAGTTTAATTATTTATTTTTATTTCGGTGGAGGCAAGGGGCGATCAATGAAGGGGAAGGGGCGGGGAGAGAGAGGAGGCGGACCCATTGGGACTGACGTATACGCAGGAAAGCCAATAGATACTGGGGGGCGTTCCCTCTCATTCAGGACTCCTCGCCTGGTTCCGGAGGTATGTTAAACAGCTGCTTTTAATTTGGTCTCCCCAATTTCGGTATTTTGGGGGTCTAGTTCTTTGGTCGCTTGCTTTGGCTGCACAAAGTCTGTGTGGGTGCTGCAGTCCCCAAGACAGAGCTACGGGGAGGCTCGGAGTCCCGCGGTTGAGGTAGGCTAGGGGCAGGCCAGGAAGGAGAGCGCTTGGCGCCGCCCGCTCGTAGTGTGTTTCCAAGCAGGGCTGGAACGGTGGGGAGGGGGCTGGCCCGGCCTGGGTCGCCCTCGCGCCGGCCGCGCCGCCCAATTTATTTTACCAAGCAGTCGGTTTCGATAGGTTTAGGAAGCTCATTGGGGAATGGGCCAGCAGAAGACCAACTGCTCTTGTAAATGCTTTAAAAATATTTTAAAAAATAATTATAAAGAAGAAAAAGAGGGAAGAGGGCCCTGGTTGCGGCGAGCGGCCTCGGCAGGGGGCGGCGGCCGCAGCCTGGCCAGTCGGGCCCACCGAGCTCACGGTGTCCGGAGTTGGTCGACCGCTGGAGTTTAAGAGCAAGCCGGGCCCCACGGTCTTTCTCCGCTAACCACGCTGGGCGAGTGCAGTGGCCGCCCTGAGCGTTTGCTTCTGCCGGCAAACTTGGAAGGGTCGTGGGCGCGCTCTGGGGAGGCGCGGGCACCGTGGGCCCGCGGTTGTTAAGGACTCTGGGGGCGGGGGCAATGGCTGTATTTGCCGGAGGAGACTTGGGGCGGGAGAGGTTCCAGCCACTAGCCTGGGAGCTGCCGGTGTGTCCGAACACGGCATTTTAGCAAGTACTCGGCTGCAGAACCGGCTAGACTGCGGTCCGGCGTGGAGCGCTTGCTGAGTGTAGAAAAGCTCTAGGAACTCGGCGGATTCAATTCGCGGCCCCAGCTGATCCCCTCGCAAACATGGAGCTGCCTCCTTCCCCGCCCACCTCACGGCCGCGGCGGCTGCTCCCCCTCCCTGAGTAGTGTGTGTGCTGCCGGGGCTCCCTCTTCCGCGAGGTGCCGCTGCGTGCCACAGGGCCGCGTACGGGGAGGGGGCAGCCTTGTGCGCGCGCGCGCTCACGAAGGGGTGGCCTGAAAGGGGCAGTGAAGGTCGGAAACTGGGAAAACAGACTCCACGCTTGGAATAGGGAAAAGGAAATGCATCAGCGGGCGGGGAGGGGCGCGCCTGTCAGCCGGATGGCGGCTGCGGGCCGAGAGGCGGGGCACCGGAGCAAACTGCGTGCAGTGGCGGTGCAGGCGGGGAGGGCAGGCGCAGGGCCAGTTCTCGAAATGCGCGGCCATCTCTGCCTCCATTGCCTGGCCAAGACTGTTTACTATCTCTTGCAGGGAGCTTGTGCAACCGGCCTGGAGGGGACCCGAGAGGGGCGGGGACATTTCCTCTTCCACCCACTTTGGGTTCTCCAGAGGCTCCGCCTTCTCTTGTCTTTCACTGGTTGGATTCGAGTCCCTCTTTCCCTTCTCGTGTATGCATTGGATGATATTCTCTAGAGCTCCGCCTATCGGGAGGTTGGACTGGAGTTTAAGTTGCTAAAATTTTTTTTCTTCGAAGGGCGGAGGGAGGATTCCTGGGGCTTACGTGAGGTACAAGCCCCCGTCCCTGTTTCTGATTGGCGAATTGGATAGGCCTTCCCCTTCTGGGGTAAGCTAGGAGGAGACGTTCTCCTCCCTGCCCCCCCTTTCTCGTGAGCGCGCTCAGCACATGGTTGAGGCCCTTTTAGCTCCCTGCAACTTCCCTCCCGCCCGGAAGTCTCAGGCTCCGCGCCCTTAGTTAGGGGGGCGGGGAAAGCCTTGGAGGCACACAAAGATTCTTCCGAGTCTAGGGATCGGCTAGCCTTCGAGGTGAAGCCCGACAATTGCGCTGTTACTCCAGAAAGCATCGCTCCAGGGCTGCTGCACGGAGGGGAGGGAATGAGTTCTACCCTCCAGCCCGATCAACTTTTGCTGTTTTTCTCCGTGCCCCTTGACTTCCTTAAATTTAAGTTTCAGAAAGCTTGGACATTGGCCGCATCCTTAATTCCTTGTGCAAGGCAATCTTGATCCTTAGTCGGCGGAATCTAAGATTATGACAACCTAGTAATGGAACCTTTGGCAAGATCTACGATACCTCGGTCGCTGCAGTCAAGGGAAGTCCGTGAGGCTCATTTCTAGCAAGGATTCGGGGGTGTTTGTTGATACCGTGGTGGGAGTGCTGTACATTGTATGGTAGGTACCCAGCCTGGTGGGTAAGGCAGTTCAGTTAAGGATAGGCATCTGTCAGTTTTGGAGTGCTACTTCAGCCTGGAACGGTTTGGCTAGTTTTTCTTATTTTAGAGCACTGTCCTGGAACAGGGCTTGGCTTGGCTACCGGTGTGGCTGCTCCCACCTGTCGGCCACTCTTGGAGTTCACAACTCTTTACTATGGCCTCACGCCGTGAAGCCATCCTAGGAGTTAGACCCACCTGTTGCCAACACTTGTTTATGGCAGTCTCCGCAGGATTTACAGGAGGACAGTATTGGATTTACGAAACGGTTCCCCGGTGTCGTATCTCCTGGGGACACTCGACTCTAGGGAGGTTCCCTCTCCCCCTTTTGCTCTAGAATGCGGTAAGACTAATCCCACCTAACCTCTCATGGCACAGCGAAAGCCTCCCCAAAGCAAGGTCGGCATCGGGCCCACGCCTTACTAGTGAATAAATAAAAGAACTAGGTCTTTATTATTATTATTATTATTAATTAATTAATGTATTATATGTAAGTACACTGTAGTTGTCTTCAGACACTCCAGAAGAGAGCATCAGATTCCATTACGGATGGTTGTGAGCCACCATGTGGTTGCTGGGATTTGAACTCAGGACCTTTGGAAGAGCAGACGGCGTTCTTAGCCGCTGAGCCATCTCACCAGCCCAAGAACTAGGTATTTCAAAGCACTTTTTGTGTTCAGGCATTGTTACTTACCCAGAAGGCTTAGAGACCGCCATTAACTCACTCTGCTAAGGAGGAATGCCCACCCCCCTTTTTTTTGAAGGGCTGGCCTTAGGGTTCCTAAATTCAGACTATTCCTGCCCTTTCGCGAATGGTTGCGATTACAGCCCTTCCCCTTGAACAGTCATTCTTAAGACCATATCCTTCACACAATCTGGAATTTTTACTCCTTCTGTGAACGTAAGTGCACACTCAAGGTTTATTTATGCAGTGGTCTGTGTGAGGTTTTCAGCCTCTCTTCCTCCAGTTTAAAATGTCCCTGGATCTACCCGACCAATAGAGTATACATTTTCCCTTCATGCTCCGCCTTCCGGAGGCTTGCCCAGGCGGTGACATTTAAAGGCCTCCGCTGGGTTATCTCCGCCCCCTGAGGGCTGCAGATTCTGGTTGTCCCAGTGTCACAGTATTCAGTCAGCCCTAGTGACCAGCTAGTAATATCTGGGCTTTTGGATCAGATTAGAGCTCCAGACCTTAATTTTGGAGTCGGCTTGCTGAAAGTAGCTGCTGAGTGCTCCAGATGGCTGTGTTTAGAAGACCGTGAAAGTGTAAAAATAAGTGGGTAGGAAGGACAAGGCTTTCTGTCATTGTTTTGGTTAATTCTCCACGGCGGGTAATACTACTGCCTTTTCCTTTTCAAATCTCAAAGCCTCGGGTTTCGGCCGCTGAGCTCCCCGCCATCTCCGATCCCGGCCTTGGAACGCTGAGGTTCAGTCTCCAGTGTAAACATTCCACAAAAGGACTGCTAAGGTTCAGCATCCTCGCGCAGGGCGGAATGGTCTCCTTCCTGGACCGGCGCCGTGTCCAATGGCGGCTCCTACCGGCGCCAAGATAGTCCAATCAGATCATTGGGGGCGGGGCCTGGCCCAGCCGTGTAGTGGGTGGAGTCGGCCTCACTTAAGGACATTTTTACCCCACATTGGTTACTTACCTTCCTGGGGCTATGAGAGAAGCAAAGGTAGTCTTCCAATGCAGGGACCGGCGGAGGCGGGAGCCGATTTGTTAGGCCTGTGGCTGGGGCGGTATGGGGAGGGATATGTGAGACTCTCCAATGAGATGTGAAGAGGTACTCCTCTTCCTCCAATAGTATTAGAGCCCGGAGGAGGGATTCGGCAATCAGTCTCCAATAGGCGGGGTTGAGTTAGGGACTCTCCCCGCCAATAGGGGCGTGGAGAAGGTGAGCGGCTCGCTCTCCCCTCCCAGCGAGGGAAGAGGGCGGGAGTAGGTCTTTGCGGCATAGTGATTGGCTAAACCATTGACGGATGGGTAATATATCCCGTGGCGGAGCGAGGTTAAGCCTTCCCTCGGCGGGGCGGGCCGGGAGAGTGGGCGGGATTTCCCGGGTAACAGAGAAGCGGCCGCGGCGGTAGAGGCGGCAGAGACGGTTTCTCCATCTTCCCCCCTCCCCTTCCCCCCTTAGAGTTTCCCTCCCTCCCTCCCTCCTTCCCAGTCTGGGCACCCAGGCCTGTGACCGCTTCGTGGGCGCAAAGGAGGTTGCCAGTCCGCTCTTGCGGGCCTGTGCCCGCGCCGTTCCGGGGCCTCCGTGCTGGGTGCGAGGCTCACGCCGGGAGCGACGCACAGGCTGAGTGGCTGGAGCTTTTGCGGTGAGAGCACGCCGCACCGCGGTCCGCCCAGCAGCTGGGTGGCGGGTAACCCGGGACTGGAGGGCGTGTGTTTTTCGGGGGGGCTGACCTCGGCTTCCCGTGCGTGGCTGTGGGGGGCGGAGCGGAGCCGCACTCAGTGCGGGAGGGGGAGGAGAGCGTAGTCCCGGTGCGCACGGAGGGGCGGGTCCTAGTCCCGCCGATCAGAGGCGGGGCCGGCGCGCGTGCGGTGGTGGAGAAAGGGGCGGGACGGGCTCGCGCTAAAGGCCCGCGGCTGTGACCCCGCCCCTTCTCCCTTATGGGCGGGACCACTGGCTGAACTGCTTTGGGTCCGCGGGGCGTGCGGGACGGGAAGAGGGTCCCGGCGTGTGGCTTTCAGGGCGCGGTGGCGAGGGGGCGTGAAGCCTGTGTTCCCCCGCCTTAGCGGGATCCGGTTGGCCGGAAGGCGCGTCCGGGGCTGTGATGCCACGCCCCTCCCGCCCCGCCCCCTCCGGGATTTCCGCCTCCTTAGCAGTGAAGAGGAGCTGGGGAAAGCCCGCTGTGGCGTCTGGCAGGGGGTCAGGGCTCCGTGTCTGCTCCTCCCAGCATCCCCGTGGGTGGGAGGGCCCCTTGTAGACTGGGAACGGTGGAGGTGTCCGGACTTTATGCTGTGGCTTCTTCATCCATTCTGCTTGGGGCATCGTGGCCCGTAGCTGTAGTCTTCTACTTTGCTTCACACACCATGGATGGCGCCTTAACAGCTAGGGAGAGTAGAAGCGTGGTCAGCTGCTCCTCTTCGTTGTAATTATTGGGACGAGATACTCAGCGTCCTCTCTGGAGTGTCTGCGGTGGGGTGCGGCTGGTGCTGTGCCCTTGCTTCCCCGACAGTGGCCGGTGGGGGAGGGGCAGAGTGATCAGGGACTGGAATTGTGGAGGGCGCCAACCTTCCCTGGAGTTCCCTTGATGTTCAGCTACTGCGCCTTTACGGGTTGATACCTAAAAATTGCTACCATTTTTGGTAGCTTAGGACTTTAAACTCAGTTTACCATTTGAGCTCCTAACAAATCTGAGATTTTATTTCTAGAGAAAGTATTGAATTTATGATTGTAAGTGATGGAGTGAGTTTAGGGCACATAAGCATTGCTTCACCGCTAGGCTATACCCCAAGGCTAAATTTTTTTTTTTTAAGTCAAAGATTTAACTCTCTTTAAGTAAAATACTCTGATTTCTTGACTGATTTCACCTACAGAAGGTTTTGTTACATAAGCTTAGTTTCACAAAGGTAACTTAGAATTTTGTGTTCTCTTTTGGTTTTATGTAACTTCTAGTCCTTAAAGCTTCATGTTGCTCTTTTTAGATACTAAGTAGGTTGAACTGTATGAAACCTATGTGTAGCATAGCTTACCGGCCTGTGTTAGAGAGTTACTTTGGCCATTGTTGGTTTACTGCACATGTAACCATATTAGATGATCTTACTCGAGAACTTCATGAAAAGTGAACATCGAATTCTTAATTTATGTATTGATATCTGAGTATGTGTAAACCACTTTTAAAAAAGATTTATGTTAAAGTGTGTGTGTGTGGGGGGGGGCAGAATAGGATGTTAGATCTCCTGTAGGTGGAGATAACAGGTGGTTCTGAGCCACCTGACATGGAACCCAACTTAGGTCCTTTTACAGGAGCAGTCTGCACTGAGCCATCTCTCTAATCTCATAGTCATGTGTAATTTCTGAAGCTAAATTCTGGATTTGTTCTTTGTTCAGTAGAGGCTGAAAACTGTGCCCTGTGCTGTACTTAATGAAGAGGTTAAATATTCACTTTTCAGCTAAAGAAGTGACACCAGCCATGGTAACAGAATGGAGGTGGAGCCCAAAAGATAAGGACTTGGATGTACTACAGATGGAGTACACTTAAAACGCTAGAAGAGAATTCTTTGGCTTTGAGGAAAGTTTGACCAACCCATAGTTAATTTTACCAATTGAAGTACAGTTTGGAAAATCAGATGACTTAATTCATACCTTTTTTTTTTTTTCTTGTTTTTGAAACAAAGTTTAGCCCTGGGTGTCCTAGAGTTCACCCTGTAGTCTAGGCTGGACTCAGACTAAGAGACCTGCTTGCCTCTGCCCCCCAAACACTAGGATTAAAGGCATGTGCCACCACTGCTGAGCATAATTCTTATGTTTATAGAATGTGTATAATAGGTTGTGTACTGGAGTCACAAGTCCTAGGCTTTGAAATTTCAAGAACCTTGTTTTTGCTTGTTTTTTTTCTCCTATCCATCAGTATACGTTTGTTATTTTTGCATACTAGCATTTAGGAGGCTAAGCAGACTAAGTGGTGAAGAGTGAGTATTACTCTAAGAAAACCTGAGTTCAGTTTTCAGCAACCATGTCAACCTGTATCTCAGGCTCCAAGTACTGACACCTCCGGCCTCTAGGACACAGACACGGGTGCACACCCCCACATCCATACACACAGTGAAAAATAACAGAAATACAGCTTTGAAAAATAAACTGTTAATACTTTTAAATTCAGGCCTTAAGTCGTGTGCATAAGGAAGTTTTTTCTTTTTTTAAGACTTGAGATTGGTATTTGACAAGATTCCTGGTAAAGCACAGCCATCTTGACAGTGCAGCAAATATCCTGAAAGGTTACCCAGGGCAGCTGTAGCCGGGAAACTTTACTTAGAATTCAGAGGTTGTGTTCACGGTCTTCAGTAATCTAGTATAGTGTTTTCCCCCCACTAAAAGTATGTCAAACTATATCTTTTGAATGTTCTTTTAAAAAGTTAGTGCTTGAGCCGGTCGTGGTGGCGCACGCCTTTAATCCCAGCACCCGGGAGGCAAAGGCAGGCAGATTTCTGAGTTCGAGGCCAGCCTGGTCTACAGAGTGAGTTCCAGGACAGCCAGGGCGATACAGAGAAACCCTGTCTCAAAAAAAGATAGTGCTTGGTTTTTCAAATAATAGCTTCCCTTTTGTAATAAGGGTTTATATTTATTGAACTTGGACTCTGCACCTGGTACTGCCAGGCACTGCTCATTCGCTAATGTGTTTGATTGTATGTGCATGCATGTATGGATGGATGTCTGTTAGTGGTATACACCCATGTAGCTTTGAAGTTTTGTGGCAGCTTTGAGTTGTGGATTGGTGGGCTGCTCGTTTATCTGAACTTGCTCTGGAGCACAGCCTGCCTAGAACTCAGTGATTCTCTTGTCTTGGCCTCAGCTAGGGTTACATCTCTGTTTTGAAATGCATGCTTTACAAGTGAAGGTGGCTCATGAGGTAGCTTCTTCAATGGGTAAGGACACCCGCCACGCAATCGCTTAAGACTAAGTTAGATCCCAGGAATCCACTGTGGAAGGAGACAGCTAACTCCCGAACGCCGTCCTCTGACTATCACATCTGTGCAACCTTTCTAAGAATAACTAAATTAAACATTTAAAGACAACAAGGTGAGGGCTGGGGAAGTACCTGTCAGTAAAAATGCCGCTGAAGCAAGAAGACGTCCTATTCCTGGGACATGCTTGAAAAGCTGGCCATGGAAATCTAAGTGCAGCCTGGGCCTGAACTAACACTGGGAGCAGTACATTGTAGAGGGAATCCCTGATGCTAGCCCACTTAGACTAACCCCCAGGCATTAAAGGAGCTTATTTGGAAAATGGACTTTTGGAGTGATGTCTGAGGTTGAGCTGGCTTGCATATACACAAATATAGACTAAATGGGGACAGCAGGGTGGCTCGGTAGGCACAGCACTTGCTCCTAGAGCTTGAAGAGCTGAGTTTGACCCCTGGAGGCGATTAGAGGTGAACTTTTGTATGAGTGCCCACATAGATACATCATACACATAGAGTAATATAGCTGTAGTCCCAGCACTTGGAGCTAGCTACAGGAAGATAAAGAAATGTTCAGGCAGTCCTTGGCTACTTAGGGAGTGTGACTCAACCTGGGCTACACAAGACCCTGCCTCAAGAACATGGAATGAGTGACTGTGAAAAGTAGCACATAGAGGCTTAGTCTACACAGGTGATCAAACAGCCAGGTGAAGGCCTCCAGTGTCCTCAGCTGTGTAAAGCTATCTCTGGTTTATGATGGAAAGCTATCTCTGGTTTAATCAAAGCTTTCCGAGTGCTTGCCTGGTATGCCTACATCCCTGGGCTCAGCCTCCACCACCTGGTAAGACCAGGTATGGGGAACAAGCCTGTTGGGAAGTAAGTTGAATGTCATTTTTAACTACATAGTGAGTTTGAGACCAGGCTAGGGGACATGAAAGAAATCCTAACTTATAAAGAAACAAATTGTGGGCTAGAAAGTTGGCTCAGCAGTTAAAAAACACATGTTTCCAAACCTTGAGTTTGATCTCTTAAGACTCACATTGTAGGCTTCTGTCACATATGCATGGTTCCCCCAATATAAATAGTAAAAACTAAAATAAAAAATACAAGACATAAAGTGTACCATTATGATGTAAAGTTTCTCATCTTTTTTAGTTCAGTTCGGTGGCATTAAGTACACTCACGTCCTTGTGCAGCCTTCGCCACCATCCTCCTTCAGAACTCATTCATCTCTCACAGTTGAACCTTTGCACACATGAAACAGTAAGTCTCTCTTTTTAAAGATAAATTTCTATTTTGATTATACATGTGGATGCAGATGCCCTTGGAGACCAGACATGTTGGAGTTGTGGTGAAGATGGTTATAAACCACTTGATGTGGTGTTGTCCTGGCTGCCCTATAACTCACTCTGGGGTCCAGGCTAGCCTGAACTGCGATGTCTTTTACCTAGGTTTTTTCCTCCCAGTTCACTGATACTGTAATGTATGTCAGAATTTCTCTCCCTTAAATACATATATACCACAATTATTTATCTTTTAGTTGGCATTTTTTTCTACCTTGTGGATTTATTTGTCTATTTTCATTTTCTATGTATGTTTTACCTGTATGTATGTGTTTGTATTATGTGCCCAAAAAGGCTAGAAGAAGACATCAGGTTCTCTGGGACTAGAGTTACAAACTGTTGTGAACCTCCGTGTATATGCTAAGAACTAAACCTGGTCCTTCTGAAAGATCAGGGGTGCTTAACCACTGAGACATCTCTCCAGCCCTACTTTGTGCTTATGAATAATTCTCTGGGAACATGGCATATGAATTTGTTCAAATCCTTGCTTTTAGTTTTTGAATCATTATTCAGAGGTGGTAATGTAGTAATCGTTTTTATTTTGAGGAGCTATCCGTGTCAAAGCTTTTGGCTTTGAGAAAAAAAGGTTGGGGGATAGAGAGATAGGTGGAGAGATGTTGCAGTGGTTAAAAGCACTGGCTGCTTTTCCAGAAGACTTAGGTTCAATTTTTAGCATTCATGGTGGCACGCAACCATCTGTAATTCCAGTTGCAGATGATCCAAAACCCTGTTCTGGTATCCAGGCACAGAAATGGTTCATAGGTAGACATGCACCCAAAAATAAATACATCTTTTTTGTTTTGTTTGTTTTTGAGACAGGATTTCTCTTTGTAGCCTTGGATATCTCTCTAGATTAGGCTGGCCTCAAACTCAGAGATCCATCTGTCTCTGCTTTCAGAGGGCTGGGATTAAAGGCATGTGCCACTGTCCTGCTAAAATAAATACATCTTAGAAAAAGAGATTCAGACTTGAATTCTGAGAGTGAATTGAGACAGCACCCGTTAATTGACCACCTGCTTAAATAACTCTGGGCTGATGTACAACAGTCTTTGTTCCTAAGAATTTCACACTCTTGTCAGAAAAGGCAGGTAGACGGATGATTTCACCACACATTGTTGAGTGTCTTAAGAATGACCTTTATCTGTAGGAGGTGGGGGAGGTACATTGCATTTGGAAGGCAGCACTCCAGGAGAGACTAGAAAGTCCTGGACTTTAGACTTTGTCTAAGCTGCTGAGTGTCCTTAGGCATCTTGCAGTATCACTGATGGGAGGGGTAGCATCATCTGGAAATCAGATTTTCTCCTGCTGAGCCCTCTTTGCAATCGCAAGTCCTCTTACCTGCTGAGCCCTCCTCTCTCCAGCTCTCGTGAGGCTTTTTTTGTGTGTCTGTGTCCGTGTGTGTGCTTGTGTATACCCTCACATGAGTACAGGAGCTCAGGGAGGCCTGAAGAGTTTGGATTCCCTGGAATCGGAGTTACAGATGCTTATCTGTTGCCTGAATGGTTGATAGGAACAGAACTCGGGTCCCTCTGCAAGAACAGTATGTACTTTTAATTACCAAGCCATTTCGCCAGCCCCTGAAGTCTAATTTCTTGATTTATTTCTCAGTGAGATTACAGTATACTCAACACAAGTACTTGACATAGATTGTACTAGTACTAAGAGAATGGTGTGTGTGTATCATACATGAGGTCACAGTGTACATATTGTATGGCCTATTTTCACTTAGCATGTTTTCATTTGACGAAGAGCACTGGTATTTGTAATAGTTGTTCAGTTTCCCACAATATGGATGTAGCTCAGTTAGCCAGTGCCTAGCTAACTCAGCATCTCGTAGTCTGCTGCAGCAGTTAAACTTGGCAGAAGTGTAGGTCAGAGACCTAGAAGTGGGTTGGGTAAGTTAAAAAGTGGGCACATTTTAAATTTTCATAGAATACCTGACAACAAAATAAACTATACTTTTGTTTTTGTTCTTTTGAGACAGGGTTTCTTTGTACAGCTTAGGCTGGCCTCAAAAGTTACAGAGCTCTGCTTCCCAAGTGTTGGGATTAAAGGCCTGCACCTTCACCAACTGACTTAAACTCTATGTTTTAAGCGCTTCTAAGCCAATGAGATGGCTCAGCAAGTAAAGCTCTTTCTCACACAGACCTGACAACCTGAGTTCAGTCTGGGATCCAAGTGAAAAGCAGAGTATAGTAGTGTGCATTTGTAGTCCCAGAATTCCATAAGACAGGAGGTAGAGACAGGACAGTCTCCTGGGAGCTCATGAACCAGCTAGCCTAGAGGAAGCTTTGGTGGAGCAAAACCCTGTCTTAGCCGGGTGGGAGGCAAGAACTTAGTCCCAAAGTTCTTGTAACCCTCATCCTTGAGCCATGATGCCCTTGGAGCAGAGTGACAGACTGGTAGTGAGCTACCATGTGCATGCTGGGAATTGAGCCCTGGTTCTTTAGAAGGGCAGCCAGTGCTCTTCCCCACCAAGCCAAGCCATCTCTCCAGGTCCGTGGGTTGAATTTAAACTATTGAGAAGCGAGTGGTAGATGAGGTTTACATTTGAGGGGTGTGATTGATTGATTGATTGATTGATTGATTTAATGTATGTGAGTGCACTGTAGCTGTATAGATGGTTGGGAACCTTCATATGGTTGCTGAGAATTCAATGTTTAGGACCTCTGCCTGCTCTGGTCACGTAGCTGACTTCGGACGAACCAGAAGAGGGTGTCAGATTTCATTATGGGTGGTTGTGAACCACCATGTGGTTGCTGAGATTTGAACTCATGACCTTTGGAAGAGCAAGAGCAGTCAGTGTCTTACCCACTGAGCCATCTCGCCAGTTCTTGAGGTGTATTTTGAAAGCAGTATAGAGAATGGAGGAGAGATGCTTGGAAAGTATTTATCTGCTGTCTGGATGAAGGATGCTAAAGGCTGGAAGGAAAGGAGTGGCTGTTTTTCTAAAAGGAAAGTGACTAGTTGGAGGTAGGAAATTAGCAAAGGAATATAATTTTAAAAAGTAACTCTGAATACCATCTTTTCAGTGTTTTTTGTTTTTTTTTTAAAGACTGCCTTCCAAGTGCTGGGATTAAGGCATGCACCACCACTGCCCGGCTTGGCTGCTACTTCTTAGCTTTAGATTTTACTGGTTTAAAACCTAGATGTTGTTAGGCAGTGGTAGCCCATGTCTTTAATCCCAGAATTCAGGAGGCAGAAGCAGGCCAGCCTGATGTACAGAAGAGTTCCAGGACAGCCAGGGCCACACAGAGAAGAAACCCTGTCTCAAAAACACAAAACAAACCAATGAAACCCATATGTTAATCTTGTAAGATTACTTTCTAATAAGAAACCAGTTTTTTATAAATGATAAACCAAATATACATGAAGAACACAACACAGGACTATGAAAAAAATTTTAACATTCTTTAGGCACTGCATTCTAACCAAAAATCTCACTTGAAATTTTATAGCTTTGGTCCCATTGTATGTGATTTTTGTGATGTTCAAATGTTATTCCATGAACCAGTTTATAGGAAAATGTTAAAAAGATAAAGGGGCTGGAGAGATGGCTCAGCAGTTAAGAGCACTAGCTATTCTTCAGAGACCCTGAGTTCAATTCCCAGCAATTACATGGTGGTTCACAACCATCTGTAATGGGATCTGATGCTCTCTTCTGGTACTCATATACATAAAAATAAAGACATCTTAAGAAATAAAATAAAAGCCTGGTGGTGGTGGCGCAAGCCTTTAATCGCAGCACTTGGGAGGCAGAGGCAGGCAGATTTCTGAGTTCAAGGCCAGCCTGGTCTATAGATTGAGTTCCAGGACAGCCAGGGCTACACAGAGAAACCCTGTCTTGCAAAACAAACAAACAAACAAACAAACACACAAAAAAAGAGGTAGCAGCCAAAAGTTCTTGAGGACTTTGTAGGCCATTCATTTATAATAACTGGTTTCTCATTTCAAAATAGAGATAATATATGTATATGGTGTGTTTGTGTGTGTTGGAGGCTGTGTTGATGTTTGCACATAAGTGTGGTTTCTTTGGAGGCTACATCTCTTGTAAGAGAGGTTTCAGGGAGTTGTGTGACCTTAAGAAGTGTGGGTGTTGTGATTGGAACTTTAGACTTCATGATTGAGCAGTAAGCACTTCTAATCACTGAAGCATCTCTCCAGCCCCTTTGCTATTTATATATTTCTTCTGTATACAAGCCAAGCACAGGTGTGTATGTGTGCCAGGGCATGTGTGTGAATGTCAGAGACAGTTACAGCTGCCCCTTCTTTTCCCATAATGTTAATTCCAGGGGTTGAACTCAGACTGTCAGTCTTGGCAGCAAGCACGTTTACTCACTAAGCTATCTTGCTTCCAAGTATTCCTTCTTAACTATAGTGGATTATGTTGTGTTAATGGTACTGATGCTGGAAATGCTTACAAAAAACCCTCTAGTATGTTTCTGGATAAAGTGGCTCTAGACTTTGTGTATTCTTTCAAAAGAATGTCTCCTATTGTTAAGCTGAAGAGACTTGTATGCAAAGGGTGTGAGAAAGGGCCAGAAGGAAACTTGGAAGTCATCTGTTCTCTCATTCTCAGTGTGCTTTGACAGTGTGTGAGTATGTAACTAGTATTAACTCCATTAGTATCTCAGGAGCTACCTTCCTTCAGTTACTGTTGTATTGCTGTGAAGAAACACTGTGAGCGTGGCAACTTAAGAGAGGAAAGACATCTTTTGAACTGGGGCTTGCTTATGGTTCACGGAACATCATGGTATGGCAGCAGGTCCATGAACATCATGGTATGGCTGCAGGTAGACAGTGCTCAACAGTAGCTGAGAGCTCAAATGTTGAGATACAACCAAGAGGTTTAGAGAGAAGGGGGTTTCAGGAGGTAAGTGGGAATGGTGTGGGTTTTTTAAATCCCCAGTGACATATCTCTAACAAGGCCACACCTAAACAGTCCATCAACTAGGAACCAGACATTCACATGTGTGGCTTATATTTGAGCCATTGTCATTGAAACCATCACAGGAGCATAATTAGAAAAGGAGAGTTTAAAGGTTTTTTTTGCAATTTTGAATTGTAGGATTTTTTTTCAATTTAGTGTTACCAAATTGATTAAAACTCTGTTCCATAGCCTTCTGTCTTTCAGTTCTTATTTGCTCACTGTAAGGTGTGGGTCATTCATTCAGAGACTCGTAAGAAGTTGATTAGTTATGAAAGTCAGACTTATTAAATTTGGGCGACTGGTTCTAAGTTATGTGCATCATACTGGAGTGAGATTTTATTTGTGTTGTCACTTTGTGGTTTGTGTAGGTTTGTAGTGCATCCCTGAGCATGAGTGCAGAATGAAGCGACGTTTGGATGACCAGGAATCACCAGTGTATGCAGCCCAGCAGCGAAGGATTCCTGGGAGCACAGAGGCTTTTTCTCACCAGCACCGGGTCCTTGCCCCGGCCCCTCCTGTGTATGAAGCAGTGTCTGAGACCATGCAGTCAGCTACAGGCATTCAGTACTCAGTGGCACCCAACTACCAGGTAAGCTGGGGTGGCAGAAAACAGGAGTAGGGGTGGTTTCATTCATTGAAGATGATTTTTGTTAAACATTGAGCTACCTAAGAAAAACGTCATAAAGAGCGTATGACATGTTTTACAATATATGTACATGAAGCTTAAGAACCACTAGATAAGTTCAAAACAGTAACAACAAAGTCATGTCATGACCTCCGAGGTTCTTTTCCTCCCCTTCATAGGTACCCCTATTTTCCCTTTCTTTTTTCTTGCTCACTCCTCATGGCCTTTTCTCTCTTCAATGAGATAGGATTTCATTATATAGCCCAGATTAGCCTTGAACTTTTCTGTCCTGCTTTATCTTCCCAGTTGTGTGATTTTAGGCTCTACCACCTTGCCTCACCTGTGTGTTAGTCAAGATTGATTGCAGGGTCTTGTTTGTGTCAGGCAAGAATTCTACCACTAACCCACACTTTATAACCCTTCTATGTTACAACCATTTCTATTTATGTCTCAAATTAACATAATTGTTTAGTTCAGATAGTTTTGTATTTTATGTAAGTAGAAGAACTTTTTTCATTTTTTATTTTTAGTTTTTGGTTTTCTGGGACTGGGTTTCTCTGTGTAGCTCTAGCTGTTCTTGAACTCACCCTGTAGAATGCTGGCCTTGAACTCAGAGATCTGCCTGCTTCTGCCTCCTGAGTTTTGGAATTAGGTGTGCACCACCATTGCTCAACTATTATTATTATTATTAATTATTAACAACTTAATGTGGTTTATAGTAGCTTTTACTTTTTAACATTTTTGGTCTTGAGGGAGGGTCTCTTTACTATGTAGCCATGGCTGGCCAAGTATAGACCAGGCTGCCTGAGTGCTAGGAATAAAGGCAGGTACTACTACACCTGGCTTGGTTTTTTATTTAATTTTTATTTTGCAGTAATAGAGATTGAACTGAGGTCCTCACGTGTGTCAGCAAGCACTTGAGGATCAGTTCCTCAGGGGTCTCCTCTGAAGCAAAAGTAGTGCTTGCACTGGAGGCCGCCTTACGTGGCAGGAACAGATGAGTCTTAAAGAAGGGTGTTCTGCTTGTGAGATTATGTTTACTTTCCAGATAGGTTTACAGTTATGTCCTCTGCTAGATATATGTGTACATATCCTTACTGGAAACTAGTATGTTCTTGTAACAAAACAAGCCATTTCAGATACTTAGCAAGAATAGTTAATACTGCTGTGTTGTTTCACCTCCGAGTTCCAGAAACCTAATCCACAGCCCTGGCTTACTGGATTAGCATTGGGCCCAATCTTCAGTCCATATAATTAATTAAGTTGGACGAAAATCTGTAAAATGTTTTCCTTTCTCCCTCCCTCCCTCCCTTCCTTCCTTTCTTTTTTATTTTTGAGACAGGGTTTCTCTGTGTAGCCCTGCCTGTCCTGGAACTCTCTATAGACCAGGCTGGCCTCGACCTGCCTCTGACTCCCATGTGCTGGGATTAAAGGCGAGTGCCATCACACCCACAGCTAAAACAGGTATTTCGAAAGGAAAAGCAGAGTGATTGATAGCCTTTACATGAAAGATGTATGTATTTGAATTTGAAGGATTTATTTAATTTTTTTTCCTCGTTTTTAAGATAAGGTTTCTTACAGCCCAGATTGTCCTTGAATTTGCTATGTGGCTGAGGGTGACTTAAACGTCTGGCCCTCCCCCTTCTGTCTATCTTCGATTGTTGGGATCATAGGCAAGCACAGCACATCAAATTTGAGTACTGGAAGTGGAGTCAAGGTTTCCTGAGTAGTAGACAAGTATCTGTCAACAGAGCCACATTTCCAGCCCCTAAATGTTTTTTTATCCATTCTCTTAAGTTTTATATCTGATTTTACCTATTGTTGCTTTATTTCTCTGTGTCCCTGCTCACGGTAAGTTTTGAAGATAGGTGAAAAATTTTCTTGTTTACTAAGTTGAAGTATTTATACTGCTTAGAGAAAGTACATTTTACATTGCTCAGTTTCCTTATTTGGGGATGAAGCAGTTAGCTATACTGATTTTAAGACAGCTTCCACCCCTTCCCCCATTTACTTGTTTTGGTTTTAGAAACAGGTTCTCTCTCGGTAGTTGACCTAGAATCACTGTCTAGTCCCTATAGTCCTCACACTCGGACCAGTGCCTCCTGCCCTAGCCCTGTAAATGCTGGGAATGCAGGCATGACCTTCCCACTCCTGGCTTTGATTGACAGTTTTGAAATAGGAGAACAGAAGTGCTCTGAAAATTTATTATTAATGTTATTATTACATTTTGAGAATAGCTCTGACAGTCCTGGAACTTACTGCATAGATCAGACGTGCCCAAAACTCAGAGATCTGCTTGCCTCTGCCTCCTTAGTGCTAGGATAAAAGACGTGCCACTATGGCCACTTAAATTGAATGATTTTTAATATCTGTAAAACATTAAGTATAGATGGGCTATATAACATCAGTAATTCCTTTGTTCTTAATATCTTTTTGAATGCAGAAACACATGCATGCTTTATGCATTTATGTTATTTCTCTAGATGCATTTGGGAGAGAATGCAACAAGCCTTAGTTTGTCTGTATTTTGTTCACCCCAGGTTTCAGCTGTGCCACAAAGTTCTGGCAGTCATGGGCCCGCCATAGCAGCAGTTCATAGCAGCCATCATCACCCAACAGCTGTCCAGCCTCATGGAGGCCAGGTGGTCCAGAGCCATGCCCACCCAGCACCACCAGTTGCACCAGTACAGGGACAGCAGCAGTTTCAGAGGCTCAAGGTAGTATTCTATTTTTTCCTTGACTCACATTATCTTCAGCAGGAAATAGTGCCTTAACTTAAGAGAGAGGGTTTGAATTACAAGAAATGTTTTGTTTTTTGTTTTGAAACTTGCATGTATTTCCCTTTTTTATCACCAGTGCCTGATCCAGAGGAACATACATTCAAAAAGTGTTGGCTGTATGAATGCCTAACACTCAAGTATACCAGAATCAGAGGGTTGTTGCATTAGAAAAAGAAGTATCAGTTTGTGATCCTTTCTTTTAGACTCAAGTTCTTAGTATAGGAAGAGTTTTATTGAGTACACATGTCTGGGCACAGAACAGTTTCCGTATAAGAAGTTAGTGCCATAATAGAGCTCCAAATTTTTCTTAATGCTCTGAACAGCTGGGTTTGTGGGCATCTTTAATCCACGCTTAGTAAAGCACCCTTTAGTGAATGAAGTGTCAGTGTTTGTTGTGTTCACTTGAATCCAGTGTGGTGCTTTGAAATGCATCTACGGAGGCCTGATTGGAGCTTGTGTTCCCAACTAACCTTTTTTGTCTCATAATTATTTTGAAATGTGTAACTTTGGTGGCAGTTGCTTAGTTCTCCGCTTTTCTGGTTGACCCTTAGGTAAATCTTTCTGAAATCAAGTGCAGAAAATGTGAGCTAAAACTGAAGATGTTTTGTCTTCCTTTGGTTGTACTAGCCAAATTTTGTCTAATTGTATGTAGTGGTTTGCTTTCTGGGAGTGAACAGTTTACCCCAAAGTACATATGTGTGTCAAAATGTCTACTTTGGTTTCTCTAATACAGCAGTCATCCTCTCCCTTGAAAACTTGCTTTCTGCTATTTTAGTTACCCACAGTTAACTGGTTATAAACTTGAAGTAAAAAATTTGCAGAGTAAGCTCTATGTAAAATTTGAATACTGTGCCATCACAAATAGTGTTTTAGTGAACTCTCACGCTGCCCATCCTCAGTGGGGCGGAAACCATCCTTCTACTCAGTGTGCACCTTGCATAGCCTGCCTGTTAGTCGGTTAGAAAGTCAGGCCAGAGACAGGCCCAGTTCCAGAACAGCGATTCTCAATGAAGAGAAGCCATACAGGGCTTTCTTTAAGGTAAAAATGGGACGGTTCTCAACTTGATAAGGGAGGAAAAATTATAAGCCGAGGTTTATAAGGTAGAAAGTGAGTTGTCTTTATTAATTTTTACTGTGCTTACTTCATAAGTTAGACTTTACCATAACTATGATGTAGAAGAAAAGGCTGGTGTAGTAGGGTAGGATTCAAGGTTCAGCCAAGTTTCAGGCATCCACGGGAAAGCTTGGAACGGATTCTGGTCTCCGAGGGTCTCTAAGTGTCTGCTACTTAGCTGCTTTCTCCTCCATCCTGGCCTTATTGACGTCCATTCGTGGGAATTTAATATTTACTGAAGGACACTACGTACTATGTAAATAGCATAATGAACACGGCAGTTGAACAAGAGGGAGGAGTTTTATGAAATTTACGTTATTTGTGCTCTTTGGGAAATTTTGGTGTTCTACTCAACAGTTTTCACATTCTACTTATGGCTGTGTTGCAAAAGGAAGCACTACCATGAGTGTAATGATTTACTGAGTCTGGGGGGAAAAGACTTTGATATGATTTGTACTGCATTTTGTAGATGATGCCTTAATATTCTAAAGCCTAAAGCCTTTATAGACTGGTTCTTTTTTTTTTTTTTTTTTTGGTTTTTTGAGACAGGATTTCTCTGTGTAGCCCTGGCTGTCCTGGAACTCACTTTGTAGACCAGGCTGGCCTTGAACTCAGAAATCCGCCTGCCACTGCCTCCCGAGTGCTGGGATTAAAGGCGTGCGCCACCACACCCAGCTATAGACTGGTAAGTCTCGCTGTGTAGATGAGAGTGCCTTGAACTTGAGGTCCTCTTGCCTGTTTGCTGAGTGTTGGGATTACAGGTGTAAATCCCAATGCCAGGCTGGTTGTGACAGCCTTTTCCAGTCAGCCCCCCCAAAGGACACTGTCTGTCTCTTTCACCTGCCTTGCTCTAGGATATGCTTGCTTGTTTCTGTGCCTTACACAAACCAGCAAAGAAGCTGGGGGTTAGGATTATAGAGTAAGTTTTGTATAGAGTTGGGATTTTTTTAGTTAAAAGATCTTGATTGATAGGATTTCTAAATATAATAATTTGCTGAGTTTTCTTTGGGGAAGTGTAGGTTGGGAAGGTTCCTAACTGGGTTGACCTGATTGCAAGTAAGAATCATGTTGTCTCCTCTCTGCTTCTGCTTCTCAAATGCTGGGGCCACTGCTGTGTACCAGCCACCCACCACCAATCCTGCCCCTCTTTTTTTTTTTTTTTTTTAATTTAAAAAATTTCAAAATTACATTTACTTTTGTGTGTGTGTGTGTGTGCTAAACACACACACTAACAGCCTGTATTTCCATCTTGAAGGTTTAAGAACAACTTTCAGAGGCCAGTTCCATGTGGGTCTCTGGGATTGAACTTAGGTTAGATTTAGTGGCAAGTACCTGAACCTGCTGAACCATCTCAACAGCTCTTGAATTTGTGTGTCTGTCTCCATATGATTTACCCACCCATTCTCACATTACTTAGCATTTTTGGTGTTTTGCCTTTTTTCCCTGGCAATACTGGACAATGACCACAGGGCCTCACACATTTGACAAGCCCTCTACCAATGAGCTATAGCTCTAATCCTTGCCTGTTATTTTTGAGTCAGTGTTTGTATTTGCATTTATGTGTTTTACTTAGTTAATATTCTATTGTTATGAGGAAACACAGTGACCCAGGCAGTTTATGGAGGAAAGGTGTTTAATTGGAGGCTTGCCTTTAGCTTGAGAGTTAGTGCATGATCACTATGGTGGGGAGCATGGCGGCAGGCAGGACTGGAGCTGGAGCAGTAGCTGAGAGCTCACATCTGTTCTGCTGGTGTGTCTGGGCCTTGCATTGGGCTTCTAAGCCCACACTTATTCCAACAAGGCCACACCTACTGCTTCACAAACGGTCAGTTCATTGGAGACCAAGCCTTCAAGTATGAGCCCATGGGAGTCAGTCTTGTTCAAACAATGAGAGAGACAGACGCACACACTAAATACAATGGAGAGTGTTTCAAAGCAGGACGTGGTTGTGATGACTTTAATTCCAGCACTTGGAGGCAGAAGCTGATTGAAACCTGTGACTTAAAAGCCAACCTAGTCTACATTGCTAGTTCCCTGCCAGCCAGGGTTATATAGTAAAGCCTTGACTTTAGAAAAAAAAATCACAACAACAAAAATACCCACCTCAAAACATTGTTCACCTATGGCAGAAGGTAGAAGGCTCAAAACATGACAGTTTCCTCCAACTCTTCTACCACTGTCCTCATTCGTGGTGTCTGCTTCTATAGGCCCCATTTAATGCTATCAGAGCAGGAGCTGAGGAGAAAGCTCCGCTGGTGCACTCAATTGAATCCCCAGAATTCACTTTTTAAAAACTGTGTGCAGTGGTGTGTGTGCTTGTAATTCCTGGGGAGATACATAGACCAATCCTTGAGGCTCAACTAGCCAACAAGCCTGGCCCACTTGGGAAGTTCAGGTGAGAGATTTTATCTCAAGAGAACTTATGTGAGGACTGACCTAAGGTTAGTTTGATACACATGAATACTATCAGAGAAGAGAAGCAATTAGCTTTTGTCATGGACTCTGGGTGTAGCTCAGTGGTAGAGTCTGGTTTAGTATCTTCAAATTCCTGTCTTCTACTGCTAGCACAGCAGGGATTAAAACCCCTGATTTTCAGTTTGGTGCTAAGGAGTATAGATAGGTAAGCAACATAGTGCTTATGATAACTCACCACCACCACCACCATAAGAGGGTATGAACAAGGACTTAGCATAGAGCATACAGGAGCCCATGGATTCAATTCCTGGCTATACAAAATGGAAACCAAAAGCACATTTAGAAAGATTAGACACACAAGTGTTAGAGGACTGCCACACTATAACATAACTTAATGGTTTATTTGAGCATAAACATTTTATTTCATAGTATATCAAAAAATTGTAGCTTATGCCAAAATCAGATATCATTTCTTAATCCTAAAATTTAAAATTTTGTACAATTTAAAATACTATCTCAGAGTATAATAAATACTTGGCTATCTCCTAAGTGTTCTAGCATCCTAAATTATATTTGTATTATTTCTGGCCCTTCAAACTCATTCCTGTTTGTGTCACTTTGAATGCTTGCTTTCCCTTGTCTCTTACATTCAGTTAGTCCTCAAGTCCTGTCACTTCTCCCTAAAAGCTTTTGAATCTGTTGAGCTTTCTGTTCTTTTGACCTGCATTGTCATCAAGCTGTTAAAGGCGTGCGCAACTCCTGCCTGGCTGGTTTCAGTTTAGCGAGTAAACTACATGAGACTGCACCCTTGCTGCTTCCTGACATTCTTCATGTTTGCTAACGTGTACTTACCCTTGGCTTTCAGTTTATAAATCACCTCTTGGGTTCCCTCCCTTTGGAGGAGAACATGTGCTGTTACGGCCTTCAGTGATTATTTTAGGATTACCACTAGACATGAGTAAGTTTCTGTGGAGTTAGGGTTTCAACTTGTTACTGAATATGTAACGCCTGCATTGGTTCTGCTGCGTTGTTTCTTAGCAAGTACTTAGGAGGTGGGTGAGTGGATACTATGGTAATACAATCATTAGTCACCGATTATTCCCTACAGAATTTTGTGAGGTAAGGCTACAGATTTTATGAGTTGACCTTTGTTTTAAAATTGCATCATATTTTTAGTGTTTGTACAGATTTCTAATACTTCATAAATAATTCCCTTATTGTCTTTTTTGAGCATGGATGATCTTCTGTTAAAAGTTTTGACTTATAGCTCTGAAATGTATCCCTGCCCAGGTGGAAGACGCCCTGTCCTATCTTGACCAGGTGAAACTGCAGTTCGGTAGTCAGCCTCAGGTCTACAAT
Organism: Mus musculus; assembly: GCF_000001635.26. Taxonomy (NCBI): domain Eukaryota; kingdom Metazoa; phylum Chordata; class Mammalia; order Rodentia; family Muridae; genus Mus; species Mus musculus. Next base: position 57,094,506 of record NC_000075.6, read on the forward strand.
GATTTCCTTGACATCATGAAGGAATTTAAATCTCAGAGGTAAAGGATATGTGTGGCTGCATTTAAATTTGTGCTCAGAAGGTTGGTTTTTAAAGGGAATATATATACATATATACACACAGTCAATCTCTTTATAGATTATTATTTCTTTGGGGGAATGCTGTGTTTTAGGTATGTAACTCAAGATGGCCTTGAACTTTTGGCCATCCTATAGCCTGAGCCTGAAGAGTTAGCCTTAAAGAAATGTACAGCTACATATCACTACATTTTGGTTTCATGGTAATTCTAGAGCACTAGGTTTTTTTGTTTTTTTTTTTTAAATCTATACTAAAATCCTTCTTGGTGTTTGTTTCAGTTAGGGAACTAACACTGTTAACTTTTTAGGATTCACGATTTGGTTGTTTTTATTTGGTTTGTTTGTTTGTTTTTTGTTTTGTTTTTTTTTAATTAATGTAAGATAACCCGATATTTGGGAATGTCTCACTGTCTGAGAGTAACTCTTCTGAGCAGTCTAGACACAAGACCATTATGATCTGTGCTGGTATATCCAGGATTGGGTCCGGCTTAGGGACAGTTTTAGATGTACTACTGTCTGTATGTCTGCTAGATAGACTTGTTGCTGAGAATGAATGTGTGACTCAAAATTGTGACCCAAGTGTATGAATGGCTTTGGAATTTGAGTGTTTCTGTTTTCCTGTTTAGAAAAAACCTAGTTTGAAGTTATTGTATTCCTCTAGGGCTTTTGCCAAGCTTGCTTTTCATAGCTTTCCTTTCTTCCTATTTGATTTTGTCAGCATTGATACTCCAGGAGTGATTAGCCGAGTGTCCCAGCTATTTAAAGGCCACCCTGATCTGATCATGGGCTTTAACACCTTCTTGCCTCCTGGCTACAAAATTGAGGTGCAGACTAATGACATGGTGAACGTGACAACACCTGGCCAAGTTCATCAGATTCCCACCCATGGCATCCAGCCCCAGCCTCAGCCACCACCTCAGCATCCTTCCCAGCCTTCATCCCAGTCAGCTCCCACTCCTGCTCAGCCAGCTCCTCAGCCCACAGCTGCCAAAGTCAGCAAGGTGAGTTGTGAGAAGATTCTGCATCTCCTAACCTTCCCCGGTGTACACAAGTTACAACAGTGTCCTCAGGGAAGACGTTGACATATCACATGTTCATGTTTAGATATACTTCGTTATTTTGATATTCACTTAAATCATCACACCAGCGAACTCGAGGACTCTTGTTTGTCCTCAGCTTCTGTTTATCACTAGTCTCAGGGCTGGCTTTGTAGTAGTCCTTTGACACCTGGAATAGGATCTGTGTGTGTGTGTTTGCTTTGTTTTTTGACTTGGGGTTTTCTGTGTTGCCCAGGCTAGTTTTTCAATCCTGAACTTTGGTGGTCCTGAGTAACTGGGAACCTAGGTGCTACCATCATACCTAGCTCAGAAATGATTATTTTTATCGTGGTCAAATTAGACTTTGCATAAATGGTTGTCATTATATTAAGGTGGTAGTAGAGCTGCTTATGATGACATGACTGTAAATCTCAGCACTGGAGCTAAAAGCAGGACAAGGAATTTGAAGATACTCTGAGCTATATTAAATACTGTCTCAAAAATTGCAATCAAGTTACTCCGTTTGCCAGATCACCTGATAATCACAATAAGTAGACGATATCCTTGATGTAGATATGCTAGGAGAGTCGCTAGCCACATAGAGTTAAATTTTAGTTCAGTGTGTTATTGCACTAACTAAATTTCACGTTCTCAAGAACCAGTGTGTAGCTGATGGCAAAAGAAAGGATCCCTTTATTTCAGAGCATTCTATTTATTGAACATAGCTGGTTTAGAGACACTCCATTGGATTATAGGAACTATTGAGTTGTTGTTAGCTTTGACATTAAAAGCCTGTGTAGAATGAGGTTTTCTTTTTAATTTCCACCTGTTAAGGTAGTGAGCTTAAAAATTGTGTATGAAAATTTAATGTTGTGTTCCAGAAATTTAAGCCTGAGGTATTAGTGTCAGAATGTGAAACTGTCTCCTACCCTGTCTTTATGATTTGAACTAACTAAAATGGCTTGGCTTAACTAGTACTTCATGGCCCTAAATGAGTAAAAGATGTGACTTGGGTTTTAAATTTATGTTACTTTTTTGATTTGAAGTTTCTTCCCCAATGTCAAACCACTTATGTTATTGAGGAAAATACTTTCTTCTTTTTAGCCTTCCCAACTACAAGCACATACTCCAGCCAGTCAGCAGACTCCCCCACTCCCACCATATGCATCCCCACGTTCTCCACCAGTCCAGCCTCACACACCAGTGACAATCTCCTTGGGGACAGCTCCATCTTTGCAAAACAATCAGCCTGTGGAGTTTAATCATGCCATCAACTATGTTAATAAGATCAAGAACAGATTCCAGGGCCAACCAGACATCTACAAAGCATTCTTGGAGATTTTGCACACATACCAGGTAAGAGGGTTGGTTATGTATTTATTCTCCCCCCCCCCCCACCCCACTTGTTTTGTTTTGTTTTGAAGACAGGGTTTCTCTGTGTCGCCCTGGCTGTCCTGGAACTCACTCTGTAGACCAGGCTGGCCTCAAACTCAGAAATCCGCCTGCCTCTGCCTCCCAAGTGCTGGGATTAAAGAAAGGTATGCTCCGCCACTGCCTGGCCATTTATCCCTTTTTAAGCAGGCCCTATAATACTGGGCTCTAGTGATCCTTTTGTCTCAGCCTCCCCAGTAGCTGGGACTCTGGTTGCTGCCCAGAAAGTTTTTTTTTTTTATTTTCATGGTTCAATCGGGCTTTACTTACAAGATGGTTACCCTCAGAGAATCTAGTCTGAGAACAACTAGAATATTTATTATGCCCAGTAATTCTTACTGGGTATAGTAACTGGTTAGAACTAGAATGTGTGTTTAGGAGCCCACTTCTACTTACCTTCTTTGCTTACCCTGTAACATCTTGTCAGGATTTTTAAGGTCACTAGCCATGAAGAGAATGTTTGTTTCATATTGGAAGTTTCTGAGGATAATTTGTAAAGCATGATACATTTACAAGAGAGCATGGAAGACATTTTCTAATGTCTTCTGTTTTATCAGCTTAATTAAAGGAAAGTCATGTGTTTGTAGGTTAAGATGTGTCATTCAGCACCTTCTCTTTGCTCAAAAGACTGCAATCAAAACAGTAATTAAAAACTTTAATGTAACTGAAATAACATATTTTAGCCATATCAAACATTTCCGAAAATAATTGTTTTGTGGTTTCGGATTCAAAACAGTAGTCCTCCTAATATCATCCGCCCATTTTATCCTTCTTCAGAAAGAACAGCGGAATGCCAAGGAAGCTGGAGGAAACTACACTCCAGCTTTGACTGAGCAAGAGGTGTATGCCCAGGTGGCTCGACTCTTCAAAAACCAGGAAGATTTGTTGTCTGAATTTGGACAGTTCCTGCCAGATGCCAACAGCTCAGTGGTAAATCTCATCTAGACAAACTACATTATTTAAAATTGTTACCATAAGTTTGAAAGCTATAGCAAGAGGGGCCTTTTTAGATGATATTTTGATCAGAATTTTAATCTGTCTCGTATGTCTTCATTAGCTTTTAAGCAAAACAACTGCTGAGAAGGTTGATTCTGTGAGAAATGACCATGGAGGCACTGTGAAGAAGCCCCAACTGAATAACAAGCCACAGAGGCCCAGTCAGAATGGCTGCCAGATCCGCAGGCACTCTGGAACAGGAGCCACACCTCCAGTGAAGGTGAGCGTAGGCAGGTAGAAGGTATGGTGCTCGGACCCTGTATGTCTAGATCAGGTTGGTTCACGTCACAGAAATTGCCCACAAAGCTTCTTAGCAGCTTTGCAAAAGGCAGGTCAGAAAAGCACTTGCTCTGTGGATTATATATAGTGTGTGTTTTTCAGTTCCTATATTTTTTCTTATCTCTTCTTTGCTTGGAGCCTCTAGCTCTTTTGTTTGTTACTAAGATTTAACTAATGTTTCTCATTATTTGATATGTTAAACTTGCCTTGGATTACAGGAAGATTTTTTAAAAATATTTATTTATTTATTATATGTAAGTACACTGTTGCTGTCTTCAGACACTCCAGAAGGTGGCGTCAGATCTCGTTACGGATGGTTGTGAGCCACCATGTGGTTGCTGGGATTTGAACTCGGGACCTTTGGAAGAGCAGTCGGGTGCTCTTACCCACTGAGCCATCTCACCAGCCCCTACAGGAAGATTCTTAAATTGATACTTCATAAGTAAATGAGTGGTCTCTGGGGCAGTTCAACTCCTGTGAGCATAGTGTCCATAAACAAAGTTGGCTAGAGGTCTGTCCTCCGTCTCTGAAAGCTGTGAGCTGTACTAGAAGGAGATCTTAAGTTTGTTAGGAAGCCCAGCTTGCTCTCTTTGATTTAGTGTGTCTAAGACAAGAAGGAAACTATATATTTAATGTTGAATTTCTTGGGAATTCTAAATTATGAAATATGGAGTGGAAGTAGGCTACAGAATTTGGTTAAATGAAAAAAGGCAACGAAAGGTAGTAGGTGTCAAGCATGTGGCAGCAAGGACTCATGTCACATACTCTGACAGATCCCATTGTTTGGGTGTTTGCAGGGTTTTCTTGGTTTTGGAATCAGGTTGAATATAGTAATGGCTTGTTGTTGGCTTTTTGTTTAACTTCAGTAAGTATTCTGAAGATTGCAAGAACCGGCTAAATAGCTGAGAGCTTGCTTTTTGATCTGTTTCCATCCATACTGATGATCCACAGGTAGAAACCGTATGCTAGTGCTTAGTTCCAAAGACTCAAAGGCAGCAGAAGCTGTGGGTGAGGCCTGTGTGCTCTGAGATAGCAGCTGCCCACAGTGCTTGTGCAGCTCCTCATAAGTGGTTAAGAGGTGAATTTTTAAAAGTAAATTTTGGCTAGTAGGGTTATATTGTAGCCTACTCATTTGTGTTTGGTTTAGAAGTTTTTCTTTGTGTATGTTTTGGAGAAAATATCTCATCAAATAGCCTTCTCTGACCTGATATTCAGTAAGTAGTCCAGGCTAATTGCCAACTTGTTACAGTCCTCTTACCTCAGACTACTGAGTGAAGGGATACAGGTGTGTGCCACAATACCCAGCTTGTTTTCCCTTTTAAAATCAATGTTAAATTATTAGTCTGGCCAGGTGCTGTAGTGACACCTGCATTGTGAGCACTGTGGTGGACAGGTCAGTAAAGACGTAACCCAGTCTCTGAGGTAATGGCCAGCCAGAGCTACATAGTGTGACAGTGTTTCAAAACCGCATGACAACAGTTATTAGTGGATATGCTAAAACGATGCTTATGCTGTCTATTGAACAATGAAGTAATTAGGCTTTTTTTTTAATTTATAATTTGAAGTAGTATAAATTAAAGATATATATCTTTTTCTTTCTATGAGGTTTGACACACAAAAACTTCAATTAGAACCCTTTATATTTGTCTCCAAAATGGCCTATTAATATTAGTATCAAAATATAATAAAGCATAAATAACTTTAAAAGTTCTATAGTCTTTTTAAATTCAATTGCATTAAAAAGTTTGAAATCCAGTCTCTTAAAAAACCTCTGAACTCAAAGTCTTTCTACTATGGTCTCCTGTAGAATCAAAAATGAGCTTATTAAATTCTTTCTTTCTTCAAGAGGGAAGAACCAGGGCACAGTCATAGTCTGAATAAGGGAAACTCAAACTCTTAACTGTGTGTAAATAACTGTGTCCAATGCCTGAGTTCCGCTTACCATTAACCTTCTGGGGCTGCTCCTCCAAAAGGCTTCGGCTAGTTTTCTGGCTCTAATGGCTACAGGTTGTCTCGTAGGCTTAGACAGGTTGCACTCCACCATTGCTGCTTGATGGTCTTCCTGCTGTATTATCCTCTTCAAAATAGTTGGCTATTCTAATGCAGCTGGGCTGCCCTTTCACAAATAACCTCTCCTGGGCTCTTCTTTTTCTTACTCCTTCAATCCTTGGCTTCACTTGCTTTTCTGGCTGCACTTTCACCAATGCCCTCTCCTGGCTTCTCCAGGTGCCAAGCCTCAGCTGCTCTCTGATGATTTCATGCCTTTAAAGCCAGTACTCCCTGGGGGCCCAATCTGGCTCCTGTAGCAGAAATAAAGGGTTACTTCATCCTCGCAGCATCCCTTTGGTGGTCTCGAGGAGACACCTCCCAGAAGATGTCACCTCAGTAATGTGGTCTCTTCTTAATCACCACTAATTTCTCAGCTCCAGCTGACCAGCATAAGTTGTAAAAGTTTCACTGTTGCAGTAGTAGTGGTCTCTTAATCGTGGCTGGCTCTTTAGCCTCAGCTCACCAGAACCACAAAGTCTTAATTCAAAATAGAAAATGGTTCTGATAGTCTTTCAACTTATCCCTGAATTTCACAAGTCAGGCTATGGTTATGGTAGCCAATGCCAGGAGGGTTTTCTGAAGGGAGCAGAGACAGGAAAATCATGAGCTTAAAGCCAGCACAAAAAGAGGAAAGACATCCACTTTAAGCATTGTTCACAGGAGAGAATGAAGTTTTTCATTAGCATTAGTAGAGCCATTTTAGCAAACTTACTTGTTTGTGTTGGTTTTTCTTTATTAATGCCAGAAAAAACCCAAACTGATGAGTCTAAAAGAGTCTTCAATGGCAGATGCCAGCAAGCATGGTGTTGGAACGGAATCATTATTTTTTGATAAGGTAAGTAATTGGTGACATTTGATATTTTTGTTAAAGACAAATGGCATAAGTAATTGATAACATTTGATATTAGTTGTTAAGGACAAATGGCAATTGTTTTCTTTTAAAAGTGTCAACTGATAGGGATTATCTTTTTGCAGGCTATTTGACTTTTGTTTAATTTGGAGACAGACTCTATATAACCCAGGTTGCCTTTGAACTCATTTTTTACTTCGCCTAGGCTGGTCTATAGTTTCTGATCCTCCTTTGGCCTCTTAAGTGGCACTACATGTAGCCTACGTGTAGTTGTCCGTCCACCCATTGTGTGTGTGTGTGTGTCTTTTTCTTAATTTTTCTTTTTTAAAGAAGTATTTGTTTTGTGTGTATGGGTACACTGTAGCTATCTCCAGACACAACCAGAAGAGAGCATCAGATCCCATTACAGATAGTTGTGAGCCACCATGTGGTTGCTGGGAATTGAACTCAGGACCTCTAGAAGAGCAGTCAATGCTCATAACTGCTGAGCCATCTCTCAAGCCCTGTCTGTTTCTGTTTTCTTTCTCCTTTTATTCTCTAAAGGTTAGAATCTCACTATACAGCCTTAACTGGCCTGGGACTTCCTGTGTATATCTGCCTGCTTTTGCCTCCATAGTACCAGGAGTTCAGGTGTGTCCCCCTGTGCTGTCTGTCTTTTACTAGTAGTGCTAGTCGTGAAGCCCAGTGCTTTAGACATGCTAGGTGTGTTTCCGCTGTGGAGCTTTGATTCGACATTTGGTTTTGAGATAGGGTCTTATAACTGCCCAGATTTGCCTCAACTTTGCCCTGAAGCCAGGAATGACTTTTAGCTACTATAGATTTCACTCCTTCCTCCTCCCAGTAGGCTGTAGATATGCACTGTATGCCCAGCTTGAGAATTCTATTGGAATGTTTTCAAAGATCGGTAAGGTGTTTTTATGCAGTAGCTAGAGGTGAATTTTTGATAAGACACCATGAATGCTACTTCAGTTTGACTTCTGTATCTGATTTTGTCCTTGGCGTCAAGTTGATGATTAGCAAGCAGGTTCCACAGTGAGGTAGGCAGCTGGTGGGCTTCTCACAGGACACAAGTCTGAATTGGTGTAGTCATTGTTACACTATCTTGTACCTCTGGGTATTTGCAGAAAACAAATTATTTAATAGCCTTTTCTGTCTCTGTGACTTTAAGAGCTATCCTGATGAAGGATAATGGTAATATTACATACACATATAACTAAAAGAGTGTATGTAATATCTCAAAGTCTTTTTTAAATTCAGTAAAAGAAATGGTTATGGATGATACAGAATTTGTATGTGTTTATCATTTTGGTTGAGTGATTTGATTAGGCTATTAGGCTATTATAGCTATTGTTGGCTATCTCTCTACTTTTTCATAGGCTTAAAAGCTGATAAATTAAAAACCAATAACTGGCATACAGTACAAAAAATGTAGTCTGTCAAGGATTGTCCATCTGTGATTCCCAGTGTGTTCTGTGTGGTGCCTCCTGCACCACAGGAGGACATAATCTGTACTAACAAACAGGTGTGTTGATAAGTCCTGGGCAGAAGATGCACAGTGCTAATAATTGTCTTTTAGATCTAAAACTCCAGATTCATAGACCTCGTTATGTAGTTGTACATTTTCTGTAAACTGTTATACATTCTACAACTTTGAGTCTTTAAGAAATGTTTTCAATGCTGTGAGTAGAATAATAGCCTATGTGCATGTGTGTGAGAGAAAACAATGGTGTGTGCACATGAAAGGCAGGGTTTCTTCGTTGAGCACCACTGACCGCTCCAGACAGCTGGCCCTGGCGCTTCCAGGAAATCTCATGTTTATGCCTCCTATCTTACTGTAGGTGTGCTGACAGTTCAGATCAAACCCTCCTGCTGCTTCTGGCTTTGTGATTTCTGGAAATCCCTCCTCTGACCTCAAACTTGCTTGGCATGTGCTTCATTCATTGAACCATCTTTTAGTCCCTTGTTTGTTTGGGGTGTGTGCATTAGTGTGTGCATTAGTGTGTGGGTGTACTTGTACCTACCTGTTCCTGTATGTCAGTGTGTATGTATGTGTGGAGGCCAAAGGTCAGGTGGGTGTTGTCTCTTCTACCTTATTTTTTGAGATAAGAACTCACTGAACCTAGACCTCACTGGTTGCCTAGTGTCTTAGGGTATTATTGCTATGAAGAGACACTGTGACTAAGGCAACTCTTAGAAAGGCAAACATTTAGTAGTTGGGGCTGGCTTACAGTTTCAGAGGTTCAGTCTGTTATCATTGTGGGAAGGATGGCAGCATCCAGGCAAACATGGTGTTGAAGGAGCCAAGAGTTCTATTCTACATCTTGATCCAAAGGCAGCCAATAGGAGACTACTGTATGACACTTGGCAGTGCTTGAGCATAAATATTACCTCAAGGTCCCCCAAAACTAAAGTGAATAGTAACGCAGCCTGTGTGCGTGTGGACACTGTGCCTCATGTGCACACTTGCTTCCCATGCATTCTGTCTGTTTTAGATTGTTTAGAGAGAGGTTACAGCATCCTATTGTCTCCTTTTAAGGTGATTTCTTTGATCATATCTAAACAAAATGACATCAATTCCTTAGTAAATATCTGATCAAATTTACCCTGCTTCTCTTTATAACCATTTTTCTTCTGGTTGTTTCTACAAGGTTCGAAAGGCTCTTCGGAGTGCAGAGGCCTATGAAAACTTCCTTCGTTGCCTTGTTATCTTTAATCAGGAGGTGATCTCTCGGGCCGAGCTTGTACAGCTAGTCTCTCCTTTTCTGGGGTAAGTGAAGTGAAGAGCGTGCCCCCTAGTACTGTCCATATGCCAATGTAGCAGTCGTTAAGAGTGTGTGATTGATAAAGGTGTTATCACAAGTTTCAGCGTCAGAAGGGCCTTTTTAAGCCTTGTATTGTAACTTTTAGGATGGGAAGACAGCTGGGTGTGGTGACTGCACTTTAATCCCAGCACTAGGGAGGCAGAGGCAGGTGAGTTTCAAACCGCCTGCACTACATACCCTAGCTCCAAAAAGGAAAAAAAAGGTGCTGGCACAGTATCAGCTATGATGCAGTACTTAATGGTCTCTTGATCATCTGACCTGCACTAGATTATAGATCAGGGCTCTTAATTGCATTTGACATCCTGAGAATTATGTGAACAGTAAAGCAATGTTCTTGATCAAAGAATGTCTTTTTACTGTCTTGTTGGAGAGCATTCTGTAAGGAAAATGGACCTAATTGATTAACGATGCTTCTCAAGTTGGAAATAATTGTCTTTGGAATTTGTCTTTGGTATTGGAGTTGTGATCCAACCATAAGTTGTAATGTTGTTTCTCACGATAACTGTGTCCCACCTGGAATTGCTTACCAGCTTTTGGTTTGGTTCTTCAGGAAATTCCCTGAATTGTTTAATTGGTTTAAAAACTTTTTGGGCTATAAGGAGTCTGTACATCTGGAAAGCTTTCCAAAGGAACGAGCTACAGAAGGCATTGCCATGGAGATAGACTATGCCTCTTGTAAACGACTGGGCTCTAGCTACCGAGCCCTACCGAAAAGTTACCAGCAGCCCAAGTGCACGGGACGGACTCCTCTGTGTAAAGAGGTAAGTGCCGGTCTTGGGTCTTCAGTTTCTTCTAATGAGGGTAGTGGTAGTACCAGTATCAGAGTCTTCAAAGTCTGCTTGTCAGGGTAGGTACCTTTTCCTCTGCTACTATATGGGGCCCCAGGGTCAATTTCAGTTGGCTAGGTACAATGGCAAGTGCCCCTATTTATGTGGTAAACGCTCTTTCAGGAAAGGCCAGGATTTATATGAATTGTGAAATCATGAACCTTTTCTCTTTTTTTACCAAAAGAAAACTTGTATTCAGAACTTTCACTGTCATAGTGTTTCTGTTGCTGTGATGAAAACACTATGAACAAAGCAACTTGGGGAGAAAACTATTTGCCTTAAACTTCATCACTACTCATCACTAAAGGACGTCAGTGCAGGAACTCCAATAGGGCAAGAACCTGGAGGCGGGGTCTGAAGCAGAGGCAGTGGAGAAGTGCTGCTTACTGACTTGCTTCTCATGGCTTGTTCATCCTCCTCTCTTATAGAACCCAGGACACCAGTCCATGGACAGCCCCCCCCCCCTTATCGTTTACTAATTAAGAAAGTGCTCTATAGTTGGATCTTCTGTATTGTCAGTTGAGGTTCCTTCCTTTTAGATAACTCTAGCTTGTAATCAAGTTGATATAAAACTAGCCAGGACATTTACCAAATTTAAAGTTTGGGCTAATGCTAGTTGATTTTTCCCCTCTTCATTTTTTTATTGAGAAAGTTTAATCACCAATAAGTTTTTACAGGCCTTTCTGCCTCTTTTTTTTAACCTAAAGGTTTTAAATGATACCTGGGTTTCCTTCCCATCTTGGTCTGAAGACTCCACTTTTGTTAGTTCCAAGAAGACTCAGTATGAAGAACATATTTACCGTTGTGAAGATGAACGATTTGAGGTATCTTTTGTCATTTGATGTTTGGGAACAAGGAAGATAAAGAAAGAAAGGGATATTTAGATACTGTGTGTGAGTTAGCTTTAAAAAAAAATAATGTAAGAGGAGACAGCTGATCCTGGTAGTGCATTGCAGGAAAACTTAAACTGTAAAGGTCGTAGCTGGGATGGGAAGATGTAGAATGGGAGTCAGTGGGACAAGTCTCCTGTTGGTCAAAGGGACTACTGAAACTAGGCACAGAGTCTGCATTGCCCAGATGATGGTTACTAAGACCACACCAGAAGGGAAAGAATTGTAGTCTGCATGTATCTGACTTAGTATAGTGATCACACTGAGTTGACTAGTTCTGTTCCTTCAGATCGATGGGAGAGGTCTCTTACCAGATTAACACTGCCAGCATTCCTTCTTGAAAACATCATATATTGTTCCCCACCGGCTGGCAGTTACCATCTTCCCCCATCCTAGTTACGTGTTTATCACTGATAAGACACCATGACTAAGACAAGTTATACAAGAGTTTAACTTGGCTTACCGTTTCAGAGGGTGAGAGTCCATGATGGTGGAAGGAAGGAACAGCTGATAGTTCACATTTTGATCCATAATCAGGAGGCAGAGTGAGGCATTGAGAATCACTAGTCTTTGAAAACCACCCTAGTGATGCATCTCCTCCAACAAAACCACACCTCCTTATCCTTCCCAGACAGTCTCACCAGCTAGGGACTAAGTATTCAAACATGGTGCCTGGGGCTTTTCTTATCCAAACCACCACATACGTAGAGTTAATTATAGAAAACTACAGATAGATTTATGAAAGTGTAGTTTCTCTGTGTAGCTTTGGCTTCCTGGAACTTCGTTGACCAGACTAACCCTGGACTCAGAGATCCACCTGCCTCTGCCTCCTAAATGCTGGCATTAAAGATGTGCACCACCACTTCACCTGGCTTCTATGGGAAGTTTTCAATCAAGCTGGAGAACATATTTTTAGCTAAGGGCAGTTTAGAGTACCTATAATCCCTTGAGAGAGAAGGCAGAAGGATCTAAGAATTCATGGCCATCCTTATTTGCATAAACAGTTGGATGGCTGCATTGGATGTGAAGCAGTAATACAGTACCCCAAACCCTTTTACTCTCATAACTGTCTTTTAGGATTGTTTCCTTACTATTTGTAACAGGTTTATACAATTTCAGAAAAGTTCATAAGCAAGATATGAACACATTTTGTAGTCCCAGCCTTTAGGTGGCAGAGGGAACAACTTGCCACAAATTGAAGGGTAGTGTGGTCTACATAGCAAGCCCTTGTCTCAGAACGAACTAAGGTGCAAGGAAAGGCAGTGCTGTGATAGCTCTCTCTGCTCCCACTGGCCTCTGGTCAGCAGTGCTAAACAGTGTGCAATGGGTTGCAGTTAGCATTGGTAACTGCTAGTCAGTTTATGTATCAGTATTAAACTTTATGAATTATGTACATGGCATTTTTTTTGCCAGAAAATAACCTTATGATAGTTGTAGGTGTCCTTGTTCATATTTTACTGGTAAGAGATCCTTACATACCTTGTATGGAAATCACAACTCAAATTGGGAGGAGTTTGACACCCTCCTTATTCTCCCAGCTCTGCTGTGTTCTGGTGCTAGGCCTGAGACCCTCTTTGTTCTTTTGTTTTAAGCTTGATGTGGTTCTTGAGACCAATCTTGCAACAATCCGGGTTTTAGAAGCAATACAGAAAAAACTTTCTCGCTTGTCTGCTGAGGAACAAGCCAAATTTCGCTTGGATAACACCCTTGGAGGCACGTCCGAAGTCATCCATCGAAAAGCACTCCAGAGGATATATGCTGACAAAGCAGCTGATATCATCGATGGCCTGAGGAAGAACCCCTCCATTGCTGTTCCGATTGTCCTTAAAAGGTATGTATCTTCTGGCTTTTGTGTGCTGTGTGACAGGTTCAGTGTCCCATTAAATAGGGCTCTAGTTTTCTACCTGAGTATCTAATTGGAATTTCAGTTCTTTCCTCAGTAGCTCAACACTAGGGATAGAGTAGAATGGCAGAACATACGTTAGGGGTTTTGTGGAACAAATGGAACAGATGTTGACAGGTGAGGGTGAAAGACTTGAGGTGCAGCTCGGTGGTCGAGTGCTTGCCTATCATGCATGAGTCCTGAGTTCACACAGAGAAAGCCTGATGAGTGTATGGTAGAGTGTAGTGCGTTCACATTTCAGGGTTGGGCTTTGTTTCTGTTGGTAGAAGGGAACTTAGGACTGTTTGTATACTATGCTTGATAGGGAAATACTTTACCCTACCCCAGACCGCAGGCGTTTGAGGGACTGTGATGTGTGTATGTGTCGGGGTGTGTATGGTGTGTGTATGTGATGGCTCAGAATGAGTTCAAACCTGCAATCTTCCTCCCTCACCACATGCCCTCTCTAGGAAACTTGCGTTTCCATGAGCACAGTAAAGATTCTGAGTCATAACAAAGAAGCAAGTTGCTTTAGTTAGTTGGGAGAACTAGTTTTTTGAGAATACTCCCCAAAACCAGATGTGGTTCATGCCTATAGTCCTCACATTAGGGAGGCAGACTCAGGAAGATTGCTGTAAGTTTGATAGTAGCTTGGTCTACATCATGAATTTTAAGTCATCCAAATTTTCAAATAAGGTCTTGTCTCAAAAATGGTTTCATGCTCCCTCTTAAAAACCCCATTGGTGATACCACTCACTTTGTGAATATTCATGGCAGCCAAATTTGACTTCTTTGCCTATAATGTCAGGATTGGGGAAGTAGAAGGCAGATTGCCATAGATTTTTAGATTAGTGTGGTCTATATACATTTTCCAGTAAGACTTGTATCACAAAAATAAGCTCCCTTAAGAAAAAAACCTCACTTGGATAACACCAAGGACATTTTTTGAAGCACCAACAGCATAGGTCTGAGTTTTCATCAAGTGTAGTAAGCCCGCGACACACTCCCGCATTTAACCCTCTCGATTCCCACATGCTGTACTTGTATCCCTTCTCACCTGCTAGGTTGAAGATGAAAGAAGAAGAGTGGCGAGAAGCTCAGAGAGGCTTCAACAAGGTCTGGCGAGAGCAAAATGAGAAGTACTACTTGAAGTCTCTGGATCACCAAGGCATCAACTTCAAGCAGAACGACACTAAGGTCTTGAGGTCTAAGAGCTTACTCAATGAGATCGAGAGCATCTATGACGAGGTGAGCTGGCTGACCGTACAGCTCCCTCAGCTCTGCTTTTTTGTGTTCAGCCTTGCTTTGACTTCTACAGTTAACTAAGAACTGCCAGTTCTTGTATCATGGTCTACCGTCTTAAACCTACTACTCACCGATTCACTCAGTTCTTCCTCTGGTTTCCCAGTTTACCATTCTGCCTTTAATGTACACTCTTCTTTTTTTTTTTTTTTTTTTTTTTCCATTTTTTATTAGGTATTTAGCTCATTTACATTTCCAATGCTATACCAAAAGTCCCCCATATCCACCCACCCCCACTCCCCTGCCCACCCACTCCCCCTTTTTGGCCCTGGTGTTCCCCTGTACTGGGGCATATAAAGTTTGCAAGTCCAATGGGCCTCTCTTTCCAGTGATGGCTGACTAGGCCATCTTTTGATATATATGCAGCTAGAGTCAAGAGCTCCGGGGTACTGGTTAGTTCATAATGTTGATCCACCTATAGGGTTGCAGATCCCTTTAGCTCCTTGGCTACTTTCTCTAGCTCCTCCATTGGGAGCCCAATGTACACTCTTCTAACAAGACCTGGCATCTCCTCTACCTCACTTAAAAAGTGGTAGTAACCCTGTTATTCTGCTCACTTAGCAGGGGTATGGATGGCACTTGGAGCAAAGACTCAGAGATAAATGTGAAATTGGTCTTGCTTTTTGTGACCTGCCTTAGGAGGTAGGAAGCATAAGTGACATCTATCAGGCTTTCAAAAGCTGGCCCTGAGTTTTAAAGAATAAAAATAGTAAGTGAACTTTAACAAACACTTAATTGTTTATCTTTGATAATTTGTTAACCTTTACATGAGAAATTCTTTTTTTTTTTTTAATACTTTTTATTAGGTATTTTCCTCATTTACATTTCCAATGCTATCCCAAAAGTCCCCCATACCCTCCCTCCCACTCCCACTTTTTGGCCCTGGCGTTCCCCTGTACTGGGGCATATAAAGTTTGCAAGTCCAATGGGCCTCTCTTTCCAGTGATGGCCGACTAGGCCATCTTTTGATACATATGCAGCTATAGTCAAGAGCTCCGGGGTACTGGTTAGTTCATAATGTTGTTCCGCCTATAGGGTTGCAGATCCCTTTAGCTCCTTGGGTACTTTCTCTAGCTTACATGAGAAATTCTACCCCAGTATTTTAAGTGCTAAATCTGGAATTTTAAAGGTAATTCTCTTAAGTCTTCAATATATAGAAGGCACTAATCTTTTTATATCAAGCCAATTTGTCCATAGTACTTATGAATATTTGGAAGAGAGACAAACATTATTAAGGTTAACTCTTGTATTTCAGATTAAGTAGCCACTGTCATGTCTCTGTCTAAGCCCAAACTGGCCTAGAATCTTGTACCCTTCCTGGCTTATTCTCCCAAAGGATGTAACTACAGATAGGTGCCACAGTGCCTAAAGTGCATTTTGGTTAATAATAAAAATGTGCTGCTAATGTACTCTTTGTTTGTTTTGAGACAGGGTATTTCTATGTATCCCTTCCTGTCATGGAACTTGCTCTGTAGACCAGGTTGGCCTTGAACTCATGGATCTGCTGGCCTCTGCCTCCTGGGTACTAAGTTTAAAGGCATTTCCCACCACTGCTCAGCATTTCTGGTATAGTATTGTAGGTTTGTTGTTGCTGTATACATGTCACACAATGCTTTTATGTCTGTTCCATCAGAGGCAAGAGCAGGCTACAGAAGAGAACGCTGGTGTACCTGTTGGCCCGCACCTCTCTCTTGCCTATGAAGACAAACAGATACTAGAAGATGCTGCTGCTCTGATTATCCACCATGTGAAGAGGCAAACAGGCATTCAGAAAGAGGACAAATACAAAATCAAGCAAATCATGCACCATTTCATTCCTGACCTGCTGTTTGCTCAGAGAGGCGATCTCTCAGATGTGGAAGAAGAGGAGGAGGAAGAAATGGATGTGGATGAAGCAACAGGAGCACCTAAGAAGCACAATGGTGTTGGGGGCAGCCCCCCTAAGTCCAAGTTGCTATTTAGTAACACAGCAGCTCAAAAGTTAAGAGGGATGGATGAAGTATATAACCTTTTCTATGTCAATAACAATTGGTATATCTTTATGCGACTGCATCAAATTCTCTGCTTGAGGCTGCTACGGATTTGTTCCCAAGCTGAACGGCAAATTGAAGAAGAAAACCGAGAGAGAGAATGGGAACGGGAGGTGCTAGGCATAAAGCGAGACAAGAGTGATAGTCCTGCCATACAACTACGTCTCAAGGAACCTAGTGAGTGCTTAGACTGTCAGCTTTATGCATGGGGTAGATGGCTGGCTTCAAGGCCACCTTACCTTGAAGTACACTTAGTCCTTAGATTGGAACTAGGGTTCGTATCCTACCTCTGCAACTTAGCTGGTTGTGTAACCTTCCTTGAACCCATGAATGAAACCCCCCCCCCAAAAAAAAAAAAATGGAGGCAGTATTTGTCACTTTCTGTGGTTGCTTGAGGGCTTAAGAAAGATGCAAGCATGGAACCTTGTACAGTATCCGGTTCATGGTCATGTGAGGTGTTTAGTTTGCACTGTGGACACATGAGGGACGTGGGATCCATTGGCTAGGTTAGTGAGCAGTGGTTCAGATGAGAAAGAAACGTCACAGTTCTTTCTATTCATAACATAGAAATTCCTTGTTATGCTTATGGCACATAAGGAATCTTTTCAGATGTGTGTTAGCATCTCCTTAATGGGCTTCTTGGTTCATTCCTGATATTTCTGAAGAGGAATTGGCACTCAAGATGGTTTGAGACAAGGCAAAGGGATAGACAGGATTCAAGGGAAAGGAAGCCCAGAGGCTCATTTAAGAAGCTAGCTATCATTGGCTGTATGCTGGGTTCTGCCGCCTCCTTCCACATAATGCTTTCATTCTGAAGTTGGGTGCTTAACCTGTGAGCCAGACACATCCTCACAGGCTTCCCTTCTTTGCTCTTCACGAAATAGTAAATAACTGCTGTAGGAGTCCTGTGTATAAACCTAGTTTCTTATCTGTTGAACTAATAGCACCAGGAATCTGTTTGAAAAGCCTTTATCTGTTTTAGTCCTAGCTTGGAAGAAACAAGTAGAATTTACAAATATAAATCTGGGCTTGATCACTGTCTTATCCTGGACTTATGCTGAAGCAGCTTATTCTTGAGTGATAGTGCCAACTTCATGCCAGTCATAGTTTGTGGCTATAAATCTGTGGTTTGGACTCTTATCCTAGTATATTTTAAAGGCTAGCTCCCTGCTTCCTGGGCTTAGACAAAGTGATGTAGTGTGACACAACTCAAACCAGTAACTTGTTTTAAGCAGTGATTGTTCGTTTTTGCCTGTAAGATCCACCCCATTTGTCCCCTTTCTAATTTCTCCTTACTAATGGATGGCCAGTAATCAGTAAGTGTACTTTTTGTAGTTAACATTTTTGATCAAATTTTTATTGATGTGCAACCTGTATGCAAAAAGGAACACAAATGAGAATCTGCATTTGTGTGGGGTGCATGTGCCTTATGTGCAAGGAGGCTAGAAAAGGCTATGGCCACTGTGTTATGTACCTTCCTTCTCGAGACAGCGTCTCACTGAGCCCCCTAGAGATCCTCCTCTCTGCTGACCTTCACAGTGCTAAGGTGACAGGTGGTGACAGCCAGGCTTTCACATGAGTGCTGGGGCAGGGGCTCTTATCCACTGAACCGTATCTCCTGCCCCACAAATAGAATTTTATGGCTCTAAATTTTTCTATAATGAGCATACTTTAGTCAAAAAAAGAGGTCAAGAAAATAAAGCCAAGCCCCAGTAACTTCTTTGTTCTACTATTTTGGTTTTCAGACTTAGAAATGAGTTTTTTTTGTATTTGAGAGTGGGTCTACTGCTATAAAATGCTCACTGTCCCAGAACTTGTTTTGTGGCCTAGGCTGGCCCAGCAATCCCCTTGCCCCTGGGATTATGTACATACATACATACGTACATACATATGTACATACATACATACATGAGCTCCTGGTGCCCTTCTTAGTTACTATGTCCTTTTACTAGTAAGATTCACTCCAGCTACTGGTTAAATGTTTCATGTGCAACAAATACAATTCATCTAATGTAATTACTGGAGTTCAGTGTTGCAAATCTATTTTAAGCAAAGGGACTGTGATACAATCAGAGTTATTCATTTTCATAGAGGGGTTAATTTGAATAACTTCTGTAGCCAAGAGTTCCAAGTGTGGTAGCATCTACCTATGCCTGTCTTCTCTTGTCCATACTTTATTCTTCATTGAGGTACACTCATGAGCAACTGTCCCCTTTGTGAAATGGTTTTGTGTAAGTGAAGGAGCCAGCAACTTGAAGGACTCTCTTGGGATATTTTGCTCTCAGGTGACAGAACTCAGCAGTGCTCAAAGTGTCTTTTTAGCAGTCAGTCTGTGCTGGAAGCGACTGTTAGAAGTTGCAGAGTCACTGTTGGTTCTTCGATGGACAGTTCTGGTGATTATAGCTGCCTACTAGATGTCATCTCTGTAGTGGGTTAAGTTGGACATGTTTTTGCATATCTGGTATTTTGTCCTTTCAGATGGTATATAGGCCAGCTGTGGGATTCTGTATTCTCTGTCCTCGAGCTTGTCTTAGCAGAGTACAGTCTTACCTGTCTAATCTTTCCTGTAGTGGATGTTGATGTAGAAGATTATTACCCAGCTTTCCTGGACATGGTGCGGAGCCTGCTTGATGGCAACATAGACTCATCACAGTATGAAGATTCACTGAGAGAGATGTTCACCATTCATGCCTACATTGCCTTTACTATGGACAAATTAATCCAGAGCATCGTCAGACAGGTGAGAGGGTGTGTTGGAGGTTAGCGCTACCAAGGGAAGGTGTTCTCAGCTAAAAGTCACAAAGGAAAAGCAAGATTTCTATGGGAAAAGGAAAAGCAGCTTAACCATATATATAGCAGTGTTTATAAACATATGTCTTTGAAGTGGAAAGGACCAAGTTAACATGAAGTCTTGTGTGGCTTCTCCTTCAGAGACAATAACAAACATCCCTTTGATACACTGACAGCAAACCAAAGAAATGATTCTAGTTAAGTCTTAGTGAGCCATTATGTGTGTTGGGGTCACTTAAGGAACATGAGCAACCCAAAGGCAGTGCAGTGAAAAGCCCACTGTACACAAAACCTGAGTCTTTGAAGCTCCTGCACAGCCAGAGGGCAGCTTGACCTATGGGAGAGAGTACTTTCCCCAGAAATTGTTTCTCCTTTTAGAAGAGGATCAGAAATTCAAGTTCATCCTTGGTGGGGATGGGTGTGGAGATGGTTTCTAATTTAAATTTCAGGGGATTTCTGAATTTTCTATTTCCTTTATTTCCTGAACCTTGTACATTTTGTTTACTTTATGAGTCTGGTGTTACTGCTCAGAGAGGATAGCTCAATAAGTCTCTCTCCAGCTCACAGAACTGGACTCTTCCAGCCCTGGAATTGGTTCTTAGGTTCTCAATGTGCCCCTCCTCAGAGCCTGTCCTAACAGCCATTTGTCTAGAACACAGTCCTACCTCTTTATTTATCCAAGAAGAAAGCATAGGTGTAGCTTAGCCTTTTCCATAGATGACAGTGATTCTGTTTATTTGCCTCATTTAGTATTAAAAGTCCTGTACAGTGCTCTGCCCACCTCATTATCTGAGACTCAGTGTTAGATTTGTGGTTGCTTTTATGTTTTGTTCCTGGAAATTTTAAATATGTGGAGTTGTTTGTAACAGGATCTCACTATGTTGTACTGTCTGACTGAGAACTAATCCTGTGTACTTCCTGAGTACTGAGATTATAGGTGTGAACTACAACGCCCAGCCAATGTGATACTTTCTAACTGTCATCCTTCTGACAGGGAGCATCCTTGTCTCGGGGTTTCTGTGGCGGCATTGTTGGCCTCCCTACTGAGGAGTAGGAAAAGCCAGTAAAATAAATGTTTCATAAACCCTATGTTATTTTTAAATAGATAATTCATTTATTTAGAAGAATCTGGTTATAAATTTATGTTAACGCTGTCAACATATTTTTAAGAACTGGAAATGGGAGTTGCCTCCAGAACCCACAACCATGAGTTTTTAAGACATGTTTAAGCTTTTCATTTGAACTCTTCAGTGAGTTTTGTCTGATTATGTTTTCTTTTTATTTGGTGGTCCCTTTGGTTGAACAAATATCAAGGTCAGGCCATATATTCGTCTTAATTTTCTCAGGCTGGGGCTTTATTTAGCTCAATTGGTAGAGTTAATTGCCAAGCATGACAAAGCCCTGGGTTGGATTTTCTGTACCCCATAAAATGGGTGTGGCACTACTCACCTCAGCGTTTGGAGGAAGAAGCCAGAGGAACAAAATGTGAAGGCCATCCGCGGCTACATAGGGAGTTCAAGGGCAGTTCCCCATACATAAGATCTCTCCAAACCAAGAATTCTAAGTAGGCAGGCTCAGTCATCTTAGCTACAGAACCATGATACAATGTCATCCTGTGAAGCCTTGACTAGGAACGCTTCCCTTCGTCCCAGGCTTCTCCACTCTAGTGCTTCTCTGCACGTGGACACTCAGCATATCAGCATACACTTCCGGCCTCTCCATCCCTCGAGACTTGAGCACCTCTGGGCTTGGTATTACCTAGCTTTCCCATGCGGTGCTTCTCTTTAACAGCAACAACAAAAATCTTGGAAAAATCATCCCTACATCATTTCTGGTTACCTGATGAAATACTTAATGTATGGCTGTACATACCCCATCGTTGTCTCTGGATTTGTAATGCTTCCATTTCTAAAGATTCTGAGAGAGGCAGATACCTAAAAGAGGATGTGAATAGAGGGTCAGTGGTACATAGTCACACGGAGAGAACTCATGTCTTGGCTAGACTGACTTTTCTCACTCTTCTCCCCCACTTAAAACTCTGTGACGCTTTCACTGTCTTTATCAAGTCATAACATTCCTTACTTCAATGGTATTGTCCAAGTCTTTTATACTTCACAAAGACTGTATCTTCCTAAAAAATAGAATGGCGTAGTAACCATGATAACATGAGATTAACTAAGTAAAATTGATGAGTCAGTATTGAAATTTACATTTTTGCTTCTCTGCTTTTTAGGGACCAGTTGGTTTGGTGTTAGGCACTGAATGTAAGACTTTGTGCTTGCTAGGCAAGCCTCATTTCCTGACTTTAAAGGTTTTCTTGTTTTGCTGTATGTGTATGTGGAAATCGGAGAATAACTTACGAGAGTGGGCTCTCCTGCCACTGCGTGAATTTCAGGGCTAAACTGAAGTTGACAGTTTTACCCTCTGCGCCATTTCTTAGGGGACTTTTAATTTCACAATAAGAATAGTAGAGTGGGAATGGATGTTACCCACTGTGGCATTTGTTGTGGCCTGAGCTGGTCCCAGCAGCCTTTGTAGAGTTAATATAAGGCACTGAGTCTCTGCTAAGCCTTGTCTCCTCCCCTCAACAACAAAACAGGTTCACAGTTTCCAACACGTTTACCTTCTATGAAAAATGAGCAGTTAGGCCAAGGATATAACTTTACATAGTCCTGGGTTTCATATAACTCAGTCTTGGAAAAAAAATAGAGTTAACATGTACAATTTGAGGGTTATTCTGTGTGAATGCACTAATTAGTGGCCTGCTAGTGAGGACGCTACCTTGGTGCAGGAGCTTGACCTTGAGGCTTGGTCTGCTCTTTAGTTGAATTCATGGGGGCAGGTGACGCTGCACCAGTTGCTTTTTTGTTTTTGAGACAGGGTCTATACATAGGCCTGGGTGTCCTGGAACTCACTATGTAGACCAGACCAGTATTGAGCTCAGTGATTGCCTGCCTATGCTGGGATTAAAGTGTGGGCCATCATACCTGGTGTCTGCTGCAACTTTTAAGTTTAGGAATCCTAGATTGAGCCTAGCAAGTAGCTCAGCAGCTAAAAGCACTTGTAGTTCTTGTCAGCACCCACGTGGACGTCCATGTCCTCCTGTAACTCCAGTTCCAGGGAAACCAGTGTTTTCTTCCAGCCTCTGTCTATGGGCACCAGGCATAATATAGCTGACACACCACAAGCTTACACACAAAGCACATAAAGAAAAATAACAAATATTTATTTAAAAATAAAATCAGATGAATCTTGTTTTCAGAATTCTTTGAGATACCTGTCTTAACTCCAAGTCTCAAAAGTTTTAATGTCTTAACACAAAAAAATTTCTCACAATGGGACATCCCTCCATTCCAACATGGTTCACAGGGTAATTGTAGATTGGATAAGAAATACATGTGAAACAAGATTGTAAACAGTTTAAAAGTACATGGAGAGGGGACACACACCATGGAGCCTGGTAAGGTGGTGCATACCTGTAGTCCCAGTATTTGGGAGGTGATAGTACTTAGCTTCTTAAATTAAAAAAAAAAAAAAAAAACAAAACATGTTTGTAAGCTGCCTGCGGACAGGAGAATCGGCCCTGGCTCACTGGCCGGCCTGTGCTTTGTTCCAGCTACAGCACATCGTCAGCGACGAGGTCTGTGTGCAGGTTACTGATCTTTACTTGGCAGAAAACAATAACGGAGCCACGGGAGGCCAGCTCAACAGTCAGACTTCAAGGAGCCTTCTGGAGTCAGCATACCAGCGGAAGGCAGAGCAGCTTATGTCAGATGAGAACTGCTTCAAGGTAAGAGCCGCTCATCGAACCGTGGACCCCAGTGCTGCTGGCTAGACTGGTACAGGCTGGACTGGGGTGTGAGCCATGTAACCTGAGCAACCATTTACTAGCAAACTCGTACTAGCAAATGTTTACTGATTTTTTTTTTTTTTTTTTTTTTTTTTGGTTAGGATTGATTTTTATGATTTTTATGCTTTCTCTTCATGTGTTTGTCCATCACCTGAATGGAATGTCCCCAGAGGCCAGAGGCCTCTGTCCTGTCCTGGAATTGAGTTAGACCATGTGGTTCTGGGAGTCAAATCCAGGTCCTCAAGTAGAGCACCCAGCACTCCGCCATCTCTGCAGTCCCATTTCTACCTTACCATCACCAGCTTTTCAGTACCTTTCATATCTCTTCCTTTGGAACAAATTGTATAATTTACCTTTCTACTTACACTGTGACAATCTAGGTTTATAGCCTTGAAATTTTAGGGTTTGTTTGTTTGTTTGTTTGTTTTGTTTACACTTTGCTTCTTTTTTGCAGCTAATGTTCATTCAAAGTCAAGGTCAAGTTCAGCTGACTGTTGAGCTCCTGGACACAGAAGAGGAGAACTCAGATGACCCCGTGGAAGCAGAGGTGTGGACAGTATGTTTCAGAGCTTGTCTGCTCACCCTGAATTCTGATGGGCTGTAGCTCCTTAGGATGTTTGTGATTTTGTTTTTAGGGTTTATTTGTGTGTGTGTGTGCATTGTGGGTGTGTTCAAAGGACTAAAGTCCTCTAAAGAGCAGCCAGTGCTCTTAACTACTGAGCCATTTCTCCAGCCCCTCCATAGGTTTTAAGTGTCAGGATGTTTAGAGCGCAGGCTATATCACTCCCTTTGGAGGCTCTAGTGGTAGTAGCCATTTAGAGTCAATGCCCCCTTTTCATCCTTAATAATGTGGGTAACAGCTTTGCTGGCCTTTTCTTTTTGTTTTTCTTCCTAAATAGCAGTAAACATGGTTCTTTTGTTTTGTGGTATCATTTGATACAGCCTCATGTTTACTTTTTAGTAATAGCCAGGCTACATAGATGATAGAATAAGACAGTTTGGCTTACATTTCCAAAAACTTTGCTTCAAAAGCTGCCAGAATTCTACATATTAATGTGGGAGATTTTCCGTGACACTATTTTACCATTTCTTCAGATTATTTTTGATAACCATCTTAAATGTACTATCTTGCTGGCTAACACATTTTAACATATGTATTTCAATAACAACATACATATCTTTCAGGTAAGGGGCATTACTTTTTAGTTTTACACTGTTGGCGTTAAAATAGACAAGCACTTTACCACTGAGCTATGACCCGAGAACCTCCCCTCCTTATTTATTTATTTATTTATTTATTTATTTATTTATTTATTGGATAGGCTTAGTCTCACAGGTGAGAGAATTGTTTTTGTATGCTACCACAGTGACTATTTATTCTTGAAGTCTGTTTTCTTTGGACATTTTGGTAACAGATTAGACTCGTGTTATATAGGTATAGATAGCTGTTTTCATGATCGTGTGTTTATATTCCTAGCGTTGGTCAGACTACGTGGAGCGATATATGAGTTCTGATACTACTTCTCCTGAACTTCGAGAACATCTGGCACAGAAACCAGTATTTCTCCCAAGGTGAGTCTGCAAAGTCAGCTCTATTGGCAATATGTGCTGCACACAGCCAGGAGTGTGCAGTTTCAGGGTCTCGGTTTCCTATATTGTTCATCTGTTCTGTCTGCTGAGGGTCGTGTTAGAGTGTTTGCTGGCTTACCTGTAAAATCTACAGCATTCAAGAGGTGAGAGCATTAGAGAACCTGTAGTTCTCCATCAGCTTGCTGTGTTAGTATGCTCATGGCTCAGTGATTCACTTGCAGGACGAAGCATTACAGCAACACTCAGAGAACTACAGTTACCACAAGAAAATACAGAGCAAAATCAGCAAGGGAACAATGTGAAGGAGATAGGCACAAGCATCCAAGAGCCCATTCTTAACTCCTCTAAACGAGTGTTGTGTTTGGCAGCACTTCCAGCACTTGGAAAACAGAGACAGGTGGATCTCTGTGAGTTAGATGCCAGACTGGTCTACAAAGCAAGTTACATGATAGGGGTATATGGAGAGATCCCAATGGGGGGGTGGAGTGAGGGAGGAGACCTCACAGACAGACCCTTCTTTGCTTGTACAAAATTCCAGACAGAAGATTAAATATTCTAGTTTCAGTGAACCGCTTTTGTTGTTTGGGGGATGGGAGAAAGGACCCCCACATCTCTTCTAGCAGCTTTGTAGTTCTTTTCTGTATAGAATTTTTAAAAATTTACCAGTATCTAGACAAATACAATATTAACATTCTGATTTTTGAAGTAGAAACTGGATAGATGAGCCATGTATATGTTTATACCTGTGATCCTGGTACTGGAGAGATTGTGGCACAAGGATTGCTAGGAGTTCAAGACAAGCCTAGGCTATACTATACAACTCGTCTGTTTTAGTCAGGGTTCTCTAAAGGAACAGAGCTTAGAAAATGCTCTCTATGTATATAGAAAAGGTATTTATTATAATGTCATACAGGCTCTGGTCCTGCTAATATAACAGTGGCTGCCAATGAATAGGAAGGTCCAAGAATCCAGCATTTGTTTGGTCCACAAGTAGGTTCTAATGCTAGTGAAGAAATGGATTTGCTAGCCAGGGCAGAGCAAGTAGGCAAATGGCAAAAGCTTTTATAGGCGTCTAGCAGAAGGTGTGGCCCAGATCTTTGTTGGATCTTCCCAGCTCAAAAGATCTGGATTAAACATGTGTCTCCCTGCCTGAAAGATCAGGATGAGAAGTAGATCTACTTTAAATTAAGCAAAAATCCCTCAGAGATGTGCCCTCCATTTTGGGGGAGTTTAGTTAATTCCAGATGTTGCCAAGTTGACAACCACATCACACCCACTAATAAAAGGATTGGGTATGAATTTTTCCTTTAAACTTTGAGATTAAAATCTCTATCATAGATTCCTAAGACCTATATTCAAGTGTTACTGGGTTTAGTCCCAAGGAGAGCATGGAAAGAGCAGGCACCTGAAGAAAAGGTCTTCCCAGGTTCCACACACAGTGATCCACTTAACAGACCTGTAGCAGTTGCCACGCCCCTTGAAGTAAGATGGCCATGGACTCTCTTATCTTATCATGCCACAATTTGAGATTTGTTTCGTTGGGTGGCTTTTGATGTTTCACACAGGGTCTCATTATATAATCCTGTCAGGCTTGGAACTCCGAGCCTTTGCCTTCGAGAATTTGGATTAAAGCTTTGCACCACAGTTTCAAACACTTTACAATCGAAATTATTTTCCAGAGCTAGAAAGATGGCTCAGTGGGTGAAAGCAATTCTTTTGGAGGCTGGAAGATAGCTCAGTGGTTAAAGAGCACTGATTGCTCTTCCAGAGGACCTGGGCTCAATTCCCAGCACCCACCTGGCAGCTCACAACTGTCCTTAACTTCAGTTCTAGGGGCTTTGACACCTCACACAGATAGACAAGAATGCAAAAATACCAGTGCACATAAAATAAAAGTAAAAGGAGATAATTTTTTTCAAAAAGGCACTTCTTCTTGCAGACTATCTGGGGTTCAATTACCAGTTCTCACAGCATAGTCCACAACCATCTAGTTCCAGGGAATGTGGTGGCCCCTTCTGACCACAGGCACCAAGTATTTACATGGTGCGTGCATGTATGCTTGCATACAGACATACATACATGGGATCAAAATGCTCAGACATAGAAAGTAAATCTTTTATAAAAGCCCATTTTCCTTTATTCTGGTTAGTACATGGCAACAGTAGAAATTAATTTTTACTTAATTGAAGTTCTAACAGTTTAGGGCAAAAACCTATTTTTCATTTGCAAGTATAGGACTGTATAACAATAACTCAACAAACTTGAAGTCATCTAATTGAAAAGTGAAAATGGGCATGTATAACAATAATTTCACAGATTTTTTACTTCTCATTATATTTATGTGTATAGGGGTATTGGCACATGAGTAGGGTGCTCACAGAGGACAGCTCTGTGGGATCCCCTAGAGCTGGAGTTACAGGAGGCTGTGAGCCACCTGCCTGGGAACTGAACTGGGCTCCTTTACAACAGCAATAAGTGCTCCAGCCCTGTAACAGAATTTTATTTTTGTTGTTGTTGTTACTCCCCCCCCCCACCCCCTCCCTGAGACAGGGTTTCTCTGTGTAGCCCTGGCTGTTCTGGAACTCTCTCTGTAGACCAGACTGGCCAATCCGCCTACCTCTGCCTCCCAAGTGCTGGGATTAAAGGCGTGGGCCACTACTGCCTGGCATTACAGAGGCAAAAAGATCCTGAGTTGCAGCCTTGAGACCTTATCTCAGGATTTTTTTTTTTTTTTTTTAATTAAGAAAAAAATTACGGGGCTGGTGAGTTGGCTCAGTGGGTAAGAGCACCTGACTGCTCTTCCGAAGGTCCGGAGTTCAAATCCCAGCAACCACATGGTAGTTCACAACCATCCATAACGAGATCTGACTCCCTCTTCTGGAGTGTCTGAAGAAAGCTACAGTGCACTTACATATAATCAATAAATAAATCTTTTACAAACAAAACAAAACAAAACCCTCAGGCTAAAGGGATGGTTCAGTGGTCGGTCAAGAGCAGTGACTGCTCTTCTTGGGGTCCTGAATTCAATTCCCAGTAACCACATGGTGGCTCACAACCGTCTGTAATGGGATCCGATGGCCTCTTCTGGTGTGTCTGAAGACAGTGACAGTGTACTTAGATATATAAAATAAATCTTTTTTTTAAACTTAATACTAATTAAAATGGCAAATATGACCAGTTAACAAAGGGTCATACTTTGACTTTCATGTAACTTCTTGACTTTTTGTCCCAAATGCGCACAACATGCTTGTTTTTCATTTAACTGTATCTACTGGTTTATATTTCTATCTGAAATATTTGAATTGAACATGATAGTTCATTTTTCTCATGAGGTTTAGAGCTCACCAAACAAATCTCAGATTTAGGCAATCATTAGAGAACAATGTCCTATTAATTATGAACTTCTAGAAAGGACTTGGTAACTTTTCTAAGTATACAGTAGAGGCCAAACTACAAAACAACAACAACAACAAAAAAAAAAAACAAATTATTTTTTTTCTAATTTAAAATACAAATCAAAAAAAAAGGAAAAAGAGAAAAAATACAAAGCAAATATTGATGAGTTTAATAATACACTTTTACAAAGAAAGGCAGAGTAAGCATGACTTTTGGTTTTTTGAGACAGCGCTTAACTATAGCCCTGGTCGTCCTGGAACTTATTGGTAGACCAGGCTTGTCCCTAACTCAGCGAGATCTACCTGCCTCTGCCTTCAGATGTCAGGATTAAAGGTGTGTGCCACCTCATCCAGAAAAGCATGACTTGTTAAAGGCCAGATTTTGGTTTTCAGTGATTTGTCTGTCAGCTAGAGAGGGAGGGAGGGAGGGAGGGAGGCAGGGAGGCAGGGAGGCAGGGAAGGAAGGAAGTACAGGTATGCATGTGCCATAGAGCAAAGGGGGAAGTCAGAAGACAACTAACCTGTAGAGATGGTTCTCTGCTTCTGCTCTTTGAGTCCCACAACTTAGACTCTGTTTGATGATGGGCCTGTCAGCAACTCTAGTCAGCTAAGCCATCTCATCTGCCCCAATTCACATTCCTTTAGGTCTTGATGCATTGGTAGGCCTTGAGTTCCCAAAATAATCTTTTTACTCATTGTGATCATGCTAGTTACATTTGCCATATTGCAGATTCAAAACCAAAAACCATGGAGTTGTGGCTCTATCAGTGGAATGTACAAAGCTCTGTGTTTGACCCCTAGGCTCTATAAAGCAGGTGTGGTGGTGTATGGCAGTAATTCCAGTACTCATGCAGGAAGTTGGGAAGTAAATGTTATCCTTAAGAGGCCAGACTCTGTCTCAAAACAAAAAACACCCAGATACTAAGCCTAGCATGTTTTCATATATCTTACTGAAAAGCTATTTTTTAAAATTTTGTTTGTTTGCATTTCTTTTTAATATAAATGAAAAAATTGTAGCCTCACTTAGGTATACAGCCGTAGAGAGTATTTTCAGATTGTAGGTTCTATTCTTCAACACAGTAAGTATTCCATAAGTGGGTGGGCCAGATGGTAGAAAATGCTAATTGTGCGTGCCTGATAGCCCTCAGTTCCATACCCAGAAAAGTCTCTGGTGGAAGCAGAGTGCCAATTCCCTCTGACTCGACACATACATGCACATACACATGCTATTAAATTTTTAAATACAAGACTTTACAATTGGTAATATACAGTGTCTACAACCTTTGTATACCATTAGCAAATACACCACTTAGAAATATAAAATAAAAATAACCAAAAATTTTTTCTAAAAGATTTTATAAACAATGTAACTACTTCAGCATGTCCATTAGTTAAAAACAGCTTTGTTTGGTGTCCATCTGTGGTCAGAACAAAAAGTTTCTAAGTATGGTCTGTAGTCCCCAGAAATAGTAGCATCTATCCCACTCACCCCCAGTGTTGGGAAGGGCATATTGTGGCTCATGGTTTAAGACAGGATAGAGTCAGTCTTGGTGGGGAGCGTGAGTTCCAGGACAGTCAGGGCTACACAGAGAAACCCTGTCTCCAAAAAACAAAACAAAACAGTCTTGGTGGGGAAGGCATGAGGACAGGAGGCGAAGCTTCTCCGTCCCTCGTAAGGACAGGCTATCTATACTGTCAGGGCTGGCCTCCAGCTCTTAATCCTGAGCTTCCTGAGGGCTGAGATTACAAGGTAGCTGTGCTGTGCCTCGTTGTTTCACCATTACTCTTGGACTGCCAATCCAAATGTTTTGGGAAAGGGGCAAACAATATTTTACTACGAGGAAAATAGTTTTGATCTCATACTGCTCCTAGTAAGATCTTAGAAGTTTCAGACCTAAGTCCTCAGACCTAAGAATTGCTGTCCTACAGGGGCCAGTACACATAGCTACTCGGGCAATGGCTTTTATTATCAGTATCATTAATGTTTGAAGATGGAGTCTTTCAATGTAGCCTAGGCTAATCTCTTATTTTACAGTCCCCCTGCCTCTGCTTCCTGAGTACTGGAATTTCAGGCCTTGAGTCACTACACTAAGCTTGGCGGGTTTAGTAGCAAAGTATAAGATATAATGTAATTGGCTATCTGATAATTTCCAGTGGAGATTGGAGAGACCGATGTGAACGAACTTACATCCTTAAGATACAAATAGGACATCTCTGGGAAAGACATAAAGTAGACCAAGTAATTTTTTTGTTAACCTAGTTTAGATGAGGAACTCCAATTTAGAGGCAGTGAAAGAATAAATTGGAATACTTTGCTCTGTAGCTGTTAAAGAGAACAAGACAAATTTGTGAACTGAAGTGCTTAAAAAGGTTGAGAATAGCATCACAATCAAGGTTGAAGCTTCAAGTTATCATATATGTAAATTCAGTGAAACCATTGCACATTTGTATATACATATAGCTAAAATTGTAAGTATTCTTGAGGCACATAAGGAAAGCACATTTGGTAGGAGCCGTGGGATCTGTATATAGATGGTCTATCAACTTAAAGGGATTTCTGCTTTGTAGGAATTTGCGGCGTATCCGGAAGTGTCAACGTGGTCGAGAGCAACAGGAAAAAGAAGGGAAAGAAGGAAACAGCAAGAAGACCATGGAAAATGTAGAGAGCCTGGATAAGCTGGAGTGTAGGTTCAAGCTGAACTCCTATAAGATGGTATATGTGATCAAATCGGAGGACTACATGTACCGGAGAACTGCTCTACTCAGAGCTCATCAGGTGAGAAATGGTGACTGAAATTTCTCTGCATTTCCCCCAGTTCTACAGAACTGGTATTTTTTTTCTCTCTCTGTAAATCCCTGTTTCTGGGAACAAGTATTTGTTGTGTAAGGAAATGTATTCATTTGCTAAGGACCTTATAACAGTACCACCAACTTCCTGCTTTTAAGAATGGAAATTGTTGGGATCTATAGTTCAGTGGTAGAACACTTCCCAGCATACCTAAGGTCATCTTGGCATGGTTCCCAAATACCTGCTCCCCACACTCTATATATCATCTTGAGGTTCTGAGACCTAGAGCCCCAAGATTTATATACCAACAACTGTTGTGTTTTGAAGCCTCTGAGGGGAGAATGGTCATTGGTACTGTGCTGTTTTAAGTGTTCCTGGGTCAATCATGGTCTTTCTCTTTTATGTCTAAACCAGTGTCACACTTTGAAGGATGAGTGTGTGGGTGAAAATATCAATGTGGGCATGTGGGAGACAGTTTAACCTACATGAGCTGGTGAATACCTCGTGGGACTTTAAAAAAAAAAAAAAACTTCCGATGTTTACATTTCAAACAGTTTCTCATTTTTTGTTTGTGTGAACCCTGTTTTCAAGAACCATCTTACTAATTATGTAGCTTGTGTTATAGCAGGCTCTGGGATACAATCACAAACTAAGGCAGGTCTTTCTGTGCATTACCAAGGAAATGAAAATGTTAGGGAACTGACATGTGAGATTTCATTGGTGGAAATCTCAAAGACAGGATACCTGAAACCAAAATAACAAGGTGAAGAGTTAAGGGAGAAGTGTTTTAGGTTTTGTTTTGTTTTACTTTGCTTTTTTTAATCTATAGGAATATACTATAATTGTCTTCCAACACACCAGAAGAGGGAATTAGATCCCATTACAGGTGATTGTAAGCCACCATGTGGTTCCTGGGAATTGAACTCTAGAAGAGCAGTCAGTGCTCTTAACCACTGAGCCCACTTTCCAGCCCAAGAGAAGTGTTTTTTATGGAACAAAACATGTAAAATGCAAGGCTGGGAAGAAGGAAAGGCATTGGCATACTCGTAAAAAGTCAAATAAAGCTAGTGGCTGAAGCTGAGTGCTGTAGACATTAGTGTAGTTCAGTGGGCCATGCTTTGGGTTTTGCTTTAGATATACTAGGCCCATTTATTTACTTTGTGTATATATTCATTCATGTTTATGTGTACTTGTGTTGATGTGAGTGTGCATTGCCACAGTGTGAGTGTATAGGTCAGAGGACAACCTGTAGGAATCTGTTCTCTCTGGGCTCAGGGGATGGAACACAGGTCATTAGACTTAGTGCCAGGCACCTTTACTCACTGAACTATTTTGCCAACCTCTCCTTTCCCCCATTTTTTAAAGATAACATTCTAGAGGACTGGGTAGATTGCTCAGTGGTTAAGAACACTGGCTGTTCTTTCATAGGACTGAGCTAGGCTTCTGCAAACATTAGGCACATACATGCTATAAATACAGTTTCAGGCAGAATGACTGGTGTACAAATAAAGTAATGAATCTCATCAGGCCAGGTGGCATATGTCTAATCCCAGCACTCATGCAGCAGGGCAGGCAAGCTGCTCAAGTTTTAGCCCAGTCTATGTAGCCCTGGTCTACATAGTGAGTTTTGGGCCAACCGGAGCAACATAGTGAGGCTCTGTCTTAAATACATACATATATACATAAATATTGTTTTGTATTTGAAGGGCTTATTTGCCTATTTTATCTGTTTCTTCTTTCTCTCTTACTTTCATTTTAGTCCCATGAGCGTGTAAGCAAGCGTCTGCATCAGCGGTTCCAGGCCTGGGTGGATAAATGGACCAAGGAGCATGTGCCTCGGGAAATGGCAGCAGAGACCAGCAAATGGCTCATGGGTGAGGGGCTCGAGGGCCTGGTACCCTGCACCACCACCTGTGATACAGAGACTCTGCACTTTGTGAGCATTAACAAATATCGTGTCAAATACGGCACAGTATTCAAAGCCCCTTAACTGCAGAGCCAGAGCAGGTAGCTCAGAGGTGTGTGTGTGTGTATGTGTGTGAATATGTGTGTGTATGTGTGTGTGTGGGGGCATGTGTACTCATGTACACTGAAGAATCAAGGAAGATGCCTTTCAAGCCACCAGTGCAACCAGGCACCAGCAGGATACACGAAAGGAATGCGAATGGATGGATACCTTAGGAAGCTGGAACTGGCACTTTTCCCACGGGTACTACCCAGACCCAACAGGGAATGAAGTCCATGCAAGCACAGAGACAGGCAGCTTGCTTGCACACACCAGCAGAGCTCAACTACAACTTCCTATGACCTGAGCAACCAGATGCTGTCCCCATTTGGATGGATGGATGGATGGAGGTGCATCTTGTCACTGCTCCTTTTCCCACCTCCAAAAAAGAGAGGGGAGGGGAGCCAGGATTTGATGATACCCTGACTTGAGCACAGCTAAGATCTCTGTTAGATTTTATCTGAGACCTGTTTGGCTTTGGAATTAATAACTTATGGATTTGGTTTCTGAGTCCTTGAAGTTCACCTTCTTCCCTCTTCTGGTTCTCGGCCTCAACAAATTCCAGTCAGTCCTCCTTTTTAGCTCCCATGGGACTGTTTTGTACCTGCTTCTTTACTAGTCTGCCCTAGTGCCATCCACCAGCTTCTCTCTCACACGCACACATGCACACACACACAATTTTAACTTGGTTTTTCTTTTTTGTAAATAATGTACATACTGTCAATTTTTTATTAAAGAAATATGCTTTGATGTGCTAGCATAACTGCTCTAGCTTCTTGTGTACCATAGTACCATGTGGCTTCAGATTTAGTACCTATAAACAGATGTACAAGACATTTATTACACTTTTTACCAAAGGGAGATACCATTGTAGTACTTTTGTGTAAAACTTGTCTTTCCCCCAACAACTTACTTTCTTTTTCCTTTTTTTTTTTTTAAATGTAAATAAAGCTTGATTCTTAAGGAAATAAGTAACATAAGTCCCTTGTCCTCTCCAAAGAGCTGTTGTAAAGTTGGGACTGGCTTTAATTTCTCCAGGTTACAAATAGGATTTTGCTTTAAATAAATAAGTACTTGTAATTGTCAAATTAACATATCAACAGTGAGGCCAGTGGGATGGCTCCATAGATAAAAGTGTTTGCCACATAAGCCTGACAAGTTTGCTCTCTGGATCCAATAGTGGAAGGCAAGATCTGACTCCCAGGAGTGCTGTGCCCTGTGGCACCTGAGTGCCTGTTCTTGTGCTCACGCACAGGCACACCGCACCTAGGCTCCTATTTCCCCTCTCAAAGTTCTAATTTCCCTTACTGGGAATAAGGCTACAATTCAGGATACCGAGCCAAAGAGTCAAGTGTATTTGTAGAAATTCGAAGGGAATGAATTTTACATTGCTTAGCAACATACACCAACAAATGCTTTTAAAATTGTAGCGTGGGCCTTTAATCTCAGCACTCAGAAGGAAGAAACAGATCTCTGTGAGTTCAGAGCTAGCCTGGTCTACATAACTTCAGGATAGCCAGGGCCACAAAAAGACCTTGTCTCAAAAAATAAGATTAAGAAAATTTTTTACATTTATTTGTATGTGTGCACATATGCATCAACGTGCAAGTGTCAAAGTCAGAACAACTTGTAGTCAGTTCTAGGACTTGAATTAGGTTTCAGGCTTGGCTGCAAGCGCATTTATTTGTGCTAGTATCCCCATCCATCTCACTAGACTCCACTTCTTAAAAGTTACATTTAAACGTGATCCATAACATTGGGGTGGGGTGGGGGCTCAAATGTGGTTGGCCTGGACTTTCTGAACAACAGACTAGCTGTCATAGAATTCGACAGCCATCACCTAGCAAGTCATAACCAGGTATTTTATCTTCCATTTAAAAATCCTCAGTCCTGGGGTCAGTGAGATGGCTCAGCTGGGTATGGTTCTTGCCACTAAGCCTAAAGACCTGAGTTTTGAGCCCCAGGCCCCACATATCCCACCCCCAACCAAATAAATTGTAACAATGTTTTTAAAATCCCCAACACCACCATAAAGAAAAATAATTTGACTTCTAGGTTTTCAAAAGGTGGCACAGTCCTTTAATCCCAGCACTTGGGAGGCAGAGGCAGGGGGATTTCAGAGTTCAAGGCCAGTCTGGTCTACAAAGTGAGTTCCAGGACAGCCAGGGCTTATACAGAGAAACCATGTCTTGAAAAAAAAAAAAAAAAAAAACTCATGAATTTTGCCTTGGACTCCTGAATTCTGGGAATACAGGTGTGTGTCACCATATCCTGCTTTTAGGGTGTTTTTCTCATAGGAGGACAAGGAAACTTGGAAGTAATCAAGCCTAATGGGAAAATGTAGGGCAGTGGCTGAGGCAGCATGCCAGGAAGAAAGGGTCTGGCTTCCTCAGCTATGGTTCACCTCTCCCCCTCTATTTCCTTAAGACTGCTGGCCTAGAAGGATGGGGAGCATGGGTCTGACCAGCAGCAGCCTTGGCAGTTGCTACCTATGTACTATGTACTGCACCTCCCTGCAGGTCAGGGTAAGATTTCAGGGCCCTTTTAGGAGAAAAAGTCCTTGTGACCAATAAAACAAGGGACTTTGCTCAAGTTTTGACAAGTTATTTTAATTGGCATTGTATATTTCTTACTTGATCATTTTTCTGGGTAACCTGCATTTGGAATGTAAACCTGGTTATTTCCATTAAAGCAGGCTAGTTAGATTCCTCCTGTATTATTTTCTTCCAGACTCCTGCAAACGTTAAAGCTGGAGGTTAGCATTCAAACTTCCTTGCACTTGTTGACCTGCGTTAGATCAAAATTCTGGACATTGGGGTAATGGGCAACGGTGATGCATGTAATGTAATGGAGGATTACTGGTGTGCAAAGCCCCTTTTCTGTATTTCTGAAAACACCCGAAGTAGCCTTGCGCTTTTCATATTATGCAGTTACCAATGCTTGAGTAAGTGAAGAGAATGGAAAACTAAACCTTTCCCATGCCCTTCCAGGGGTTCCCTCCCTAGCCCTTCCTTCAGAATACCAAGTAGCTCAGGCTGTACTCAAAGGCGCTACATTGTCGCAGATTACTCCAATTTACACTTCCTGGTCTGTGAACTTTGTGCATCCTAGGCAAGCACTCTCCCTACCGAACCACACCACCAGCTCAAACTTACCATTGTATTTTAAAATAATTTACCCAGCTGTCTGACAGCAAGGCTGAGGTGAGAACCGCGAAGGCTCAGCTTCCGGGTTTCACTGGGAGGCTCCCCAGAGCCAGCCTCTTGCAAAAGCCGTGGTGTTCCCAGAAAAGCTGCTCGGGTCTGTAAGCTGGTTGGATGCCGGAACCTTTGGTTCCAAGCGGTGCAACGAGCCGGCAGCACCAAGGATCTTCCGGGGAGGGAAGGCGCATCGCCATGGCGGCAGCGCCGTTCTTGAAGCACTGGCGCACCACTTTCGAGCGGGTGGAGAAGTTCGTGTCCCCGATCTACTTCACCGACTGTAACCTTCGCGGCAGGTGTGGTCCTTGGCCTACCACACCCGCGCGCTCTCCCCTTCCCTTCCGGAGGGAAACCCAGGCCGTGGCCAACCGGGCCGCGGAACAAAGTTCCCGCCACTGCCAGGCCAGGGGCTGGGGAGCGAACGGTAGAGGTTGGTCTGTGCTGCTGAGCTGCCAGGCAGTCCTCACGGCCTTAGCCAAGGGAGAGCGTTTCCCCAGCCATCCGCTGGCTCACGGGTGGGACAGGGGCGGCTTCGAGCATGCGCCCATCAGCTGCTCCTGCCCAGGCTCTTCGGGGACAGCTGCTCGGTGACACTCTCCAGCTTCCTGACGCCCGAGAGGCTTCCCTATGAGAAGGCGGTGCAGCAGAACTTCAGCCCTGCGCAGGTCGGCGACAGCTTCGGACCCACGTGGGTAACGCCCAGTTTGGCGAAGCTCCGCCCCACGACCAAACCCTAGTCTGCTAGATAGCAGAGTGGCGCCCTCTGCTGAGAGAAGCTCCTTTATCCTTCGGCGTCTTCACTTGAGTATTTTCATCCCTGCTGCCTCTCCCCCTTTCCCTTTATTCTTTGACCATTTCTCTGATGCTGCACATGCATGGAGAACATCTTAAAGCCGAGGGTTTCCACTCCTAGGCCCATCAAAATGGCTCTCTTACAGATGGTGGACCTGCTGGTTTCGGGTAGAACTGGTCATCCCTGAAGTTTGGGTGGGCCAGGAAGTTCATCTTTGCTGGGAAAGCGATGGAGAAAGCCTTGTCTGGCGTGATGGGGAACCTGTCCAGGTGAGGTGTCCTCTCTTAGAGCCAGATACTGCCACAGATTAGCCTGGTTTTTGGAGAAGCCACAGCTGAATGAATGGGTCTCCAGAGTAATTTCATGATTTCGGAACTGAGGAAATTGCCAGTGTTTAGACACACCCGAAGAGGTTATCAGATCCCATTACAGATGGTTGTAAGCCACCAGAATTTGGACACCAGTGTTATAAATCCCCAGTTTTCATAAGCTAGTTTTATTGTGTATAGTACATATGTATTGGGGGAAACTTCAAATCATTCTAAAATGATATAAAGTAAGGTATTAAGTTATCTTCCCATGAATAATGAATTTCTTTTAACTGCACTTCACATTCCCCAGATGTTAAATGTTAAATGTCATACCAGGTTTAATCTTTGTAATGCTATGTGATGACACTTTATATCCATTATAGATTTTAAAAAACTAAGACATTTCTTTGTTGGTCCATGCAGCTTCCGTTTCAAAGTCCAGTAACTGGGTCCTAAAAGAAGTCAGAGCCCTAGCCGGGCGTGGTGCTGCACGCCTTTAATCCCAGCACTCGGGAGGCAGAGGCAGGTGGATTTCTGAGTTCGAGGCCAGCCTGGTCTACAAAGTGAGCACCAGGACAACCAGGGCTATACAGAGAAACCCTGTCTCGAAAAAACAAAAAAACAACAAAAAAAAAACAAACAAACAAAACAAAACAAAAAAAAGAAGTCAGAGCCCTATCCAACTTTCTTCTCTTCGATGGCACCCACCTAACTGAACACTGAGGATGAACCAATCTATCTCAAACTCCTTGGGCTTCTTTTTTAATTAATATAACCCAGAACCACCACAAATTCTAGACAAATGTTCTCACCACTGAGCTAATCCATCTCCCACCTCCCGTTTAATTCGAGAAAGGGTCTTGCTGAATGATCCCTGATAGTAGCCTTGATCTTGTTATTCTCTACCATGGACCTCCCAAGTAGCTAGAATTATAGACCTGTATTAATATATCTGCCTCACTCCATGGGGTTTTCTTTTATATATTCATGGGTAAAAAGGCTACCAGAGGGGGTTGGAGAGATGGCTCAGTGGACTGACTGCTAAGAGCACTGACTGCTCTTCCAGAGGTCCTGAGTTCAAATTCCCAGCAACCACATGTGACTTACAGCCATCTGTAATGGGATCTGATGCTCTATTCTGGTGTGTCTGAAGACAGCATACAGTGTACCAATACATACATTAAATAAATAAATCTTAAGAAAGAAAAGCTACCAACCAGGCCTCCTAATCCCTGCCCAAGATCCTTCCCATAAGACCATCTGTAGGGACCTTGAAGTTAACCCAAGACACCCCAATTCAGGTTCTTTGCACAAATGAAATTGATTTGTTTCAGAGGGCAGAGAATAAGAGACAAAGACAGGAGACCGAGGACAAGGGAGAAGGGAAAGAGGTGTTTGTCCCAGAAGACAAAGGTCTAAGAAAATGGCAGTCTATAAAGCTACAAGAAGAAAGCCTATGTTGGGATGAGGTGGTCTAATCCCAAATAAGAGAATAGACCTTGGTGGCTAGCTTTAGGGATGTAATCTAGCAGTTTTACAAGGCAGAAGGAAGTGGGAAGAAGGGCAAGGCCTGCCATAGCCGTGCTTGCCGAGCTCCAGCTCCCCAGAGTCCCTTCACCACTGCTAGCAAACATAAACTGCGTGCTGGTCACCGATGGGTGGAACACTTGCTACCAAGGTTCCCTGATTACTTTATCCTAGCCTTTCCTGGTATCGGTGATTCAGGGCAGGGCAGCTGGATGGCAGAGCCTGGCCCTCATTGGCTTTACTCGACCTTCGAATTTTCTAATGGCCTCAAGCCCGGTCTTCTCTTTTCTCTACCAGGGTTTGACCAAAGAAGGCGAAAAGACCAGTTATGTCCTGAGCGAGAGGCTGCGAGCATCAGACCCTCGGAGGTAAGCATCCGCTTACACAGATGTGTTCACATAAGTGAAATCTTAATATCTCCTTTCTCGTGGTAAATATAAAAGAACATGGGGAAATTAATTACTCCTATTATCCTTCTACCAGGGATGACCATCTTTTTTTTTTTTTTTTTTTTTTTTTTTTTTTTTTTTTTTTGGTGTTTGGAGACAGGGTTTCTCTGTGTAGCCCTGGTGCCCTGGCTGTCCTGGAACTCACTTTGTAGACCAGGCTGGCCTCGAACTCAGAAATCCGCCTGCCTCTGCCTCCCAAGTGCTGGGATTAAAGGTGTGTGCCACCACCGCCCGGCAGGGATGACCATTCTTATCATCTCCGTCTTCATAATCTCAAAATGTCTTTGAGCAGAAGCACCTTTTACTAGATGAAAGTTATTTCTCTGATATTTTACACCCTACCTTTTACATTCCATTATTTCATATTGAGGGAGCATGTTTTCTATACCATGAAAAGCTAAGATATTGGGTTTGGCTGTTTGTTGTTAT
Source organism: Mus musculus (assembly GCF_000001635.26). Classification (NCBI taxonomy): domain Eukaryota; kingdom Metazoa; phylum Chordata; class Mammalia; order Rodentia; family Muridae; genus Mus; species Mus musculus. Next base: position 57,134,103 of record NC_000075.6, read on the forward strand.
TTATTTGTTGTTTTGTTTTGTTTGAAACAGGATCCCATTCTATATCCCTGGCTGTCCTAGAACTCACTATGTAGACCATGTTGGCCTTGAACTCACATAGATCTACTTGCTTCCTCCCAAGTGCTGGGATTAAAGTTGGGTGCTACCATGCATGATTATTGCAGTGTATATTTAACTGTGCATTTTTGTTTGTTTGTTTGTTTGTTTTCTTTGGCTTGGTTTAGTTTTTTTGAGACAAGGTTTCTCTGTATAGCCCTGGATGTCCTGGAACTCACTCTGTAGACCAGAGCCTCAGACTTCATAGATCCATCTGCCTCTGTCCTGCCTCTCAAGTGTTAGGATTAAAAAGGCCTCTGCCACCACTGCCCAGTGTTAACTGTATATTGTTTCAGATTCCTCCAACACTGTGAATATGGTAAGGTGGCCTTGAAGGGCAGACGGAAATAGTCATAAAATTATGAAACTGCTGAAGATTCTGGAAGAACAGACTGAGGACTCCATTGCCAGACTAGGAGGGCTGGAGTCAGAAAGGCTACCCTTTAGTGATGCTGAGTTTAGCTCCAGCAGAGGAACCTGCTGCCCAGGTGCTGCCTCCAGGAACTGGTGTACTATGTTAGCTAGTGGAGCTTGGGACTGAAAGTCAGCCTTGGAAGAGCCAAACATGTTTGCTGTGCAGCAAAGGCTTTAAGGCCAAGAGTACTTTGTACAGACAGCCTTGGAAATATGAAGCTAAATAGCAGTATAGCTCATAGGAATCCAAATTTAGCCATAGCAGAACACTCCTCTGCAGGACATAGGTTTGAACTGGTATTTCTACCATGATCCTCCCACACCTAAACCTGACATCCCATGGGTTCCTCTGGGAAGTGGGTCCTAGGCGTAAATGGGGGGGGGGGGGCAACTGAATGCCTGCTACTTGCACTCTTGTCAAGCTCCCAGCATCTTCTGCCAGTTCACTGGCCTGAGACTGCCTCTCTATATTTATAGCTTGACTCTCTATGTGGAAGTAGCCTGCAATGGGCTTCTGGGGGCCGGGAAGGGAAGCATGATCGCAGCCCCTGACCCAGAGAAGATGTTCCAGCTGAGCCAGGCTAAACTGGCTGTGTTCCACCGGGATGTCCACAGTCTCCTGGTGGACCTGGAGCTGTTGCTGGGTGTGGCCAAGGTACTGGAGCCCCACCCCCATCCAGATCCCTACTCCAGGCACATTGTTTGAGTTGGGGCACCAACAGGAGTAAAGGGTTAAAAGTGGGGAGCTTTGCTGAGAACCCTTGAGAGACCAGCTAGAGCCTTGCTATAGTAGTGCTTGAGGAGTCTTTTAAAGTACAGAACCCTGATGCAGGGCCTCGGGGAGGACAGCCAGCGCAGCTTCCAGGCCCTGCACACAGCCAACCAGATGGTGAACATATGTGACCCTGCTCAGCCTGAGACTTACCCAGCAGCCAAAGCCCTGGCCTCCAAGTTCTTTGGCCAACATGGAGGTGAAAGCCAGCATACCATCCATGCCATGGGACACTGTCACATTGATACAGGTAAGGCACCATTGTTCGTTAGGGTGCCAGGTGCCCTTAAAGCCTTGAGTGTGGCTGAAACCTGCGATATGATCATTGGTAATCTTTGGCCTTCTGGACCTTATTTTTCCACTTGTGTAAAATAAATCAGGGACATTAGATCATGGGCTCCGTTGGCTGTGGCTTGCTTATTCTTCCAACAAAAGCTGATAGCTCACGAGGCCCTGTGGCAGATACTGGATACGTAGCATTGTGGAGACTGGTTACTGCAGAGTGACCAGGTGTGGTGATGCTGTATATGAGACCTGGAGCCAGAAGAGGTATTTCACCCAGCTAGGTTAGGGAGTCTGAGATTTCCTAGCAAAGTGACATTTGATTTACGTGATGATGACACAGGGACCCCCAAGCACAGGGACCAGGTCAGGTGTTCAGCTTTGAGGCCGAGTTTGTAGGATCCTTGAGAGTTTTCAGTTCTTTGTTTGCTCATTGTTACTGTGCCTGAGTCCAGGCCTTTGCTATCTATGTAGCACTGGTAGGTTTTGCACTGATAGCAGTCCTCCAATTCAGCTTCCTGAATGCTGGATTACAGGTGTGAGCCGCTGCACCTCGAAATGTGTGTTTTTTAGCCAGCTCCTTGCTGTACTGATTCAGATGCAGCTAAGGTTTCTGACCATGGAACAAGGGCTGATGAAGTTGGACCTGAGGCCTAGAGGTCAGGAGCAACTGGAGGTCATACAACTTGCCCAGATAAGCCCACGCTATGCCTCGTTCTAGTACCTTTGTCTCTGGGGAATCTGAGCCTTAATGTAAGGCTCGTCCAGGACCTGGTACCTGTGTCCTGGCAGTTGGTCTCAGTCCTTCCTGCCCAACCCGCTCCTCCTATCTTGCAGGAGGGACATGAAGTAACAGCACAATAGGGGCACCACATAGGTCTGCAGGGTAGACCTAGATAGGAAGAGGGCTGGGCTGACCCACTGGAGCCTTAGGCTGGGTCTGTCATGGTTTGGGTACAGGGGAGGGCTGCTGATCTCCAAAGAGCAGGAACCTTTTTATCTCCTCACTCTGTCCCCCACCCCCAGCCTGGCTTTGGCCCTTCAAGGAGACTGTGAGGAAATGTGCCCGGAGCTGGTCGACAGCTGTGACGCTCATGGAGCAGAACACAGACTTCATCTTTGCCTGCTCTCAGGTCAGAGGGCAGCTGTGTGAAGCAGATGGGCCCGAAGCGGGGACCTAAAAGACCAAGAGTGTCCCTTACCTTTAGCTACCCGCAGGGCCACCGGATGCTTGACTGTGAGTAGTGTCCTTTTTACTCCTGGCCCAACTCCCACCCCATGTTCCCCACAGGCACAACAACTTGAATGGGTCAAGAGCCAGTACCCTGGTCTGCATGCCCGGCTCCAGGAGTTTGCCTGCCGAGGACAGTTTGTGCCTGTGGGGGGCACCTGGGTAGAAATGGTAAGTGCCCATCCCTGGTACTATCTTCCAGCAGCTAGTCAGTTGAGCCTGAAATGAGCAAGACAGCCTCTTCCTGGGGTTATAACCCTGTGTTAGTGCACCCATTGCACTTCTACAACAAAGTGAAGTTGGCCCAGGGTCCTACCCGTGTCTAGTCTGGTGCTAACTCCAACTGTCTTGCTGTTCTGTCCCCCCATCCCCCGACCCCAACAGGATGGGAACCTTCCCAGTGGAGAGGCCATGGTGAGGCAGTTCCTGCAGGGCCAGAACTTCTTTCTGCAAGAGTTTGGGAAGATGTGCTCTGAGGTAGTCTGGGAGCTGGCACCGCAGACTATCCCCAGGGGACACGGGGACTTGGCTGAGGCAGCTCCACTGAGAGCTGAGAGCCTTATCCCCGCAGTTCTGGCTGCCAGACACGTTTGGCTACTCAGCACAGCTCCCCCAGATCATGCAAGGCTGTGGCATCAAGCGCTTCCTGACCCAGAAACTGAGCTGGAACTTGGTCAACTCCTTTCCAGTAAGCAAGCCCCAGGGGTCAGGGTCTGGATCCCACTTGGCCCACTCAACCCTTTCCAGAGTGTGGTAGGCCTGTGCCTGGGTCACAGCTACCATGGATGTGGATCGACATCGCCTCAGGCCTGTCTCTAGCCTCTGCCCTGCCCTTCTCTGCCTGCAGCACCATACCTTTTTCTGGGAGGGGCTGGATGGCTCCCGAGTGCTGGTCCACTTCCCACCTGGAGACTCATATGGAATGCAGGGCAGTGTGGAGGAGGTGAGGGGACACGGGATGCTGGGCTTTTCAGAGAGGGCTGGGTATCTTGTCCTAGGCTGACATGTCCCTACCCATCTAGGTGCTGAAGACTGTGACCAACAACCGGGACAAGGGGCGGACCAACCACAGTGGCTTCCTCTTCGGCTTCGGGGATGGGGGAGGTGGCCCCACACAGACCATGTTGGACCGATTGAAGCGGCTGAGCAACACTGATGGGCTGCCCAGGTCAGGCCTGAGCCATCATCAGCCATTTTCATGTAGCTCTGCCCTCGAGCCCTTGCCTTGAGCCTGCCCTTTGTTTATATATGAAATTTAACTCCTCCACTGGACCTTGTATCTCTCAATCCTGACCCATCATCTTCCAAACTTCTACCTTGAGGATATGGTGCAGGGAAATTCTGAGGTAGCAAGAGGCTTGAGGCCAACAGAGTGCAGCTCTATATTTAGGGAATTGGCTAGGGAGTGGTTTCTTTGTTGGGGCCTCTGGCCTGCACTGTAGTCAAAGGACAAACTATAGGACTCTCAGCTGGGAGCCCAGGCTTGTGGTCTTCCTCAGGGTGCAGCTATCTTCTCCTGGCCAGCTCTTCACGGCACTGGAGAGAGACTCAGGACAGCTGTGCACATGGGTTGGAGAACTCTTCCTGGAACTGCACAATGGCACCTACACTACGCATGCCCAGGTCAGGGCCAGGCTACCAGCCTAGTCAATACCTGATATGCATCGGGCTGTGGGGAAAGGGTTGGGGAGGGGCAGGGCTAGAGCTCAGTGGGCTGTTTCTCCAAGTAGAGGCTTGGAAAAGAGGCACCAGAGCTGGGTTAATCCCGAACACAGACAGCGGGTGGGACAGAGCCTTTCCAGAGGAGGAGGGTTTGGGTGGGAGGTCACTTGAGGTAAGTTTTCTATGAGAGGCCTTGGGAGGCTGTCAAGGGTTCTGAGCAAGAGAGAGCTTTGGACGGTGTCCTGGGTCACATCAGAATTTAAGGTGACCCTCCCTCCCTGGGCACAGCTCAAGAAGGGGAACAGAGAATGTGAGCAGATTCTTCATGACGTGGAGGTGCTCAGCAGCCTGGCCCTAGCCCGAAGTGCCCAGTTCCTATACCCGGCAGCCCAGCTGCAGCACCTCTGGAGGTCAGTCAGGTACCCCTTCCTGCTGGTCACCTGACTTCTAGCCCTGCCATAGCCTGCCTCTCCCAGCCTTCCCTGTCTCTCTGCCTTTGGTCCCTGTAGGCTCCTGCTCCTCAACCAGTTCCATGATGTGGTGACTGGAAGCTGCATTCAGCTGGTGGCAGAAGATGCCATGAACTACTATGAAGGTGAGGCCAACCTTCGTACCAGTCCTTCTGCTCTCAGGGCTAAGCGGGACGGACCCGATGCTCACCCATGGCCAAACCCATCTCTCTTCAGACATCCGTTCTCATGGCAACCCACTGCTCAGTGCTGCAGCCGCAGCCTTGTGTGCCGGGGAGCCAGGTCCCAAGGGCCTCCTCATTATCAACACACTGCCCTGGAAGCGCACTGAAGTGTTGGCACTGCCCAAGCCTTGTGGGGCTCACAGCCTAGGTATGAGCTGACAGGGGGAAGCTGGTCTTGCAGCAGGAAAATCGAAGGCTAGACAGCATGACAAGGATACTCCCCAGGGAATCTTTACCTTGGGGTATCCCAATCTGGAGAGAAGTAGCCGTGTACTATCCCATCCAGCCTATCCTTAACCTGAGCAAGGTGTCTAGACCTTCAGAGAGGCTACACTGATGCCTAGGCCTTGTCCCCAGCCCTGGTGACAGTGCCAAGTATTGGCTACGCTCCTGCTCCCACCCCTACTTCACTGCAGCCCCTCCTCCCCCAGCAGCCTGTGTTTGTGATGCAGGAGGTAAGTCCTAGCAGCTCCCAATGGGGTGGGGCCTAGACTGGGGTTCTCCTTGGTCTGGAGCCAGGGGCTGGGGCAATGCACAGCTTTAGGAGGGTTGGGTTGGGCTGGGGGGGGGGGGTGGGGAACACTACTCACTCGGCTCAAGGACCCTCCCCTCCAAGACTGACGGTTCTGTGACTTTGGACAACGGCATCATCCGGGTGAGACTGGATCCAACTGGCTGTCTTACCTCCCTGGTCCTGGTGGCTTCTGGCAGGTGCTAACCCTTCACTGTTCTTAATCCCATGCCTGGCTAGTTCATCCCAAACTATACCATCTTCCCACTGTTCCCTGGCCACTACACTATCCAAGTAGTCTACAAGTACCTCTAGACTGGAACCCACACATGGAGCAGGGTAGGCTGGGCTAGCAGCACCCTGACCCTTGGCCCTATTTAACCTGTCCCCACCAATTATAGCTGGAGAGACCACCAATCCCTATGTCCTTCCAGGGAAGCCATTGCTGAGGGAGCCCTGGGGAACCAGTTTGTGTTGTTTGATGATGTGCCATTGTACTGGGATGCATGGGATGTCATGGATTACCATCTAGAGACACGGTACTTCTTGGGCAGGACCTGAGGGTGGCTGTGTATGCACGCTTCTCTGGCTTAGTGCCACTCGCCTTCATCCCACAGGAAGCCTGTGCTGGGCCAGGCAGGGACCCTGGCAGTGGGCACTGAAGGTGGCCTCCGGGGCAGTGCCTGGTTCCTGCTCCAGATCAGCCCCAACAGCCGGCTCAGCCAGGAGGTTGTGCTAGATGTTGGCTGCCCCTATGTCCGCTTCCACACTGAGGTAGAAATGGCAGGGTAGTGGCCATCTTTTCCGGGTATGGCTGGTGAGGAGGCCTGAGGTCATTC